>NC_139825.1:47961280-48328199 GCF_963691815.1 Echiichthys vipera
ACAGGAGGTCGACCTCAGCACAACGTTGGACGAGTTACGTCACAGGAGGTCGACCTCAGCACAACGTTGGACGAGTTACGTCACAGGAGGTCGACCTCAGCACAACGTTGGACGAGTTACGTCACAGGAGGTCGACCTCAGCACAACGTTGGACGAGTTACGTCACAGGAGGTCGACCTCAGCACAACGTTGGACGAGTTACGTCACAGGAGGTCGACCTCAGCACAACGTAGGACGAGTTACGTCACAGGAGGTCGTCCTCAGCACAACGTTGGACGAGTTACGTCACAGGAGGTCGACCTCAGCACAACGTTGGACGAGTTACGTCACAGGAGGTCGACCTCAGCACAACGTTGGACGAGTTACGTCACAGGAGGTCGACCTCAGCACAACGTTGGACGAGTTACGTCACAGGAGGTCGACCTCAGCACAACGTTGGACGAGTTACGTCACAGGAGGTCGACCTCAGCACAACGTTGGACGAGTTACGTCACAGGAGGTCGACCTCAGCACAACGTTGGACGAGTTACGTCACAGGAGGTCGACCTCAGCACAACGTTGGACGAGTTACGTCACAGGAGGTCGACCTCAGCGCAACGTTGGACGAGTTACGTCACAGGAGGTCGACCTCAGCACAACGCCGGACGAGTTACATCACAGGAGGTCGACCTCAGCACAACGTTGGACGAGTTACGTCACAGGAGGTCGACCTCAGCACAACGTTGGACGAGTTACGTCACAGGAGGTCGACCTCAGCACAACGTTGGACGAGTTACGTCACAGGAGGTCGACCTCAGCACAACGTTGGACGAGTTACGTCACAGGAGGTCGACCTCAGCACAACGTTGGACGAGTTACGTCACAGGAGGTCGACCTCAGCGCAACGTTGGACGAGTTACGTCACAGGAGGTCGACCTCAGCACAACGTTGGACGAGTTACGTCACAGGAGGTCGACCTCAGCACAACGTTGGACGAGTTACGTCACAGGAGGTCGACCTCAGCACAACGTTGGACGAGTTACGTCACAGGAGGTCGACCTCAGCACAACGTTGGACGAGTTACGTCACAGGAGGTCGACCTCAGCACAACGTTGGACGAGTTACATCACAGGAGGTCGACCTCAGCACAACGTTGGACGAGTTACGTCACAGGAGGTCGACCTCAGCACAACGTTGGACGAGTTACGTCACAGGAGGTCGACCTCAGCACAACGTTGGACGAGTTACGTCACAGGAGGTCGACCTCAGCACAACGTTGGACGAGTTACGTCACAGGAGGTCGACCTCAGCACAACGTTGGACGAGTTACGTCACAGGAGGTCGACCTCAGCGCAACGTTGGACGAGTTACGTCACAGGAGGTCGACCTCAGCACAACGTTGGACGAGTTACGTCACAGGAGGTCGACCTCAGCACAACGTTGGACGAGTTACGTCACAGGAGGTCGACCTCAGCACAACGTTGGACGAGTTACGTCACAGGAGGTCGACCTCAGCACAACGTTGGACGAGTTACGTCACAGGAGGTCGACCTCAGCACAACGTTGGACGAGTTACGTCACAGGAGGTCGACCTCAGCACAACGTTGGACGAGTTACGTCACAGGAAAATGACAAAAAACAACAAACAAAACTAATTTATCACAAGAGATCAAACTCCTTTTATTTAATCTCTTTTTTAAAACTCTTTTAAACAGTTTTTTTACCTTTTTTAATTATTTTTTACTGATTTTTTTACTATATTTTACTGTTTTTTACTTTTTTAAACTGTTTAAACTCGTTTTAATTATTTTTTACTATTTTTAACACTTTTAACTATTTTTTACTCTTTTTAAATCTTTTTTTTTATTTTTTTACAATTTTTAAGTCTTTTTTTATTCGTTTACTATATTTTGAACAGTTTTTTACTCTTTTTTTTTTTTTTTACTATTTTAACTCTTTTTAAACTCTTTTATTTATTTATTTATTTATTTTTTTACTGTTTTTAACTCTTTTTAAACTCTTTTATTTATTTATTTATTTATTTTTTTACTGTTTTTAAACTCTTTTTAAGTCTTAAATCTCTGAAATGACAGAAAAAGGCCAAGAAAAAACCCTAAAACAGCTGATTCCAGATCCTTAAATGTTACGATTTGTTTAGTTTTTGTTGTAAAATATCAAAATAAAGTGAATATATTTTAATGCGGACTGTCCGTGGAACAAAACAAGCTGCTAATTACCATTATTATTAAAAAGTTTTGGGGCTTTTTGGCTTTTTTTCTGTAAATACATTAAGAAAATAACCAATGGATGAGCTGAGAATGAAAATAATGAACTTAAATATTATTTTTAGACTTAAATTACACAAACTGGAGCCAGACTGATATTTCTGTCTGTTCATATTATTTTATTATTTTAATTATAAACAGTATATTAATGTTAAATATTGTTTATTTGACTCAAAACAAACAAACACATCTAGGACGTGTGTTTTTATTTCTACCAAACGTTTCTGTGCGAATGTTTTTACTGAATAAAGAAACAATTATAAATAAAGTTTAGTTTAATAAAGTTTTCTGTTCGGTACCTTTGGTGTAAACGAACAAAGTCCAGCAGAACTTGAACACGTCGCTGATGTGACACGGCAACCGCCTGCAGGACCAAAGACACACTGTTAGACGCGTGTGTGTGTGTGGACGTGTGTGTGTGTCTGTGTGAGTGTGTGTCTGAGTCTGTGTGTGTGTGTGTTTGAGTCTGTGTGTGTGAGAGTGTGAGAGTCTGTCTGTGTGTGTGTGTGTGTGTGAGTGTCTGTGTGTGTGGGTGTGTGTGTGTGTGTGTGTGTGAGAGTCTGTGTGTGTGTGTGTGTGTTTCTGTGTGTGAGAGTCTGTGTGTGTATGTGTGTGTGAGAGTCTGTGTGTGTATGTGTGCGCGTGTGTGTGTGTGTGTCTTAGTCCGTGTGAGTCTGTGTGTGTATGTGTGCGTGTTTCTGTGTGTATCTGTGCGTTTGCGTGTCTGTGCATGTGTGTCTGTGTTTCTGTGTGTGTCTGTGCATGTGTGTGTGAGTCTGTGTGTGTATGTGCATTTGTGTGCATGTGTGTCTGCGTGTGTGTGTGTGTGTGTGTGTGTGCGTGCCTGTGCTTCCTGCTGCGTGGTTGCCGTGGCGGCTCGCCTCCCTGCGGGTTCTGAAACATGTCCATGAAAATGGGCTCGAACTTGCGGAAGATCACCGTGGAAACCTCAAAGTTGCGCTCCAGACGGTCGACGCAGAGACGGAAATCCTGCGACAGGTTGGACATGTCGGCCCACTTCCTCATCTTAGAGAAGAACTGGATCAGACTGGAGACGCATTTAAAGCCTCGTTATTATCTTTAAGGTCACGAGACGCCGTCTTTTATCACGTGTGAAATAAAAAGGGGGCGGGGCACTGACCTGAGTTTGGCGGTGCGGAGGATCCTGGTGAGGGAGACGCAGTTTCCTTCCATCAGGCCTTTGCCGACCGTGGGCGTGGACCCTTTCCTGCAGGCGGCGTACAGTGAGCAGGCCAACCAGTGGACCACCTCCCCCTGCACGGACACGGCAACACGAGCACGGCAACACGGTTACACAACGTTTTATTTAATCTGAAGCTCGAGCGACTCAGGAACAAACACGTGACGGTTCAGAAACGCGTATAAAAGTGCAGCTGAGGACGTTCTTAGAGGCTCCGCACGTCCGCACAGAACCAGAGTCTCATCCAGGCAACAAGGGACCGCACCTACAGAGTGTTGTTGTTGTTTACCTCCACTGTGTAGGTGTTATTATTAGGGCTATGACTTTTACAGAAAAAAATAACGCAATAAAAAAAACAACTTAATTAATCACAGAAAACAAAATTTACACTAAAATGTACTTTCAGAGTGTAGGTGTTGTTGTTATTGACCTCCAGTACTTGTGTTGTTGTTGTTGTTTACCTCCAGAGTGTAGGTGTTGGTATTGACTTCCAGTATTCATGTGTTGTTGTTATTGACCTCCAGTACTTGTGTTATTGTTGTTATTTACCCCCAGGGTGTAGGTGTTGTTATTAGCCTCCAATACTTGTGTGTTGTTGTTGTTGTTATTGACCTCCGGTACTTGTGTGGTGTTGTTGTTGTTTACCTCCGGTACTTGTGTGGTGTTGTTGTTGTTGTTGTTTACCTCCAGGATGTAGGTGTTATTAACTACTTGTGTGTTGTTATTGTTGTTGTTTGCCTCCAGGGTGTAGGTGTTGTTATTAACTACTTGTGTGTTGTTGTTGTTATTGACCTCCAGGGTGTAGGTGTTGTTATTAACTACTTGTGTGTTGTTATTGTTGTTGTTTACCCCCAGGGTGTAGGTGTTGTTATTAACTACTTGTGTGTTGTTGTTTACCCCCAGGGTGTAGGTGTTGTTATTAACTACTTGTGTGTTGTTGTTATTGTTGTTGTTTACCTCCAGGGTGTAGGTGTTATTAACTACTTCCATGTTGTTGTTGTTGTTTACCTCAAGGGTGTAGGTGTATGTGTTGTTATTAACCTCCAGTACTTGTGTGTTATTGTTGTTGTTTACCTCCAGGGTGTAGGTGTTATTAACTACTTGTGTGTTGTTGTTTACCTCCAGGGTGTAGGTGTTATTAACTACTTGTGTGTTGTTGTTTACCTCCAGGGTGTAGGTGTTGTTATTAACTTCCAGTACTTGTGCTATTGTTGTTTACCTCCAGGGTGTAGGTGTTGTTATTAACCTCCAGTACTTGTGTTATTGTTGTTGTTTACCTCCAGGGTGTAGGTGTTGTTATTAACTACTTGTGTGTTGTTGTTGTTGTTTACCTCCAGGGTGTAGGTGTTGTTATTAACCTCCAGTACTTGTGCTATTGTTGTTTACCTCCAGGGTGTAGGTGTTGTTATTAACCTCCAGTACTTGTGTTATTGTTGTTGTTTACCTCCAGGGTGTAGGTGTTCCAGATGGCAGTGAAGGTCTCCAGGGTCTCGGTGGCCGTCTGCTCGTCCATGTTCAGCTCCTGACACAGCCTCTCCAGACTCCTCCGGACCGAGCTTTCCTCCATCCTCCCGGACTCAGAGTCAGGCGACTCTTCGCCCCGCATTCCCCGAACAAACGTGCCGCTTCAACAAGTTTAAATCCCCGAGAGTTTTATTTATAAACACTAAAACAACAACAGCTTCTTATGTCTATGCTTCTCCCGATGAACCACAAGGAACACTTCCGCTACACATCCCCCACAATGTAGAGCGTTGGCGCGAAAACCGCTGGGCAGCGACCAATCAGAGGCGAGGGGAGCGTGGGTCCACGAGAGCTGCTCGACCAATCCCCTTCTCCTGCTCCTTCACGTGCTCCTCCCAGGCTCCTCCCAGCCAGCCAACCGTAACTGAGCAACCCTCTCTCCTGCTACTTTTTTTATTTAAAAGAAACATAAACATTTACTTAAACGTTTAGTTCATGTTCTAAAGTTATGTATACATTACCAAAAAATGTTTTTAAATGTAGAAATAATAATAACATAAATGAAAACGTAAAAAGACAGTAAAACATAGAAAAGGTGACGAAAAATAACAAAATCACGTGACCCTTAAAGCAAGACTATCGTAACTAAGCAACCCTCTCTCCTGCTCCTTTTTTGTTTAAAAGAAACATAAACATTTACGTAAACGTTTAGTACATGCTCTAAAGTTGTGTACACAATGCCAAAAAATGTTTTTAAATGTAGGAATAATAATATCACAAATTAAAACGTTTAAAGACAGTAAAACATAAAAAACGGTTCAGAAAAAAAAAACAAAATCACGTGACCCTTAAAGCCAGACTACCGTAACTAAGCAACCCTCTCTCCCTTTATTAAAATGATTCAATAAAAAATACTTTTAGTACATGGTCAAGAGTTATAAACACAATACCACATGTTTATCAAGTTTTTAAATGTAGAAATTATAATAACTTAAATTAAAATGTACATAAGAATAACAAAATCACGTGACCCTAGAGCCTGCAACCCGTAACTAAGCAACCATCTCTCCTGCGACTTTTTAAAAATGTAAAACATTCAATAAAAAAAATGCTTTTAGTACATGGTCCAGAGTTATAAACACAATACCAAATTTTCATCAAGTTTTTAAATGTAGAAATAATAATAACATAAATAAAAATGTACAAAGACAGTAAAACATAGAAAAAGTGGCGAAAAAAAACAAAATCACGTGACCCTTAAAGCAAGACTACCGTTACTAAGCAACCATCTCTCCTGCGACTTTTTTTATTTAATTTAAAAGATCCAATAAAAAAATACTTTTAGCACATGAGTTATAAACACAATACCAAATTTTTATAAAGTTTTTAAATGTAGAAATAATAATAACTTAAATAAAAATGTACAAAGACAGTAAAACATAGAAAAGGTGACGAAAATAATATTTTTTTAATTAAAAAAATCTATAAAAAATACTTTTACCTTTTAGTTATGAACACAATACCACTTTTAAATGTAGAAATGATAATAACGTAAATTAAAAGGCACAAAGACAGTAAAACATAGAAAAGGTGGCGAAAAAAATAACAAAATCACGTGACCCTTAAAGCAAGACTACCGTAACTAAGCAACCCTCTCTCCTGCTCTTTTTATTATTCAAAAGATTCAATAAAAAATACTTTAACTTTTTAGTTATAAACACAATACCATTTTAAATGTAGAAATAATAATAACACAAATTAAAACGTACAAAGACAGTAAACATAGAAAAGTTGACGAAAAATAACAAAATCACGTGACCTTTGAAGCCAGACAACCGTTACTAAGCAACCCTCTCTCCTGCTTTTTTTTTTTATTATATAAAAGATTCAATAAAAAAAAATACTTTTACTTTTTAGCTATAAACACAATACCAAATTGTGCTTGTCAATGTAGAAATAATATAAACTTAAATTAAAATGTACAAAGACGGCATAAGAATAACAAAATCACGTGACCCTTCCAGCCAGCAAAAAGCCGGCAACCGTAACTAAGCAACGCTCTCTCCCTTTATTAAAAAGATTCAATAAAAAATACTTTTAGTTCATAGTTCAGAGTTATAAACACAATACAAAGTTTTTTATCAAGTTTTTCAATGTAGAAATAATAATAACTTAAATAAAAATGTACAAAGACGGCATAAGAATAACAAAAACATGTGACCCGGGCAGCTTGCCAACCGTAACTAAGCAACCGTTGCCTTCACAACGGTACTACCAAAGAAAACGTCTTTTCCTGACTGTTTAACATTTATTGGCGAGTTTAAAACAATTAAAACAAACAAAAATGAAGAATTTATTTACTCACTTTGTTTTTTAGTTGTAGAAGAATATTCAGAAGAAGTTGTTTAAGTAAAAAATACTAAAACAACATTAAAAATACTTTACTACATGGAAAAAGACCTGCATTCAAAACCTCGCTTATGTAAAATTACTAATACCACACGATTAATACAAAGTTGTACATTTAAAATTACTTAAATTCTGTCTTTTTGTTGTTGTTTTAAAGTGAAAGTTACATTTGGTGATTTGACACAACAATAACTCAGGTTAAGTGGAACTAAATACTATTGATTATTATTATTATTAATATTTTTATTATTATTATTATTAATTATATATTACTGATATTGGAAAAGATCAAATGTATTGATCCACACAGGGAAATTCACATGTAGCAGCTCAAGTTTAGAGGAAGTAAAGGAAAATGTGACAGTAATGCAAAATAAACCAGATAAAATACAGATAAAGCTATTTACATTAAGATAAAATAGGAAAAAGCAGTTTAAACCCTTCACCTACATGTTTTAATGCAGATTAACATACACTTGAACTAGTACAGGTGCCAAAAACGTGCAAAACACTGCTTTAAAATCATCATATATCAACATTTATGTCTATTTTTATTCATAAATGTCTTTAAAAACTTCAAAATCTGCCCAAATCTGCCAAACATTCAACCAGTTTAAGGATTTTAACCTTTTAAATGAGTTTCATTATTTAAGTTTTAACTATTTATTGCAAAAAAACCCACAAAAGATGAATTATTTTCCATATAATGAACAGTAGGGAGATGAAACTTTGCTGATCATTAGACTCTCGGATTTGTCAAAGATTAGCAAAATAAAACACTTGATTGCATTTGTATTTTTTATGCAGTTAAAGATACTGACTCTGGACACCTCTCATTGACTTCCATTAAAACCACATTTTTTAAATCTCACTGCCATTACAGTAAAAATCATAAATTCTGTTAATGTCAGCATTTCATCTTAAAGAAAAGTAGTTATATTTTACATTTCTACCATTTAACACCAGATTCAACCATTTTCCCGTTGCACAGTGTAAAAACTAAATTAGGATTTAACAGAAAAATGATCAGTGGACTTGTTATTAACATTTATATTTATTAAATTGCTTGTAATTTGGGGTTTAAAAAGACTACTCAATACACTTTGGTTGGATTAATTTATAAAATGCAAGTTTTTGAAATGGTGTTTTATTTTAATTACTTTTGCCCATTTTCAGATCAGTCCTCATAGATAAATTATTAAGGGCTGTTATAGTTTTAAAAGTATAATTCTCTAAGTTCAAGGACTTTAATTTGTTTAATCTAATTAAGTGAACCTTAAAAACAATAAGTGAGTAGAAGTAAAAGTGTTATGTTGTGGTTAGTGACTGATTTAAGTACGGTTCCATTTGTATCAAGCAGTGCACGTGAAATAATTAATGAAGTTATCACAAAACGTGACTTTTAAGTTCAATTCAATTCCATTAAATTTTATTTATAGTGCCAAATCATAACAAAAGTCACAGGACAATTTACAGAGTAGGTAAAGTACACTGACTTAATTAATTTAAATAAATAAATAAAAAGTAGATTAGTACATTGACTTAATTAATTATTTAGAAATAAATAAAAAGCTAATTTAGTACATTAACTAAATTAATTTAATAATAAATAAATAAATCAAAAGCAGATTTAGTGCATTGTGGTGTATTTTATGCGTCTATATGAGGTGTACTTAGGGCGCACTCACACTGTCCATCCGTACCGTGCCTAAACACGTTTCACGGCTAAAGTCTGGTTCCTTTGACCAGTGTGAGTGCAACTGCACGTCTAGGAGCAGCACGCTTGCCGTCCACGGCCCGTTTGGGAGAGGTGGGCTTTAGTAAAACACGTTTGCACATGTACGAGCACGAGCGTGCGCACGTGTACGAGCACGAGGCCTACGGCGGCTCTGAGGTCATTTCCTGTGCGCCTGTTGGGACGTAGAAAAAAGAAGGAGGGACCATGCGCGGACATTTCAAACAATGGCGGTGAAAGGTTCACGTTGGTGTGATGCGGAGGTGGAGTGTTTACTGCAGATTTGGTCGATGAAAAGATTCAAAAACAGTCGACAAGACGCACAAAAACTCTGAGGTCTACGGAAAGATCTGGAAACAAAGCCACGCATCGCCATGACGTCATCAATGCGTGTGACGTGTGACGGCGTGATGACGTATAGGCAGCAAGAAGCATTCTCCGAGGCCCAGGTAGTGTGAGTACAAACGGGCCTGGAGGGGGGGACAAGGACCCTAAAGCACGGGGCACGGGACGGACGCACAGTGGGAGGGCGCCCTAAAATGTGATTCCCATTTCTTCTTTGTATTTATCTTATTGTATATTGTACGGTTATTATTTAAAACACCATAAATAGCAGATATCAACCCCTTACTAGTGTTAAACGTTTCACCCAAATGGTCTTTAAACAGGGATTCTGGTGGGATACGAGGAAAGTCTGGATCCAGTGTCTGATCTGAAAGCATTTAACTAGATTATGTTTAAGGAGTTTGAATTTCTCCGTCAGTTGTTGAAAGCTTGAAAGTTTACCTTGGATATATATTGTAGATCTTCAACTGTTTTTATGCCCTTACTAACCCAATTGCGCATCATGCCATCTGTAATCTGATGTGAAATGTTGGGGTTAACACACAGAGGAGTCTTACGATACAGAGAGACGTTTAGACCGATGATAGCATGAGCTTCACGCCGTGCAAAGAAAGAGTTCAAAATGATGCTTAAAAGTATTTTTTTAGAGGTTAGGAAAGAAAGGGACTTCAGGGGAACAAGTTTTAATTGGTGTTGTTCAATAGGAAGCCATCTTGCCATGTCCCCATGTAGCCAACACCATACTGAGCGAAACTGAGCTGCAAGGTAATAGCATCTAAAGTTGGGGAGATTTAGGGCGCACTCCCACTGTCCTTCCGCACCGCGCCAAAACAGGTTTTACGGGTAGAGCCTAGTGCGTTTGACCAGTGTGAGTGCAACCGCTCTGCGCATAACTGCGACCAGCTGGCCGTCCACGGCCCGTCTGAGAGAGGTGGGCTTTAGTAAAGCACGTTTGCACGTGTACGAGCACGAGTGTGCGCACGTGTACGAGATGTGGCTGCCACAGTGCAAAGAAAGAGTTCAACATGATGCTAAAAAGTATTTTCTTAGAGGTTAGGAAAGGAAGAGACTTCAGGGGAACAAGTTTTAATTGGTGTTGCAGACGCCGACCACGCTGAACGACTCCACGCCTGCCAGCTGAGCAGCCTGTTCTCCGGTGCCAGCCCCGTTCCATTGCCGCGGCCCCACGGGGGGGGTCTAGTCACCAGACCGGGGCAGGATGAGTCCTCTGTTTTAATGATTTTCATATAAACTTACTTGTAGTCTCGTCAGTTAATGTCCGAGTGTTATACGATTTTCCTCTTAAAGAAAGGTTTTTAATTAACTGACGTCAGTGTGCCAGCGGCCCCGTTAAGGGCAGCTCATTGCTCTTGCGGTGCTCTATCTCCCCCTAGTGTTGGGAGTGGGTTTCGGCCCTTTGTGTTGTAGTGGTCCCTAAGGAGCCCGTGTGATTTTGAGCTCCCATTGTGGGTAGTGTGATACCGGTCTTAGTTGCTGTGAAGTGATTTGTGAGGTGTCCCTTTTTGGGTGTGTTCTCTCTCGTGTGCAGTGTTGGTGTCGCCGGACGGTGGAGTTACCTGCCTGACCTGCTGGAGCTGCCCTCATTGGCCTGCTGAGTGCAAACGTCCCTAACTAAAAATTAATTGGGATTAAAGATTGTCTATTTTTATACATATCTGTCTGTGGTGGGTGCTCTCTGACCTCTAAATACCGGACCTGACCGGGTTAACAAAGGTGGTGGCAGCTGTACGCTACTCTCAACATCCTAAACAACAAAATTCATTACACTATATTTAAACTTTCAGTAGCAAAACAAATAAAATGCTGAATGGTTTTTTAAAACTGTATGTGGCTACAAATAGAGGAGAAGAACTAAATACGTATGGTAAATTTTAGTTTTATATTTAATGTTTTTAACAAGAAAAAATGTAGTTGGACAGTTTATTTAGCCGTCATGTCATTGACCCCCCCCCCCCCCCCTATAGCAACGTAACTAAGCAACAGCGGGAAGCAACATAGCAACAGTTACAGAGTTATACATGAAAATTAAAACTTTGGATCAAGCTCGTCCTCATGACTTGAAGTTATTACAGGAAATGTGGAGCACAAAAGTAGCTCAGTGCCTTGGCTGGGAACCGTAGGGTCGCTGGTTCGAGTCCCTGTGTGAACCATGTATGGAGCGTGGACTGGTGGCTGGAGAGGTGCCAGTTCATCTCCTGGGCACTGCCGAGGTGCTTTTGAGCAAGGCACCGAACCCCCAACTGCTCGGGACGCCGGTCACTGGCAGCCCCCTCGCTCTAACATCTCTCCTTAATTACATGTATATAGGTCCTGTCTGTGCATGTGTGTGTGTTTCGGACATGTGTGTGTGTAACATGATTAATAATAAAAAAAAGAAAAACACAACGGCTGATAGAACAACAGGAACAAGATCTACTGAAGAAAACTCCTAAATTAACAGAATTTATAAAGGTTACGGATTCTTCTTCTGCTCTAGTTGCTGTTTTTTCCTGATAAAGCTGATTAATAATATGGGGGCCCCAACAAACAGTAGCCCAGGGGCCCCAGACCGACCTAACCCGCCTCTGGGTGCATCATCCCCATAGCAACAACTCTCTGTAGCTACTTCTGTTATAACGTCTGACTCTTAAGTTGTGGTGGGTTTTCGGAACTGTTTGTTTTTGTTATATATTGTAAATATATTCATTCATTCATTCATCTTCAACCGCTTATCCCGGGGTCATGGTCGCGAGGGGTGCTGGAGCCGATCCCAGCTGACATCGGGCGTGAGGCGGGGTACACCCTGGACAGGACGCCAGTCTATCACAGGACACATAGAGACAAACAGAGACAGACAACCATTCACACCTACGGGTGATTTAGAGTCATCAATGAACCGAACACCTGCACGTCTTTGGACTGTGGGAGGAAACCGGAGAACCCGGAGAAAACCCACGCAGACAACATGCAAACTCCACACAGAAGGGCCCCAGCCGGGATTCAAACCAGGAACCCTATCGCTGTGAGGGCGCCTTTATTTTAGACACAAAAACAATTTGGCTGGTAAAAAAACACTGAAAATCCACCTGCCACAGAGGCCAAAAAAGTTAACTGCAGGCCCTGTAGCCTATATATATATATATATATATATATATATATATATATATATATATATATATATAAAATTTTTAGATGAGGTCCCATCCAAAGTGGACCTTGTCGTAGATTTGCCTTCTTGTTCTTCTTGGACGCGGTTCTGGATTCAGCACGGGTTAGAATCCATTTGGCCACTTAAGAGGATTCTCGGCTGTTTTCCTCTTTATCCTAACGTTGAATCCAACCACGGGAGCCGCCATCTTGACCTTCTGTTGCCAAAAAGCAGCTCTCTCTCTCTCTCATGGACATAGAAACAAGAACGGACAGCGGACACAAAATGGCGCCCCATTCATTCCTATGGAAAGCTGCTCAGTGGCGCAGGCTCCCCTAAGGACGCCGCCATTTTGGCTCCTCGTGAACGCGGGAGGACTTTTCTACTGCAAATCTACGAGAAGGTGAACTTTGGATGTGACGTCATCTACATCACTAAAAGACAGTAATTGAACTTAAACAGCTGACTATTCTTTTGTTCATTCATTCATTTATCCACAACCGGAAACAGCACTGATCAACCATAAAAACATATTTATTACAAATATCAAATGTGAAACTGTTAAAAAATAAATTAAATAAATGTTTTGATTTATAACAACGGACAACAGAACAGCCCAGAGCTAAACATTAAAAAAAAACAGATTTCTGATTCAAAGAAAGAAAAAATAATTTTAAGAAAACATTATTTAAATATATGGATTTAAAAAATGTTATTTTAAAGATTATTTTGTTCTGGTTAATGATGCTGCTATAGGTCGAGTCTGTTTTCCTGATACCCTGAGCTTCTCTCCTCTCTGTCTGTATCATTCATGTCTCATCACTACATCGTTGTTGGTGCTTTGTCGTCTCTCAGGTCTCTGCTGATGGTGGTGGTGCCTGCTGCCGTGGTCCTGTGTGCAGGTCTCTGCTGGTGGTGGTGGTGCCTGCTGCCGTGGTCCTGCATGACGCTTCCTGCTGCTATTATAATCTATCACCTCAGCTGTGCTTGTTTCTACTATTCTGCTGTATTAATGAGTCATATTCACATTACTATAGATGTTATTATAGTTACTGGAAGTGTGTCTGTCTCTGTCCATCTGTCCGTCTTTTCTCTCTCTCTCTCTCCTTCTCTTCCTCTCTCCGGTGCAGACAGATGTGCGTCCTCCACAGAGCTGGGTCTGTCTGACGTTCCTGTCTGTTATAGTGAAGGTTTTCAACGCCACCGTACTCTACGGGGGAATTGTTGGGTCTCTGTAAATCATAATTAAGTCATAGAGTGTGGTCTTTACCTACTCTGTAAAGTGTCCTGAGATAACTTTTGTTATGATTTGACACTATAAATAAAATAAAATTGAATTGAATACAAATGTTAACTCATAGATATCACCATTAAGACAGTAACAAGTTTTCTTAAATTGTGTTTAAAAATGCAAATGAAGCTTTATCTGATGCTCACTTTTGGTGCATTCAGGAGAAATCCACAGACACAAACAGAAGTGAATGAAATAAACCTCTAAATGTGTATTTCTGATGTTTTCTGAAAGGAAGTAAAAAGGTGAAACAGTAAAGATGTGTTTGTGTTGGCGTCTCCTTCAGTCGTCCTTCCTCAGCATCTGTGTCCGTCTGCTGAAGGACTTCGTGTTTTCCTGATCCTTGAAAAAGCAAACAGCAACGTTTCATTTGCTCTTTTCTTCCTGTTTGTGTTTCCTGAGTGAGACTCTCCTCTCTGCTCAGGTGATGCTGCTTCTTTCACACAGACTCTGGTTCTCAAACTGTGGTCCACGAGCTCCCTCTAGTGGTGCCTGAAGGAACCTCCACAATAAAAGAAACACTTTAAAGAAGCCTGTGAATGTTCAAATGTGTCCAGGCAGCCTGGTCTCACTAAAAGGCGTGTGAATGACACGCTATTTCTCTTAAGCCATCTCGCGTATAATTACAACGCATGTCATGTTTTTTGCGTGTCATTTCACGCCAAGTAGTCTCAATTGACTTGTATAGTGCAGAGATGGCGTTGTCATTTCACGCACAAATGTCATTGAGGGAAAACCCACGTGTTCGTATTTCTCCGCTACTTTCCGGAGAAATACGAAGTGGTGGAGCTTTCTGTCAGAGGGTTGTTTTTAAATCAATATTTCATGTGAAGGATGGCTGAAATAACGGGCGTGAAATGCCCTAACCCTAACCCTAACCCCTACCCCTACCCTAACCCTAACCCCTACCCTGACCCCTAACCCTACCCTAACCCCTAACCCTAACCCCTACCCTGACCCCTAACCCTAACCCTGACCCTAACCCTAACCCTTACCCTAACCCTGACCCTAACCCTAACCCTAATCCTAACCCCTAACCCTAATCCTAATCCTAACCCTAACCCCTAACCCCTAACCCTAACCCCTAACCCCTAACCCTAACCCTAACCCTAACCCCTAACCCCCTAACCCTAATCCTAATCCTAACCCTAACCCTAACCCTAACCCCTAACCCTAACCCTGACCCCAACCCCTAACCCCTAACCCTAACCCCTAACCCTAACCCTTACCCTAACCCCTAACCCCTAACCCTAACCCCTAACCCTAACCCTTACCCTAACCCCTAACCCTAACCCTAACCCTAACCCTAACCCTTACCCTAACCCCTAACCCCTAACCCTAACCCCTAACCCTAACCCCTAACCCTTACCCTAACCCTAACCCTAACCCCTGACCCTAACCCTAACCCTAACCCCTAACCCCTAACCCTAACCCTAACCCCTAACCCCTAACCCTAACCCTAACCCCAACCCTAACCCGAACCCTTACCCTAACACCTAACCCTAACCCTTACCCTAACCCTAACCCAGACCCTAACCCTAACCCTCTAACCCTAACCCTAACCCTAACCCTAACCCTAACGCTAACCCTGGGGAACTACGGGCGTTAAATGACACGCGAAAAGCTTAATATGCGTAGACATGCACGCGAAAAGTCATGCAAGTCATGAAAAGTGCCGTGCTATTTACACGCCCTCCCATGAGACCACGTTGGTCCAGGTCGTCGTTCTCCTCAAAGCATTTTCAGTCCAAAGCAACTGGACTTGGTTATTTGTCTAGGAAGACGTTTCATCTCTCATCCAAGAGGCTTCATCATGAAACGTCTTCCTTGACCAGGGGTCTGCAACCCACGGCTCTTGGGCCTCATGCGGCTCTTCAGCCCCCTTTTCAGTGGCTCTCCGTAGCTTTGCCAGAAAATAACATGGAAATAAATAACGTGTTTTTTTGCACAGGGGAAAATCTTTTAACTTAACTAAAAAAATATTACGTGAAACCTAAATATGAGTTACATTCTACGTCTACGGCGCAGCGCCTTTCCCTGCAGGTGGCTAATCTTGTATTTCTGACCCGCTCTGTCAGTGTGCTAACCATGGACGATTACGCCCCAAAACACAGGTAATAACAGGAATACAATGTTTTCTTTATTGTCGTTCTATAACTTAATACATGCAACAAACTATAGTTGTTGTACATATTATATAACTATAGATAAAACTTTATAAGCTGTGACATCATAAATGTTTTGTGGCTCCAGACAAATTTTATTTCCTGGAAGAGGCAAAATGGCTCTTTAGGTAGTAAAGGTTGCAGACTCCTGTCCTAGACAAAGAACCAAGTCCAGTTGCTTTTGACTGAAATTTGCTTTGAGGATAACGATGACCTGGACACATGAGAACATTCACAGGCTTTTTGCACGCCAATTTGGGTCGGCAACCGTTAAAATTCAATTCAATTCAATTCAGTTTTATTTACAGTGCCAAATCCTAACCAAAGTTATCTCAGGACACTTTACAGAGTAGGTAAAGACCACACTCTATGACTTATTTATGATTTACAGAGACCCAACAATTCCCCCGTAGAGTACGGTGGCATTGAAAACCTTCACTATAACAGACAGGAACGTCAGACAGACCCAGCTCTGTGGAGGACGCACATCTGTCTGCACCGGAGAGAGGAAGAGAAGGAGAGAGAGAGAGAGAGAGGAAGAGAAGGAGAGAGAAAGAGAGAGAGGAAGAGAAGGAGAGAGAGAGAGAAACACAAAGACAGACAAAGACAGAGAGACTGACACACTTCCAGAGATGCAAGCAGCCAGAGAGTAACAGTAAAATGGTGCGGGAACATGAAAGGTTGGCTCAGAAAGTTGCAGATTACAGAAACCACCTACGGTTTAGTCTGAGATGCAAACAACAAAGGCTTACACCAACTAGTCTATGCTTGAAATCCACTATGAGAGGTTAAAAGTGGAGAAAATCATAGAAAAGGCTCAAAACCAACTCCTCAGTGAGCGAATAAGACAGGTACAATTCACTATTGAAGGACTGACATCAATCTTTCCTGTTAATATCATGGAGAAAGTTCTGGATTTCACAATTTACAATCCCGGGATATCGGCAAAAACACAGAAAAACTAAATTGGAGGCAAAAAACTGACACTTCAGCACAGGAAGAAACACAAAACAGATGGGTTAAGAATTTATCGGACAGAGATCTTTCCCACCCAGAGAAGGAGGTCTAAGCCAAGGGATTGAACTTTGCCATGACACCAAAAGAGGTACCCATAGTGGAGTTGATTACAGCTACAGAATCGGCTATAAAGAAAAACAACCTTACTGAGGCTGAACAGCTAAGGTTGAAAGTGTCAGCAACATTGTCCAAAGCTAAACCCCCCCACATCATCACAAAAAAATAAATAAAAATAAAGAAGGGGCTCCGCTCAGACCCATTGTCGATATCCTGGCATGACTGGTGGGCAACACCCCACGCCACATCCAAAACTCCATAGACTTTGTGAACAAAGTCCGAGAGTTAAAATGGATCCAGATGAAACCATGGTATCCTACGACGTGACTTCCTTGTTCACCTGTATTCCAACCATGGAGGCCTTGGCCACGGTAAGAGAGCAGCTCACACAGGACAACTTCTTACACAACTGAACAAATCTTAAACCAGACCACATTTGCCTACTTCTGGATTTGTGCCTGAACACCACATTTTTCCAGTTTAATGGCATTTTTTAAAGACAGAAACACGGCTGTGCCATGGGTTCACCAGTATCCCCTATTGTGGCAAATCTGTACATGGAGGAGGTAGAGAACAAGGCTTTGAACTCCTTCAAAGGAGTAACCCAGAGCCATTGGTTGAAAGTTGAAACCTACTTCCTACCAACGACTGCCACTCTAACCAATGAGAGGTTAAATACCTGAATCTCTACACCAGTTACAATCCAAATCCCAATCATCAGAAATCAGCTCTGACACTGGGTCTGCATTTGTGCAGAAAGTCCTACAACAGTTGAGAATCAAACAACGTTTAGGAGCAGTGTATCATCATCAAAGCCAAGGAATGGTTGAGCGAGTACATGGCACCCTGAGGGCTAAGCTAAACAAAATTTGTGCCGCCACTAAGCTGAACTGAGTAGATGCTTTGCCACTAGCACTAATGAGCTATCGCATGCAAACGCATAGAATAACGCTTTTAACACCGCATGAAATGCTAACAGGTCGACCTATGCCAGCTCTGCAGCTAAGAGGTCCTTTTAAAGGGCCGCCGCTTGAACAATTGCAAAATGAGCTGAAAGCATAAATGAAATATCTAACTATGATCCATAGAACTATCTACACACAGGAAAGAGCACGAGGGGAGAGCCTGGAGCAGAAGGGGGAGTCGCCAGTGAAACCAGGAGACCTGGTGTGGATCAAGGTGTCCCGGTACGGTCCTTCCCAACTCGGTTGATGCCGCTTCCCGGAGGAGTGGTCAGGGCAACGCCGACATCTGTCCAGGTGGAAGGGGGCACCACGTGGTATCATCTGAACCACTGCACAAAAACGTGAATCAAGGAGGAAGGGAACCAAGCGGCAGAAGTGGGAGATGAGGAATGTGGTCTGCATGGTTTCTGATTCTCTCTTTTTCTCTTTTGGAGCAGTTAGGATGATGGTGAAATGGACACAAACTAACTGAGAGAGAGCTCATCAGGACTGTGCCATGAGACATCCTCTCTTGCACCACTGAATCTTGGTATTGGCGGAGTCGGCGACTTCCAGGACTGATGATGGGCGATGCCGACACATGTACACACATATTAACCCACATATTATTCCATTATTGTTTAAGACTGTACAAGAATGTTCATGAATTTCATATGTGTATGCTGACCAATATTAGAGTGTAAGTCGCATTATAAAGGTTACATCATAACCATACACTAGATAGTAGTTACAGGTTTTATGGTAATAAGACAATCAAGGTAAATCACATATAGTGACTTCAGGAGGGAGATGGTATGGTGGAGGTAAACACACACAGATTAGATGGTTATAATCACCAGATCACAGCACAGAGTCCCAGCCTGGTCCTGGTCCTGGTCTTGGTCCTGGTCCAGTCCCAGCCTGGTCCTGGTCCTGGTCCTGGTCCTGGTCAGATGCGTACATGAACTGATGAAGCCTCTTGGATGAGAGGTGAAACGTCTTCCTGACAAATAACCAAGTCCAGTTGCTTTAGACTGACGCTTTGGGAATTACTTTAAATATTTATAATTATATCAAAATACTTGAAAAAGCAAACAGCAACGTTTCATTTGCTCTTTTCTTCCTGTTTGTGTTTCCTGAATGAGACTCTCCTCTCTGCTCAGGTGATGGTGCTTCTTTCACACAGACTCTGGTTCTCAAACTGTGGTCCACGAGCTCCCTCTAGTGGTGCCTGAAGGAACCTCCACAATAAAAGAAACATTCATTCATTCATCTTCAGCCGCTTATCCCGGGGTCGGGGTTGTGGGGGGGCTTGAGCCGATCCCAGCTGACATTGGGCGTGAGGCGGGGTCCACCCTGGACAGGACGCCAGTCTATCACAGGACACATAGAGACGAACAGAGACAGACAACCATTCACACCTACGGGTGATTTAGAGTCATCAATGAACCGAACACCTGCACGTCTTTGGACTGTGGGAGGAAACCGGAGAACCCGGAGAAAACCCACGCAGACACGGGGACAACATGAAGGGCCCCAGCTGGGATTCGAACCTGGAACCCTCTCACTGTGAGGCGCCTTTATTTTAGACACAAAAAAAGCCCCTACATATAATTTAACTAGAAACTTTGTTTTGTTTCGTCCCCAGAAAACAATTTGGACATTTGACCTTTTCTTTAAACTCATATTTGGATTTTATATTTTTATATTTATTTTAACCTTATTTTCACCTCGCTCATTAATAATTAATTATACTTTACTTTAATTAAATGATCATCAGTCATAAACAAGGTGCTGCCTAAATAGGCCCATCTTTTCACCTCGCCTGTCGGAGGGCATGCAGGTTGTATTCTCTTAGAGCGCACTCACACTGTCCTTCCGCACCGCGACCCGGGCTTTAGGGTACTTGTCCCCCCTCCCTCTCCCCCCGCGCCCCAGCCCCGTTTGTACTCACACTGCCTGGGCCGGCCCATTCTTCTTGCTGTCCATACGCCATCACGCCGTAACACGTCACACGCATTGATCGCGTGTGTGTGGCTTTGTTTCCAGATCTTTCCGTAGACCTCTGAGTTTTTGTGCGTCTTGTCGACTGTTTTTGAATCTTTTCATCGACCAAATCTGCAGTAAACACTCCACCTCCGCATCACACCAACGTGAACCTTTCACCGCCATTGTTGTTGTTGTTAAATGTCCGCGCATGGTCCCTCCTTCTTTTTTCTATGTCCCAACAGGCGGACAAAACGCTACTGCCGTAGGGCTCGTGCTCATGCTCGTACACGTACGCACGCTCATGCTCGTACACGTGCCCACCTCTTTCAAGCGGGCCGTGGGTGGCGCTGAACAGGTGCACTCACACTGCTTAAACATACTAGGCTTTAGCTGAAAAACCGGTTTTGGCCCAGGACAGAACGACAGTGTGAGTGCGCCCTTAGGATTCTTCATAGTTGTGGTTGGGTGTCCCTCCTCTGAGGTACTAGTGGGTTGGGTAACTAGCCGCCCACTCCCTGTGCGGTCTTTCCCTGCCGTCCCCCAGTTTTTCCTGGACTTCAACGTTTCACTCCTTTAATCCTGGACGTCTCCTGGTGGCGGAGCAGTGACAGGAACGTCTCCCTGCCACCCCCTGCAGCTGATAGGTGTTCCCCCCTGCGGCTGTTGTTTGGGTTAGTTGTTCGTTCCCCAGCACTTGTCCTTGCTCCTTAACCAGAGCCAAAAGCTTCCTTTCTCAGCCTCCTCTGCCGGCTCTTTGGTTGCCTTCTTCAGGCTCCCTCCTGTCACTCCTGCGTCCCTCAGAAGGCGCGTGGTTGACTGCCCCACATAACCTCGGCAACCAACTTCTACTGGGTAGATGGTGGTCTCCAGCCGACCATCCGTCACTCAGCAGCCATTTCTGAGTACTTGGCCTTTTTTCGTTCGTAGACAACCTCGATCCCCTCCTCTGCTGGTACTGTGAGCTCAATGAGGAGCAGGGATTTTGCCTTAGAGGAGCACGCCACTATGCCAGGGTGGAGCGATGTAGCGACCGGGAAGCAAAGCTGCCTGTTGAGGTTGACTCTCATGTCCCACTCCTGGTTAGGGGAGAACGGCCTAGGTGTTTCTTTTGGCCTGGTGTCTCTTCTCCCCCCAACTTCCCTTACAAAGACCACAAAGCTGTGGTTCTCTGCAGGTGGTACCCCTCTGCTGCCCTGTCGACGGCCCTCCAACACCTCTGTTAGCTTCCTCAGGACCTGGTTAGGCACCACCTGTAGCATCCCTGGGACATCGCGATCTAACAGCCTGACAGGATGTACTGGAGGTTTGCATTAGGTGTTGCAGAGCGTGCAGCATTCCTCGCTCCTAAACCACTGGTGAAGGTTCGGAGGACAGGGAAGCGTGTCACATGTTGCACGAATAAGGAAGCTGAGCCTTGCCTGCGGGATCTTCCAAAGGTCTGTCCAACTGATGTTTCGGTTGATGACTCCTTCCCAGGTTGTCCAGCTTCTTTGTCGGCCCTGTGACACGGCCTTGATCTTATAGCACTCTTCCTCCAACCTTATCACCTCCACCACCACCATCTCCTTCCTCTGTTTGCGGTTGGCCTTGAACCAGAACTGTGGTGCTTCTCCCCACCCTAGGCCAGACCTTCCTGCCTGGACTCTGCCAACAATCTCTTGATGTTGCAGGCGACTGATGGCTCCGTCGACCTCTGAGGGGTTTGGGCAATGAATCTGAATCTTGATGTTTACGTTCCTTACAGCCTGGTCGGTGGACTCTTTTCCCACTTGTAGAAGAAGAAGAATTCCTTTATTAGTCCCGCGAATGGGGAAATTCAATTTTCACTCTATTATTTTTTCACTTTACACACACAGGCCCGAAATACACACACATGCACAGACAGGACCTATATACATGCAACCAATGGAGAGATGTTAGAGCGATGGGGCTGCCAGTGACCGGAGCAGTTGGGGGTTTGGTGCCTTGCTCAACAGGAGATGAACTGGCACCTCTCCAGCCACCAGTCCTCACTCTATTCATGGTCCACACAGGGACTCGACCCACCCTCGACCCACCCTACGGTTCCCAGCCCAGTCACCTATGGACTGAGCTACTACCGCCCCAACTGATGGACTGGAGCGGAAGTTGGAGGGTGTTCCTTCTGAACAGGCCCGTTTCAGAGAGGCTTGGTTGCAGCCGCGACCACTTTCTGATGGATGAGTCGGCCTTTCCATCCATCTTACTTGTGTTTGAGGGTATTTCACTCATTTCCAGCCACATCACTCTTCTGTAGAGTTTGAACTGGTGGCACCAAACTTTGTACTTACTGTACCTGGGAGTTGGCGTTGGTCGATCTTTGCCAGGCCTTCTGAGAGCAGTTTCCACACGGTTCGCCCGATCTGTTCATCCGTAAGTTTTTCCTCCCAAGGCTTTTTATGGGTTTCTCAGAAACAAGTGGACTTTTCTCTATAAATAATATTTAATAAACATGTGGTGTATAAAAAAGCCTTTAAATGGAAAATAAGGATTACTATGTAAAATGATTAATATGCAAAACAAATCAGGATTATAAATTAAAAGTATGTTTTTTATTTACATTATTGTTATTGTTTTTAATCTTGTTATTGTTTTTGCATTGCGGATAATCTGGGTTATCTTATCTTAATGTATTGTACAGGAAAGGCAAAAATAAGCCTTGGCTTCAGCTTTTTCCTTTTTCGGTTGCTGATTGTTCATTTTTATTACGTGAAATAATTCAGTTTGTTTTACCGAAATAAACTATTCATTCATTCATTCATTCAAAATAATAAAGTGCATAAAATGATAAAAACATAAAAGGACCAAAGAACAAAATGCCACAAGTGTTTTTATCCTCAACAACATCGATGAAGTCAGTTTCCTCTTAAAGCTGCAGAGTTTATTTCAGAGTTGGACACAAACTGTTGATTTAATGCTCATTAATATCTGCTGTGTCAGCACTTCTTCAAAAGAGTTTGTTGGACGTTTTGTCCGAACACGTCTTAAGGTAAAAGAGTTGTTTTGTTGTTCACAACAGTCACAGGTGGAGTCAAAAGTCAAGCTTTCATCCAAACGTGCAGAAAAATTCAACAGAATTAAACAGAAAAATCAGAAAAATAATTAGTATTTCCATCCACTTCTGTTCCATGATTATTAGACATTAAGGCGTTAAGTCTGTTGTCACTGCTGGTGTTCCTGCAGGAAGGAGAACAAAGTTATATTGAATAAAACCTCAGCTGACTTGATCCTACACCAACACCAACAGGACGCTTCATGACTGAGAAGATAAAACAACTGTCAAGACGCCAAACATGAGACACACGTAAAGAATCTGGTGAATGTGTCTGTTGAGTTACGCCTGTGGACCTCACGCTGGCATGTCCTCCCTGCTTGGCTGCAAATATCATTCTCTAACTCACCGTCTTTAGTTTACTTTACTTATTTTTTTCTGAGTCAATGAGTTTGTGTACTTTTTTTTTAGAGTAAAGTCACCTTATTATATTTTACAGTGCATGGTGATGCATGAAAACCCTGTATGTTTAATAGTTTTGAGCAGGTTTGAAGTTGTTTAAGAGATTTATGAAAAAACAACAAAGGTGTCGAGAAGAAGCAAAAAGCATCGCTAGAGTATAAGGGCGCACTCACAGTGTCAGCCCGTTTGTACTGTTTTTGAATCTTTTCATCGACCAAATCTGCAGTGAACACTCCACCTCCGCATCACACCAACGTGAACCTTTCACCGCCATTGTTTGAAATGTCTGCGCATGGTCCCTCCTTCTTTTTTCTACGTCCCAACAGGCGCACAGGAAATGACCTCAGAACCGCCGTAGGCCTCGTGCTCGTACACGTGCGCACGCTCGTGCTCGTACACGTGCAAACGTGCTTTACTAAAGCCCACCTCTCCCAAACGGGCCGTGGACGGCAAGCTGGCCGCACCTAGGCGCGATACGGTTGCACTCACACTGGTCAAAGGAACCAGACTTTAGCTGTGAATCCTGCTTGGCACGGTACGGATGGACAGTGTGAGTGCGCCCTCAGTATACCCTGGAATACAAGGAGGGGAAAACATGGAAACGCAGACACACTGAGCAGACTCCCATTGCCAAACACATGCATCACCACGACACAAGAGGAAGAAGTAGTGATGCTCATGGAGCATATGAACGGCACTCAGTTGCAAGTGAAACAAATCCAGGACTGGACCCAACGCGACCCAGTTTTGTCCAGAGTGCACCAGTGGCTGCTGCGGGGCTCCTGGCTGCAGAGTGCACTGACCCAGACATGCAGCTGTTTATCAGACGACACATGAACTCAGTGTGGAAGAGGGTGATGATACCCCAACGAGGTCGAGCTGATGATGAAAGAGCTCCATGAAGCCCATCCTGGGGCCTCCAGCATGAAAATGTTGGCCCACAGCTACATCTGGTGGCCAAAGATGGATGCAGAGTTAGAAGCAGTGGTGTGCAACTGTCATGCCTGTCAGTCCAACCAAGCTGCCCCAGCAGCTGCACCATTGTATCCATGGGAGTGGCCCAACCAACCATGGATGAGACTGCATGTGGATTTTTGTGGGCCTGTACTGGGCAAGATGTTCCTCATTGTAATTGATGCCGACTCAAAGTGGATTGAAGCTCATCCTATGCCGTCCATCACATCCGCCAGGACAGCGGAGACACTGAGAAGCATCTTTGCCACTCATGGTATCTCTTGTCAGAGACAATGGGCCGAGTCTTGTGAGTGCAGAGTTCAAACACTACCTAACAAAGAAAGGCATAAAGCATGTGACCACTGATCCACACCATCCATCTTCCGATGGCTGTGCTGCGCGTGCTGTACGAGTGTTTGAAGAGGGCATCAAGCAGATGGGGGAGGGCCGTGTGGAGACAAAGGTTGCCAGGTTCCTGTTCAAATACTGCTCAACTACTCAGGACGCACTCACACTGTCCTTCTGTCCCGGGCCAAAACCGTTTTTTCAGCTAAAGCCTAGTACGTTTAAGCAGTGTGAGTGCACCCATTCCGCGCATAACTGCGGACATCGGGCCGTCCACATGTACAAGCACGAGCGTGCGCACGTGTATGAGCACGAGCACGAGCCCTACGGCGGTAGCGGTATGTGCGCTTGTTGGGACATAGAAAAAAGAAGGAGGGACCATGCACGGACATTTAAAACAATGGCGGTGAAAGGTTCACGTTGGTGTGATGCGGAGGTGGAGTGTTTACTGCAGATTTGGTCGATGAAAAGATTCAAAAACAGTCGACAAGACGCACAAAAACTCCGAGGTCTACGGAAAGATCTGGAAACAAAGCCACGCATCGCCATGACGTCATCAATGCGTGTGACGTGTTACGGCGTGATGACGTATAGGCAGCAAGAAGCATTCTCCGAGGCCCAGGTAGTGTGAGTACAAACGGGCCTGGAGGGGGGGGCAAGGACCCTAAGGCACGGGCGCGGTGCGGAAGGACAGTGTGAGTGCGCCCTCAGACAGCCCCTGGAGCAACACCAGCTGAGCTGCTCATGAACAGAAGGATCAGGACCGAGCTCGACTCAGAGTGGGACAGAACCAGGCAAAACAGAAAGGAGCAGCATGACGGGCACGCAAGGGATCGGAGATTCACAGAGTCTGATTCAGTCTCTGTGAGAGGATGTGCAGGTCAGAAGTGGATTCCTCTGGTTGAGAGGACTGGCCCAGTCTCATGGAGAGCAAAAACACAGGATGACAAGCTGGTGAAAAGGCATCAGGATCGAATTTGCCCGTGTTATGATCAAACACCGGGGGCATCCAGTTCTGTGGAAGAGACTCTTTCTAGGAACTCTGAACCTCAGGAGCCCGTTTACACTGGGCCTGAGATTTTGGCAACAGAGACAGAAGAGCCAGTGCGGCCAGAACAGAGTCCTGAAAGAGAGCGCCGGTGTCCTATTAGACTTAGGGCGCACTCACACTGTCCTTCCGCACCGTGACCCGTGCTTTAGGGTACTTGTCCCCCCTCCCTCTCCCCCCGTTTGTACTCACACTACCAGGGCCTCGTGCAAATGCTTCTTGCTGCCTATACGTCATCACGCCGTAACACGTCACACATATTGATGACGTCATGGCGATGCGTGGCTTTGTTTCCAGATCTTTCCGTAGACCTCGGAGTTTTTGTGCGTCTTGTCGACTGTTTTTGAATCTTTTCATCGACCAAATCTGCAGTAAACACTCCACCTCCGCATCACACCAACGTGAACCTTTCACCGCCATTGTTGTTGTTGTTAAATGTACGCGCATGGTCCCTCCTTCTATTTACATGTCCAAACAGGCGGACATAACGATACTGCCGTAGGGCTCGTGCTCGTACACGTGCGCACGCTCGTGCTCGTACATGTGCAAACGGCTCCGCTAAAGCCCACCTCTTTCAAGCGGCCGTGGACGGCCCGCTGGCCGCAGTTATGCGCGGAGCGGGTGCACTCACACTGCTTAAAGGTGCTAGACTTTAGCTGAAAAAACAGTTTTGGCCCGGTGCAGAAGGACAGTGTGGGTGCGCCCTGAGGAAGGCACCCACGTACCTCAAAGACTTTGTTCATGCAGGGGCAGAATAATCCCCTTGAGGTTCCTTGAGGAGGGGCAGTCTACCCCCTGTAGCATGGGTGTCAAAGTCAAGGCCCGGGGGCCGGATCCGGTCCGTGAATGAATGATCTTGGCCCCCGGGATGATATTTGATGAGTACTAGAACCGGCCCGCACGCCACAGCCGCCTGCTGGTGTTTTTCACGCACCAAAACTACATTACCCACAATGCAACGGTAGCCCGCGAACTCACTGCAGCGCCGCAAGTGGGCAGATGTCAACTTTCAGCCCCCCCCCCCCCCCCCCAATAACGGCTAAAGGGAAGGTGGACGATGAGAACAGGGTGTTTGAAGCACATGTTCACAAAGTTGTGCGTCTTAATCTTGATATTAAGGAACATGTTGTTTATTTTTTGCTGTTTGCCTGTTGAAAACGTTTCCTTTAAAAAACTAAAGTCATAAGAAAATATTGCTTTATTCATTTAATGTACAGGACAACTTTGTTCTTGTCTGTGAGCCTTGAAATTAGTGACAGAGCCGTACAAAAATATTGGATTATTCATTTAATTATTGAATATAATACAGTACACTGTGTTAGGTCTTGGTTCAACAGGTTAAATGCATCATTTTAATGTTTTAATAAACATTGAACCAGTCCGGCCCTCGGCTTTTAGCAGATTAGGTTTTTTGGCGCTCTGATGTGTTTGACTTTGACATCCCTGCTCTATAGCAACGTAACTAAGCAACAGTGGGAAGCAACAAAGCAACAGTTACGTAAAGTGAAGCAGAAACTGTGGAGACGGGAGTTATACTGAAACTTTGGATCAAGCTCGTCCTCATGACTTAGAAGAAGAAGAAGAATTACTTTATTTTTATCGTAATTCAATTTTTTCACTCTTATTATTAATCATGTTACACACACACACACACACACACACACACACACACACACACACACACACACACACACACACATTAAGGAGAGATGTCAGAGCGAGGGGGCTGCCAATGACCAGCGCCCCGAGCAGTTGGGGTTCGGTGCCTTGCTCAACAGCACCTCGGCAGTGCCCAGGAGATGAACTGGCACCTCTCCAGCCACCAGTCCACGCTCCATACAGGGACTTGAACCAGCGACACTACAGTTCCCAGCTAAGTCACCTATGGACTGAGCTACTGCCGCCCCCGACTTGAAGTTATTACAGGAAATGGATCGAGATCGACTAAAGGAAACTCCTAAATTAACAGGATTTATAAAGGTTACGGACTCTTCTTCTGTTCTTGTTGTTGTTGTTTTCCTGATAAAGCTGATTAATGATGTGGGGGCCCCAACAAACAGTAGCCCAGGGGCCCCAGACCGACCCAATCCGCCTCTGGGTGCATCATCTCCATAGCAACGACTCTCTGTACTTTTCTAACTTCTGACTTTTTAGTTGTGGGTTTCTTTTCGTAGCTGTTTGTTTATGTTTGTTTGTTTATATATATGTATACAGGGCATTAAAGTGGCTCCGCCCACACGCCAGATGCAGGTAACTTCTGTGATTGGCGGGTGAAACTGTCAATCTCCCTGCCACGTTGGCGTGTAGCCAATAAGACAACAGTGTTGTGTGTTGTTGACCAATCAGGTGGCCTGTTGTTGCAAAGCACGCCCCGTCGTTTTATTGGACTTTAAAAAAAAAAATTTAATTAATAAATAAATAATTTGGGGCAGCAGCAGCTCAGACCATAGGTGACTTAGCTGGGAACCGTAGGGTCGCCGGTTCGAGCCCCTGTGTGGACCATGTATGGAGCGTGGACTGGTGGCTGGAGAGGTGCCAGTTCATCTCCTGGGCACTGCAGAGGTGCTGTGGAGCAAGGCACCGAACCCCCAACTGCTCGGGGCGCTGGTCATTGGCAGCCCCCTCGCTCTAACATCTCTCCTTAATTGTGTGTGTGTGTGTGTGTGTCATGAATAATAACAGAGTGAAAAAATTAAATTTCCCCGTTGCGGGATAAATAAAGTAGAAGAAAAATAAAAAAAATGGTGACGTATCGCTGCGTGAAGAGGCTGCAACAGAACAAAAAAGGGAATAATAGAATAAAAACAACAAAAGATGTTTTATTACAAAGTGTAAAGGGACAGAAAGGTTCACGTCTGGCTCGTGTTCGACGCCACAGCAGAGGAGATGCACTGTGGGGATCGCCGTGTGTTTGGAGAGAGGAGGAAGACGAGGGAGAGTCTGCTCCTCTTCCTCTTTAAGGACTCAGAGCCTCAGTCTGTGACATTCATCAGTGTCTGACGTCATCATTACAGTGTGAAGGAGTTTGGTTCTGTTCATTCTTATGATTGTTGTTGTTGTTGTTTATCTAAAGGCGCACTCACACTGTCCTTCCACACCGGGTCTGGTTCCTTTGACCAGTGTGAGTGCAACCGTACCACGTCTAGGAGCGGCACGCTTGCCGTCCACGGCCCGTTTGGGAGAGGTGGGCTTTAGTAAAGCACGCTTGCACGTGTACGAGCACGAGGCCTACGGCGGCTCTGAGGTCATTTCCTGTGCTCCTGTTGGGACGTAGAAAAAAGAAGGAGGGACCATGCGCGGACATTTCAAACAATGGCGGTGAAAGGTTCACGTTGGTGTGATGCGGAGGTGGAGTGTTTACTGCAGATTTGGTCGATGAAAAGATTCAAAAACAGTCGACAAGACGCACAAAAACTCCGAGGTCTACGGAAAGATCTGGAAACAAAGCCACGCATCGCCATGACGTCATCAATGCGTGTGACGTGTTACGGCGTGATGACGTATAGGCAGCAAGAAGCATTCTCCGAGGCCCAGGTAGTGTGAGTACAAACGGGCCTGGAGGGGGGGACAAGGACCCTAAAGCACGGGGCGCGGGACAGACGCACAGTGGGAGGGCGCCCTAAATGGTTTTCAGTCAAAATGTGTCTTATTTTGAAAAGCAACATAAACTGATAAGTCATTTAATGTTCATTGTTAATCTAATATTTAAAATAAATGTTGAATATCTAATGACACCACAGTGACACAGAAACAGCGACTAATGGAGTTTGTGTTAACTAAATAAATCAGAATTAACTAAATAAATGAGGTGATTGGTTGTTTTAATTTCTGTTATTTTCTATTCTAAATGCTTCCACAGCAGCTCAGACACAGCTGTGAGTCGTCATGCAGGTTTAGTTTAAGTTTAGTTTATTTGGAAACAGTGACGGTGCACATTAATAACATTACTGTAAATGTGCCAGAATCAGCCAAGACGCTATTTTCCAGCTGTCGTCCGTAGACAGACGTTAAAGTCGCCATAAAAACAGAATAAAGAATATAGAAACAATGAGATTAAAATAACAAAGTTACAGCCAGGGTTAATCTACAAAACATGCACAGCAGTGAACAAACGTGACAATAAAGCATCAATTTAGAAAACATCATTCAAGACGCAGACACACAACACACCACAGCACAGCACGCAGTGCAGACGCACAACTACAGAACGCATGCAACACAATAACAACAAGAGCACAATAAGACAGCACGCAGTGTGTCTGTCTTTGTCTTTTTGTGGTGGTTTTTTGTCTTTTTGTGGTGGTTTTGCATCTTTTTGTGGTGGTTTTGCATCTTTTTGTGGTGGTTTTGTATCTTTTTGTGGTGGTTTTGTATCTTTTTGTGGTGGTTTTGCATCTTTTTGTGGTGGTTTTGCATCTTTTTGTTGTGGTTTTGTATCTTTTTGTGGTGGTTTTGTATCTTTTTGTGGTGGTTTTGTATCTTTTTGTGGTGGTTTTGCATCTTTTTGTGGTGGTTTTGTATCTTTTTGTGGTGGTTTTGCATCTTTTTGTTGTGGTTTTGTATCTTTTTGTGGTGGTTTTGTATCTTTTTGTGGTGGTTTTGTATCTTTTTGTGGTGGTTTTGCATCTTTTTGTGGTGGTTTTGTATCTTTTTGTGGTGGTTTTGCATCTTTTTGTGGTGGTTTTGTATCTTTTTGTGGTGGTTTTGCATCTTTTTGTGGTGGTTTTGTATCTTTTTGTGGTGGTTTTGCATCTTTTTGTGGTGGTTTTGTATCTTTTTGTGGTGGTTTTGTATCTTTTTGTGGTGGTTTTGTATCTTTTTGTGGTGGTTTTTTGTCTTTTTGTGGTGGTTTTGTGTCTTTTTGTGGTGGTTTTGCATCTTTTTGTGGTGGTTTTGCATCTTTTTGTGGTGGTTTTGCATCTTTTTGTGGTGGTTTTGTATCTTTTTGTGGTGGTTTTGTATCTTTTTGTGGTGGTTTTGCATCTTTTTGTGGTGGTTTTGCATCTTTTTGTGGTGGTTTTGTATCTTTTTGTGGTGGTTTTGTATCTTTTTGTGGTGGTTTTGTATCTTTTTGTGGTGGTTTTGCATCTTTTTGTGGTGGTTTTGCATCTTTTTGTGGTGGTTTTGCATCTTTTTGTGGTGGTTTTGTATCTTTTTGTGGTGGTTTTGTATCTTTTTGTGGTGGTTTTGCATCTTTTTGTGGTGGTTTTGCATCTTTTTGTTGTGGTTTTGTATCTTTTTGTGGTGGTTTTGTAACTTTTTGTGGTGGTTTTGTATCTTTTTGTGGTGGTTTTGCATCTTTTTGTGGTGGTTTTGTATCTTTTTGTGGTGGTTTTGCATCTTTTTGTTGTGGTTTTGTATCTTTTTGTGGTGGTTTTGTATCTTTTTGTGGTGGTTTTGTATCTTTTTGTGGTGGTTTTGCATCTTTTTGTGGTGGTTTTGTATCTTTTTGTGGTGGTTTTGCATCTTTTTGTGGTGGTTTTGTATCTTTTTGTGGTGGTTTTGCATCTTTTTGTGGTGGTTTTGTATCTTTTTGTGGTGGTTTTGCATCTTTTTGTGGTGGTTTTGTATCTTTTTGTGGTGGTTTTGTATCTTTTTGTGGTGGTTTTGCATCTTTTTGTGGTGGTTTTGCATCTTTTTGTGGTGGTTTTGTATCTTTTTGTGGTGGTTTTGTATCTTTTTGTGGTGGTTTTGTATCTTTTTGTGGTGGTTTTGAATCTTTTTGTGGTGGTTTTGCATCTTTTTGTGGTGGTTTTGTATCTTTTTGTGGTGGTTTTGTATCTTTTTGTGGTGGTTTTGTATCTTTTTGTGGTGGTTTTGTATCTTTTTGTGGTGGTTTTGTATCTTTTTGTGGTGGTTTTGTATCTTTTTGTGGTGGTTTTGCATCTTTTTGTGGTGGTTTTGTATCTTTTTGTGGTGGTTTTGCGTCTTTTTGTGGTGGTTTTTTGTCTTTTTGTGGTGGTTTTGTATCTTTTTGTGGTGGTTTTGCATCTTTTTGTGGTGGTTTTGTATCTTTTTGTGGTGGTTTTGCATCTTTTTGTGGTGGTTTTGTATCTTTTTGTGGTGATTTTGTATCTTTTTGTGTTGGTTTTGTATCTTTTTGTGGTAGTTTTGTGTCTTTTTGTGGTGGTTTTGCATCTTTTTGTGGTTGTTTTGTATCTTTTTGTGGTGGTTTTGTATCTTTTTGTGTTGGTTTTGTATCTTTTTGTGGTGGTTTTGTGTCTTTTTGTGTTGGTTTTGTATCTTTTTGTGTTGGTTTTGTATCTTTTTGTGGTGGTTATGTGTCTTTTTGTGGTGGTTTTGTGTCTTTTTGTGGTAGTTTTGTGTCTTTTTGTGGTGGTTTTGCATCTTTTTGTGGTTGTTTTGTATCTTTTTGTGGTGGTTTTGTATCTTTTTGTGTTGGTTTTGTATCTTTTTGTGGTAGTTTTGTGTCTTTTTGTGGTGGTTTTGCATCTTTTTGTGGTTGTTTTGTATCTTTTTGTGGTGGTTTTGTATCTTTTTGTGTTGGTTTTGTATCTTTTTGTGGTGGTTTTGTGTCTTTTTGTGTTGGTTTTGTATCTTTTTGTGGTGGTTTTGTGTCTTTTTGTGGTGGTTTTGTATCTTTTTGTGGTGGTTTTGTATCTTTTTGTGGTGGTTTTGCATCTTTTTGTGGTTGTTTTGTATCTTTTTGTGGTGGTTTTGTATCTTTTTGTGTTGGTTTTGTATCTTTTTGTGGTGGTTTTGTGTCTTTTTGTGTTGGTTTTGTATCTTTTTGTGGTGGTTTTGTGTCTTTTTGTGGTGGTTTTGTATCTTTTTGTGGTGGTTTTGTATCTTTTTGTGGTGGTTTTGAATCTTTTTGTGGTGGTTTTGTGTCTTTTTGTGGTTGTTTTGTGTCTTTCTGTGGTGGTTTTGTGTCTTTTTGTGGTGGTTTTGAATCTTTTTGTGGTGGTTTTGTGTCTTTTTGTGGTGGTTTTGAATCTTTTTGTGTTGGTTTTGTATCTTTTTGTGGTGGTTTTGTATCTTTTTGTGGTGGTTTTGTATCTTTTTGTGGTGGTTTTGTGTCTTTTTGTGGTGGTTTTGTATCTTTTTGTGTTGGTTTTGTATCTTTTTGTGGTGGTTTTGTATCTTTTTGTGGTGGTTTTGCATCTTTTTGTGGTGGTTTTGTATCTTTTTGTGGTGGTTTTGTATCTTTTTGTGGTGGTTTTGCATCTTTTTGTGGTGGTTTTGTATTTTTTTGTGGTGGTTTTGTATCTTTTTGTGGTGGTTTTGTATCTATTTGTGGTGGTTTTGTGTCTTTTTGTGGTGGTTTTGTATCTTTTTGTGGTGGTTTTGTATCTTTTTGTGGTTGTTTTGTATGTTTTTGTGGTGGTTTTGTGTCTTTTTGTGGTGGTTTTGTATCTTTTTGTGGTGGTTTTGTATCTTTTTGTGATGGTTTTGCATCTTTTTGTGGTGGTTTTGTGTCTTTTTGTGGTGGTTTTGCATCTTTTTGTGGTGGTTTTGTATCTTTTTGTGGTGGTTTTGTATCTTTTTGTGGTGGTTTTGCATCTTTTTGTGGTGGTTTTGTATCTTTTTGTGGTGGTTTTGTATCTTTTTGTGGTGGTTTTGTATCTTTTTGTGGTGGTTTTGTATCTTTTTGTGGTGGTTTTGTATCTTTTTGTGGTGGTTTTGTTTCTTTTTGTGGTCTTTGTGTGTCTGTGTGTGTCACCACAGCATGCAAAGCAGACGCACAAATACAGAACGCATGCAACACAATAACAACAAGAGCACAATGAGACGCACGCAGTAAAAACAGAAGTCATTAATGAGATTAAGTTAATAACTGAACAGCACTTTAATGTGGATTCTGGATTCTGTACAAGTTCAACAACAGTTTATATGCATTTTCTGAGTCGTTCACCTTTATTTTAGACACAAAAACAATTTGGCTGGAAAAAAAAACACTGAAAATCCACCTGTCACAGTGGCAAAGAAGTTAACTGCATGTCCTGTATATATATTAAAGTTTTACATTTCATATTTTTGAGTGAATGAATCAACGAACAGCTGTATTTGTTTTGTTTTACATTTCATATTTGTAATAAAGATGTTTTTATGGTTGATCAGTGCTGTTTCCGGTTGTGGATAAATGAATAAACAGATGAATAGTCAGCTGTATAAGTACAATTACTGTCTTTTAGTGATCTAGATCAGAATCAGAATCAGGTTTATTGCTAAGTATGTTGGACATACAGAGAATTTGACTCCGGCTCATGCTTTGCTCACAGTTTCCAAACATTTAACAGGACAAACCTAAACATAACAACAACAATAACATTTACATAACAATAACAATAACAACACAGAACAATAATTTAAGATCAAAAATAGAGGTAACATTAAAAATAGGTTAACAAGTAAATATGAGAAATTTAACATAGAAAGATCAAATAAGTGTAAAGTAAAGTGACCAGGCTGTTATTAATATCTTTGTTATATTATTTTACAATGATATACATAAGGTGCATAAGGTGCATTTGTTGTAGATGAGGTCCCATCCAAAGTGGACCTTGTCGTAGATTTGCCTTCTTGTTCTTCTTGGACGCGGTTCTGGATTCAGCACGGGTTAGAATCCATTTGGCCACTTAAGAGGATTCTCGGCTGTTTTCCTCTTTATCCTAACGTTGAATCCAACCACGGGAGCCGCCATCTTGACCTTCTGTTGCCAAAAAGCAGCTCTCTCTCTCTCTCATGGACATAGAAACAAGAACGGACAGCGGACACAAAATGGCGCCCCATTCATTCCTATGGAAAGCTGCTCAGTGGCGCAGGCTCCCCTAAGGACGCCGCCATTTTGGCTCCTCGTGAACGGTCCGTGTTTCTTTCGGTCATTTGATTTTCATCACAAACGGATTTTAAAAACACAAATGAGTGGATATTTGTTTTTTGTTCTATAGTTATGATAATAAAAACTAAAATCACTATTTTTTTTAAATATATTTTCTGACCGGAAGTTCCCGTTTCCAGGGTAACGCAGCTGTGAGGACGCTGCCGTGTCGCGGAGGGATTTCTGTGACGTCTCATGGTTAAGGTCCTGAGGGCTCTGACTGATCATTGTTGTTGGAACGCTAGCTTGTTGTTGTTGTTGTTGTTGTTGCCATAGCTACGGTAAACATTCAGGTAACATCAGTGACAGAGTACCATTATTATTATTATTATTATTATTATTATTGTAGCGTTCCGAAGTCTACAGGGCGTCTAACGTCACTCTTTCCTGCTGACAAAAACTCACAAACAGAAAACTCTTTGGAGCTGAGCAACACTCTCCCTTTATTTTCCTTTTTTTCCCGCAAACACAACAACAACAACAACAACCCCTTGTTGCCTCTCTCTGACGTCACACTCTCACATGTCCCCCCTCCCCCCATACAGTAGAGAATTTCTCTCAATCTCCCAGTACACATGCAAACAATAAACACACGGGGAAAAAACATGTGCATCTAAAACACAACACATGCATACAGCCCAAACAGGCTGTGAGGCAATTACTCAATAAACACAACTGTAAAGGGTAAATAGACCAGTTAACCCACACCATAGAAGCACAAACACAAAAGAAAACTTACCTGAAACCCCCCCTTAAACACAGGGAGTCAGTAAACATGGGCATGTATAAACAGTCACGCCATCACATAGTCCCTAAAGCGAGCAGGAGGTCGTGACGACGCCTGAGAGAAGCTTGGTGGGGCAACTGCCTGGTCAGGGCCACCCGGAGCTCCTAAGCCAGTGCCACGACCGCAATCCATGCCTTCATCAAGGAGGGACCCGTCCGCCGGGCTACCAGGCGTGGCCACATCCTCCTGCAAAGCAGTTGGCGGGGAAGGGGCGAGGAGGTTCCTAGACGGGCCCTCCAAGGGAAAAGCCACAGGCCGATTGTAGCACCACAGCCTGTCATAGTGGACGGTCTGAAGAGGAGGCTCTTCCCTGAATGGGCTACTAATCTGATAGGTGACCCCAACCTCATCATCCCTGTCCATCCGCCGTTGCACCAAGTATGGTCCCAGTGGGGGGTTAGTTTACGACGGCTCTCTCTGGGGTCATTCAACCACACCATGCCCCCGACCTCATATGGTTCATGCCTCAACCTGGTATCATAGGAAGTCTTTTGCCTTCGGCGTGCCGCAATATTGTTTCCCCTTGTCTGACTAAAAGCACTGTCTAAGCGCCTGAGAAGAGAACCAGCAATCTCCCATCTACTGACCTGCCCTACACCGGCGGGCCCAGCACCACATCCACCGGCGTCTGGGCCTCCCTGCCGTGTGTGAGGAAGTAAGGCGTGAACCCGGTGCTGGAGTGTACACTGGTGTTGTATGTAAAAGCCACCTGCACCAGGAAAGAGTCCCACTCTCCCTCACACGACAAGAGCGCTTTAGCCAGCTGGTCAAGAAGTGTTCTATTAAATCTCTGCACCAAACCATCAGACTTTGGATTATATGGGGTGATGTGAGTCTTATTCACACCCAGCAGCACAAATGTTTCACCACATCTGATTCAAACTGCCTCTCCATATCTGTGTGCAGAGTTTCCATCACTGCCACGCTCAGCCACTGTGGCGGCTTTCTGATCAGCAATGGCAATCATTCATCTTCATCCTCTTGTCCCTGTCGGGGTCGCAGGGGGCTGGAGCCGATCCCAGCTGACATCGGGCGTGAGGCGGGGTCCACCCTGGACAGGACGCCAGTCTATCACAGGACACATAGAGACGAACAGAGACAGACAACCATTCACACCTACGGGTGATTTAGAGTCATCAATGAACCGAACACCTGCACGTCTTTGGACTGTGGGAGGAAACCGGAGAACCCGGAGAAAACCCACGCAGACACGGGGACAACATGCTAACTCCACACAGAAGGGCCCCAGCCGGGATTCAAACCAGGAACCCTCTCGCTGGGAGGCGACAGTGCTAACCACCACAGCACCGATTAACGAATTTAGTGTAACAGTCCACGACAACCAAAACATACCGGTTGCCTGTAGAGGTGACCAGCAACTCAAGTATGTCGGCTGCGACTTGTTGTAAAGGTCTCTCCGCCTGCGAAGACCTCATAGGAGCATGATGTCGAGGAACTGGAGACTTCCTCCTTTGACAGGCGTAACACTGATCACACCACGCTTTAACATCACTGTACATACGGGGCCAATAACAAACACCTCGGGCATGTGCCAAGACCCGTTCATAAGCAAGGTGAGCCGTCAGAAGCGTGCCATGCAGGTGTCCGAGGACCTCAGGGACCAAGACAGCGGGGACCACAACCCGTGTTGTTTATCCCACCGCTGCCACCAATGTAGCGTTCGGAAGTGTACAGGGCGTCTAAAGTCACTCTTTCCTGCTGACAACAACTCACAAACAGAAAACTCTTTGGAGCTGAGCAACACACCACGTTTATTCACCTTTTTCCTCGTGAACACAACAACAACAACAACCCCTTGTCGCCTCTCTCTTCCAACAACAATAATCCATGAAATCCTGCATTTCTGAACAAAACCTGTTACAAACAGCAACAGTCCGACCTGTAACAGATTATGTGTTATGATGAGTTCTTTAGTCAAAGATGGAGAAATGTAAATAACATAACAAGGGATCACAGAACAGCCTTTATAGCGCCTTTCATGGTACCCAAGGTCGCGTAACAATGGGGGGGCTAGGGGTTAAAGGACTTGGTGTAAAGAAATGTTTTGAGGTGCTTTTTGAACACAGGCAGGGACGGGGCAGAGCGGACACGGAGTGGTCGGCTGTTCCAGAGTGTGGGAGCGTTTGCAGAGAAAGCTCAGTCCCAATAAGCCTGAACCTGGTGCGGGGGGCGGGGGGTCAGCAGGTCCATGTCAGAGAACCGCAGGGAGCGTGACTGAGTGTAGGGGTGGAAGAGATCTGTGACGTTTTGTGGTGAGAGTCCATGGAGAGATTTGTAGGTGAGCAGGAGGATCTTGTAGGCGATGCGTGACTTGACTGGCGACCAGTGGAGCTGTTGGAGAATGGGGGCGCCCTCCCACTGTGCCTCCGTCCCGTGCCCCGTGCTTTAGGGTCCTTGTCCCCCCCTCCAGGCCCGTTTGTACTCACACTACCTGGGCCTCGGCGAATGCTTCTTGCTGCCTATACGTCATCACGCCGTAACACGTCACACGCATTGATGACGTCACGGCGATGCGTGGCTTTGTTTCCAGATCTTTCCGTAGACCTCGGAGTTTTTGTGCGTCTTGTCGACTGTTTTTGAATCTTTTCATCGACCAAATCTGCAGTAAACACTCCACCTCCGCATCACACCAACGTGAACCTTTCACCGCCATTGTTTTAAATGTCCGCGCATGGCCCCTCCTTCTTTTTTCTACGTCCCAACAGGCGCACAGGAAATGACCTCAGAACCGCCGTAGGCCTCGTGCTCGTACACGTGTGCACGCTCGTGCTCGTACATGTGCAAACGTGCTTTACTAAAGCCCACCTCTCCCAAACGGGCCGAGGACGGCCAACTGGCCGCAGCTAGGCGTGGTACGGTTGCACTCACACTGGTTAAAGGAACCAGACTTTACCTGTGAAACCTGTTTGGGCGCGGTACGGATGAACAGTGTGAGTGCGCCCTGGGAGTGATATGCTGCCAGGGCTTTGTGTGGGTTCAAACCCTGGCAGCTGAGTTCTGAACATACTGCAGTCTGCTCAGGGCCTTGGACGGCGGTCCACACAGGACACCATTGCAGGAGTCCAAACGGGAGGGGATGACGGCGTGGATGAGTGTCTCAGTTACTGAAGGTGTGAGTGAAGGCCGGAGTCGTGAGATGCTTCTGAGGTGGTAAAAGGCCGACTTGGTGACATTGTTGATGTGAGACCAGAAGGAGAGAGTGGAGTCCAGAATAACACCCAGGTTGCACCTCAGTAGACGGGGAAATGGGGCCGCCATCCACAACCAGGGCCGGGTCTCCAGTTTGCCTGAGCAGGGGTGCAGGGGCCACCACCATGAGCTCTGTCTTATCACTGTTGAGGTTGAGTAGGTTTGTGCTCATCCATGATTTGAGCTCCTGCAGACAGTTGACAAGTTGTATGGGTGGGAGATGGGAGGAGGGGTTAACTCTTAGATATCACCATTAAGACAATTACAAGTTTCCTTAAATTGTGTTTAAAAATGCAAATGAAGCTTTATCTGATGCTCACTTTTGGTGCATTCAGGAGAAATCCACAGACACAAACAAAAGTGCATGAAATAAACCTCTAAATGTGTATTTCTGATGTTTTCTGACAGGAAGTAAAAAGGTGAAACAGTAAAGATGTGTTTGTGTTGGCGTCTCCTTCAGTCGTCCTTCCTCAGCATCTGTGTCCGTCTGCTGAAGGACTTGATGTTTTCCTGATCCTTGAAAAAGCAAACATCCACGTTTCATTTGCTCTTTTCTTCCTGTTTGTGTTTCCTGAGTGAGACTCTCCTCTCTGCTCAGGTGATGCTGCTTCTTTCACACAGACTCTGGTTCTCAAACTGTGGTGCACGAGCTCCCTCTAGTGGTGCCTGAAGGAACCTCCACAATGAAATAAACAAAGATCTTTAAATGTTCATAATTATATTCATCTTCAACCGCTTATCCCGGGGTCGGGGTCTCGGGGGGCTGGAGCCGATCCCAGCTGACATCAGGCGTGAGGCGGGGTCCACCCTGGACAGGACGCCAGTCTATCACAGGACACATAGAGACGAACAGAGACAGACAACCATTCACACCTACGGGTGATTTAGAGTCATCAATGAACCGAACACCTGCACGTCTTTGGACTGTGGGAGGAAACCGGAGAACCCGGATAAAACCCACGCAGACACGGGGAGAACATGCAAACTCCACACAGAAGGGCCCCAGCAGGGATTCAGACCTGGAACCTTCTCGCTGTGAGACGACAGTGCTAACCACCACACCGCCGTGTAGCCTTCATAATTATATCAAAATACTAAAACATTTCAAAATAAAATACTCAAACTTGAGATCCCTGAATTGTAATTTAAAATAACTTTTACCTTCCCTGTAATATTTTTCTTTCTGCACTAAAATATTGTGACATCATCGATATATGGAGATATTTAATATATTCTTTACTCCACATCGCCCGGTCTTAAATATTGTATTTTTATATTATTTTCAACTTTCACTGAGTTAAATATTTTCACTAACTTCAGTCTGGATTATAACCATCAAATATTTATTCATTTTAAATAACTTTAACTCTTTAATGACGGTTTGTTATTAATGAAAAATACACGGGAATTATATTTTATTTTATATTTAAATGTCAATGATTAGAAATGTGTAGATTTTAATGCTTTTATTGTGCAGTGTCATAAAAATACAGTAAAATAAATGTTACCTCAGAGGAAAAGTCCCCTTCCTAAAACTGCTATAAAGCACTAAATATTCAGGTCACAACAGAAATATAACAACATTTAAACTTATTATATAATTTAACTAGAAACTTTGTTTTGTTTTGTCCTCAGAAAACAATTTGCACATTTGACTTTTTCTCAAATTATATGATCATCAGTCATAAACAAGGTGCTGCCTAACTACACCCTAACTGAAGAAACTTATTTCCTCTTCACTAAAAACAGATTTAATATTATCTCAGAAATATCAGTGATGATTAAATAAATCATGTTTGACAAAAGGTCAAGGTGAGGTGAGGTGGTTCAGGTTCATCTGGTAAGGATGAACCCTGGGCGCCTCCCTAGGGAGGTGTTCCAGGCACGTCCAGCTGGGAGGAGGCCTCGGGGAAGACCCAGGACCAGGTGGAGAGATTAGATCTCCACACTGGCCTGGGAACGCCTCAGGATCCCCCAGTTAGAGCTGGTTAATGTGGCCCGGGAAAGGGAAGTTTGGGGTCCCTGCTAAAGCTGCTGCCCCCGAGACCCGACCCCGGATAAGAGGCTGAAGATGAGCTGTTTGACAAGAAGAAGCTTTACTCTGAAACAGCAGCTGGTTTCTCTGCAGGAAAGACGACGCCTCAAATATATAAATTATATATATATAATATATGATATACATGTAAATGTTGCAGCAGGAACACAACTGTTATTAATTACATTTAATTTAACTGACGCTTTTGTCCAAAGTGACTTCCAATGAGTGCGTTTTACATTTAGGGAACAAACCAGAAGAGCAAGTTATTAAGTACGTGTGGCAGCTTCAAATAAGCCGATCTATAAAGTGCTAAGTTTTTTTTTTAGCCAAGGTGCATTTGAAAGAGATGCGTTTTAAGCCTGCAGCGGAAGATGTGTAGATTTTCTGCCTTCTGAATGTCGATGCGGAGCTCGTTCCACCTCTTGGGAGCCAGGACGGCGAGTGACTCTGAGTTCTGGGGAGGGCTGGGGTGTAAGGTTTAATCTGGGCCTGATCCGTTAGTAGCACAATGAGCAAGTGCTTGAAACAGATTCGGGCAGCTACAAGAAGCCAGTGAAGGGAGCGGAGGAGCAGTGTAGCGTGAGAGAACTCAGGTCGGTGGAAGACCAGTCGAGCCGCTGCATTCTGGATTGAAGAGGTCGGATGGCACCAGAGCAGCCAGGAGTTACAGGAGTCAAGTCATGAGACGACAGATGACAAGAGCCTGGACCAGAACCTGTGCTGCCTTCTGGGTCAGAAGAGGACGTATCCTCCTGATGTTGTGCAACATGCATCCGCACGATCGGGTCGAAGCAATGTTGGCGTTAAGGGATAGTTGGTCGTTAAGTGTCACACCCAGGTTCCTTGCAGTCTGGGTGGGGGCTACCACAGAGTTATCGAAGTGATTCGGTCGAGTCAGCCAATGTCGAAGGGTTGATCCCTGCCCTGCCCTACTTGTGTCATGGTTGTTGTGTCCTTGGGCGAGACACTTCACCCACCTCGCCTCGTGTGAATGTGTGTGACTGCTGTATGTTTGAGGAGGTGGTCGGAGGGGCCGTAGGCGCTGATTGGCTGCCATGTTTCCGTCAGTCTGACCCAGGGCAGCTGTGACTACTGCGTAGTTTACCACCACCATCATGTGTCTGTGTGAATGAATGGACTCTGGACTCTATAAAGCGCCTTGAGCACTGAGAAAGGCGCTATATAAATCAAAGCCATAATAATAATAAGGGTGATGATGAAGCCATGTGAGAGAATAACAGAACCAAGGGAGTTGAAGTACAGATGACATCCAGTAGTACGATGACAGGGTTCAGACCCAGAGCCTCTCACAGTTACTCGTTATGTGCATTTTTTAGGTATGATGTGAGTAGTGAGAGTCCAGAGCCTGAGATACCTAATTGCTGAAGGGTGGAAACAAGGATCTGGTGGTTAACTGTGTCAAACGCTGCAGAAAGGTCCAAATGGATGAGTGCATAGGAGAGAGAGGAGTGGCCCTAGCCATGTGAAGTCGCTCGGGGTCAGCAGGAAGGGCAGTTTTGGTTGAGTGGCCAGCCTTAAAACCAGACTGGTGAGGATCAAGGAGGTTGTTCAGGTGAAGAGAGTTGGTTAAAGACAGCACGCTCCAGGGCTTTGGAGAGAAATGGAAGAAGAGAGACAGGTCTAGTAGTTATTTACTTCAGACGGGTCAAGGGTAGGTTCTTTGAGGAGGGGGTTCACTCTTGCCTCTTTAAGAGAGTCAGGGAAGCAGCCAGTGGATAAAGATGTGTTAATAAGATGGGTGAGAAAAGGAAGAAGGTCAGGTGCAATAGATTAGAGACGGTGAGAGGGGATGGGGTCGAGGGGGCCGGTGGTTGGGGGGCTGAAAGAAGATAGAGAAGGGGAAGAAGGTGAGATCGGTGGAAGGGTGAGATCAGGAGGTGGGGTGGACAATGAAGAGAGTCATCTACCTTTTTTATGAAGTAGTTGACCAAGTGGCTTGGTAGAAGGGAGGAAGGAGGACGAGGACCTTGGGGGGTCAAGGAGGTTAGAGAAGATGTAGAAAAGTTTTCTGGGGTATAGAATATAATATAAATACTTTATTGATCCCAAGTTGGGAAATTGACGTTGAAGGATCTCAGCTTCCTCAGGAAATAGAGTCGGCCCATCCCCTTCTTGTACACAGCCTTGGTGTTAGATTTCCAGTCCAGTCTGTTGTCGATCACCACTCCCAAGTATTTGTAGTCCTCCTCGATCACCCTCTCTCTGGCCCTGTTGACGTTCAGCCTCAGGTGATTCTGTTCAGACCACTCTACAAAGTTGTCTACTTGTGTCCTGTACTCACCCTCACACACTCCCCTTACACACCCGACAACAGCTGAGTCGTCAGAAAACTTCTGCAGGTGACATGACTAAGTGTTTTACTGAAAGTCAGTGGTGTATAAGTTTAAGAGGAAGAGAGAAAGCACAGTTCCCTGTGGAGCTCCTGTATCACTGACCACAACGTCGAAGCAGAGATGGAGGCAGTGAAGGAGGAGAGAAGACATTGATAGGTAAGCAGGTCATCAGGGTATTTTGATTTCCGCCATTTCCTTTCTGCTGCCCGTATAGTGGCTCTCTCAGCTCGCACTGAGTCAGACAACCACAGGGCTGGGGAGGACTTACGAACCCGCCGTGAAGGGGACAGAGAGAGAGTCGAGGGAGGAGGATAGAGTAGAGAGGAGCGTGTCTGTGGCAGAGTTAGGATGCATGAGTGAGAAAGAGTTAGTTAAAGGGACGGCTGAAAGAACAGATGAGGCCAAAGAGGAAGGAGCGAGGGGTCGGATGTTGCGACGGACAGGTTCTGTATCTGTTGATGAGAACGGGTTGTCAGATTGGGAAAGTGGGAGAGAGTAGGATATGAAGAAGTGGTTGGAGACATGAATTGGCGTTACAGTGAGGTTGGAGGTTGAGCAGTTTCTGGTAAATATGAGATCAAGGAGATTAGCAGCTCTGTGAGTAGGTGGCGAGGGAGTGAGCGAAAGAGACAAAGAGGAAAGTAACAGAAGTAAATCAGATAACTTCTCTAACTGGACGTTGAAGTCGCCTAGAAGAACAAGTGGAGGGCCATTTTCTGGGATGTTTGAAAGGAGGTCATCTAGTTCCTCCAGGAACTCTCCCAATGGACCTGGTGGACGGTAGAGAACGACAATGTTTAATTGTAGTGGATGAGTTACAGTCACAGCATGAAATCCAAATGAGAGAGAAGTAAAGTGTGACAGTGGGTAAGGAGAGAAACTCCATTTGGGGTCTATGAGCAGTCCTGTCCCACCACCTCTGCCAGTGGGTCTGCACTGTAAGAAAAGTCTGTCGATATTGGGGTCACCAACTTGAAAGCGCACAGATGCCGCTCTTAAGTCGAGTTAAACGTGCTGAACATTTGGCCTTCAGCGTCTGGGAAACGCTCTTGATGTCAGGGCGTTTGCCGCGCCGTGGTGTGGAAGCAGATATGTTAACCTGTAACATTTGTGAATTTAAACGTGGTGCACTGACTCAATACCTCAAGCACTGCAGCTCACACAGACATGTTAACTATGCAGGTTTTGTGTGTGATCAAATCGCTTGTGGACGGAGGTTTTCATCGTTCAAATGTTTTGCTGTACATGTGTCACAAACTCACCCAGACACAAGAAACAGACAAACGTGGAACCGGAGTGTGTCTGTGCAGTTAAAGTGATCGTTGAACTTTAGCAGCAGTGAATATCTCATCTCATCTCATCTCATCTTCATCCGCTTATCCGGGGTCGGGTCGCGGGGGCAGCAGCTTTAGCAGGGGACCCCAAACTTCCCTTTCCCGGGCCACATTAACCAGCTCTAACTGGGGGATCCTGAGGCGTTCCCAGGCCAGTGTGGAGATCTAATCTCTCCACCTGGTCCTGGGTCTTCCCCGAGGCCTCCTCCCAGCTGGACGTGCCTGGAACACCTCCCTAGGGAGGCGCCAAGGGTTCATCCTTACCAGATGATCCTGAACCACCTCAACTGGCTCCTTTCAACGCAAAGGAGCAGAGGCTCTACTCCGAGTTCCTCACGGATGCTGAACTTCTCCCCCTCTCTCTAAGGGAGACTCCAGACCCCCTCCTGAGGAAACACATTTCGGCCGCTTGTACTCGCGACCTCGTTCTTTGGGTCCTGACCCAGCTTTCATGACCATAGGTGAGGGTAGGAACGAAGATTGACCGGTAGATCGAGAGCTTTGCCTTCCGGCTCAACTCTCTTTTCGTCACAACGGTGCGGTAGAGCGACTGCAACACCGCCCCCGCTGAACATGCAGACGTTAAAAGGCTTTTATCTCACTTTCCATATACAAGAGGGTCTGTCTGTAATGTGTCCCTCTGATGGATGTTCTAAGACTTTCAATGTAAAGACGTCCTTTTCTTCTCATATTTCCAGATATCATAGGGGGTGGAAAGTTACCCGGAAAGCACCTCTTCACCTATGTGAAGCTGCACAACAGTCTTTCTCAGCTGAGAGAGCACATGTTACAGAAAGTTTACCTGAAGGAATTGATAAGTTTGTCGCAGTCCAAATTCAGGATTGTGCAGAACAAAGTCATGACAATGCAGACTAAGGGCATACTCACACTGTCCTTCCGCACCTAGAGCCAGGCTTTAGGGTACTTGTCCCCCCTCCCTCTCCCCCCGCGCCCCAGCCCCGTTTGTACTCACACTGCCAGGGCCGGCCAATGCTTCTTGCTGTCCATACGCCATCACGCCGTAACACGTCACACGCATTGATGACGTCATGGCGATGCGTGGCTTTGTTTCCAGATCTTTCCGTAGACCTCTGAGTTTTTGTTCATCTTGTCGACTGTTTTTGAATCTTTTCATCGACCAAATCTGCAGTAAACACTCCACCTCCGCATCACACCAACGTGAACCTTTCACCGCCATTGTTGTTGTTGTTAAATGTCCGCGCATGGTTCGTCCTTTTATTTACATGTCCGAACAGGCGGACATAACGCTACTGCCGTAGGGCTCGTGCTCGTGCTCGGGCTCGTACACGTGTGCACGCTCGTGCTCGTATATGTGCAAACGGCCACGCTAAAGCCCACCTCTTTCAAACGGGCCGTGGACGGCCCGCTGGCCGCAGTTAAGCGCGGAACGGGTGCACTCACACTGCTTAAAGGTAATAGGCTTTAGCTGAAAAAACGGTTTTGGCCGCGGCCAGAAGGATAGTGTGAGTGCGCCCTAAGGTGAGGATGTTCACAGAGAATCTAGCTCTCTTTTACTTCGGTTTGCAGGCAAAGTATTTAGTCCCAGCCTCCACAATAACAGCGATAGCAAATGAAATGAAAACTCGTCAGGATGTTCAACATGAATATACGATGGATGTGCTATCTCAAGAACTTGAACAGCACGGTGTCCCAACAGAGACATTAACGTGTCTTGGGAAGAGTGCATACGAGCAGAGCCCTATAAAAGAGGCATTACATGCAAATGGTCTTTTAACTTCTCACCATGGAAGGCTGCAGTATTACCAAACACACTATAACATCCTTCAGCCTGTTGAAGTCACACTTTGGTACGATGATACAGGGCAGAAGAGGCACTTCAATGACATTCCAGTACTGGAAAGCCTCAGAACAATAGTAAGGGCGCACTCACACTGTCCATCCGTACCGTGCCCAAACAGGTTTTACAGGTAAAGTCTAGTTCCTTTGACCAGTGTGAGTGCAACCGTACCACGTCTAGGAGCGGCACGCTTGCCGTGCACGGCCCGTTTGGGAGAGGTGGGCTTTAGTAAAGCACGTCTGCACATGTACGAGCACGAGCGTGCGCACGTGTATGAGCACGAGGCCTACGGCGGTTCTGAGGTCATTTCCTGTGCGCCTGTTGGGACGTAGAAAAAAGAAGGAGGGACCATGCGCGGACATTTAAAACAATGGCGGTGAAAGGTTCACGTTGGTGTGATGCGGAGGTGGAGTGTTTACTGCAGATTTGGTCGATGAAAAGATTCAAAAACAGTCGACAAGACGCACAAAAACTCCGAGGTCTACGGAAAGATCTGGAAACAAAGCCACGCATCGCCATGACGTCATCAATGCGTGTGACGTGTTACGGCGTGATGACGTATAGGCAGCAAGAAGCATTCTCCGAGGCCCAGGTAGTGTGAGTACAAACGGGCCTGGAGGGGGGGGCAAGGACCCTAAAGCACGGGGCACGGGACGGAGGCACAGTGGGAGGGCGCCCTAAATGAGACATGTGCCGCTCAGCAGAGTTTTAACCCTCCTCTTGTTGACGATGGTACTCTGCGTGATTTCACCGAGGGGCACGCCATTAGATCAAGTGCAATGTTTGCCTCAGACCCTGATTCTTTAAAGGTGATGCTTCTTCAAAATGCGTTTGAAGTGGCCAATCCTCTTGGATCTGCCAAACAAAAGCACAAAGTTTTATCTGTCTACTTCACTCCGGGAAATGTCTCTCCACATCAGCGATCAACTGTTGATCAAATCCAACTACAATAAGACTGTTTTGGGGTGGATACAGTTTTCAGTAAGCTTGTGTCCGACTTGTGTGAGCTTCAGGGTAAGAGGTAAATCTTGTGAGGATAACAGATATATAGAGGTTCTGTCGGATGCATAAGGGGAGATCACCTTGGCTCTGACATGATTGGTCAATTTAACGAGAACTTCAGCTTTGCAGAGTATTTCTGTAGATACTGTCTCGTCACAAAAGATGCATTTCAGTCCCACCCTCTCACAGCTGTCCCCCAGAGAGATCCTGCTGGTTACAATGAGTCTGTGCCGTTTTTGGAGAGTCACCCTGAAGTGACCATACACCAGGGTATTAAAGGCAACAGCGTTTTCAACAAAGTGTCTAACGTCTGCGTGCGTCAGCCTGGAGTGCCGCCCTGTCTAGCACATGACCTGTTTGAAGGTGTTGACTATGATGTAGCAACGTGTTTGCAGTTCCTTATCAAAACCAGAAAGTGGTTCAGCTACAATTCCCTAAATGACCGACTCAAATCATTTCCTGGTGAAAGCAGCAACAAGCCCAAAGCTTTTCCCGTTAAGGGCGTAAAGCTTGGAGGCCATGCAGCCCAAAACAGGTGGTTATTGAGGTTCTTGCCTATTTTAGTGCACGACAAAACTGAAAATGCAGACATTGGTGTATGGCGGCTGGTACTTCTGAGGGAGTTAATTTGTCTGTGCACGTAGCTTTTCAGAGGCGCAGGTTGCTTACATGAAGGTGCTGATAGAAGAGTATGTGGAAATTTGGGAAATTTGTGTCCGTCTTTGTGTCTGTCTTTGTCTCTCTCTGTCCATCTGTCCGTCTTTTCTCTCTCTCTCTCTCCTTCTCTTCCTCTCTCCGGTGCAGACAGATGTGCGTCCTCCACAACGCCACCGTACTCTATGGGGGAATTGTTGGGTCTATGTAAATCATAAATAAGTCATAGAGTGTGGTCTTTACCTACTCTGTAAAGTGTCAGGAACAGCGAGGCAGCCTGAGGTACTGGGGGAGCAGAGAGACAGGTTCATGCAACACTAACACCAGCAGAGGGAGCCACAACACTCCCAGCTCACTGTGGATATGGCTTCACCTGCCACACACTCTTTAGTTCGTGGGTTTGAAACCGTGCTCAGAACTCTCCTGTGGAACCAACTCCCAAGTGTTATTCTGGAGGCAGACACTGTCCCCATATTTAAGAGTAAACTTAAAACTTTCCTCTTTGATAAATCTTACAGCTACGAGCCCTTAGCTATGTTGTTATTTTTAAGCTGAGTTTGTTCTGCTTAATGATGCTGATATAGGCCTAGTCTGCAGGGGGATAATACTTTTCCTGATCCTCTGAGCTTCTCTCCTCTCTGTCTGTATCATTCATGTCTCATCAATGCATGTTACTAATTCAACTTCTTCCCCAGGGGTTGTTTGTGCTTTGTCTTCTCTCAGGTCTCTGCTGTTGGTGGTGGTGCCTGCTGCCGTGGTCCTGTGTGCAGGTCTCTGCTGATGGTGGTGGTGCCTGCTGCCGTGGTCTTGTGTACAGGTCTCTGCTGATGGTGGTGGTGCCTGCTGCCGTGTTCCTGTTTGTAGGTCTCTGCTGATGGTGGTGGTGCCTGCTGCCGTGGTCCTGTGTGCAGGTCTCTGCTGATGCTGGTGGTGCCTGCTGCCGTGGTCCTGTGTGCAGGTCTCTGCTGATGGTGGTGGTGCCTGCTGCCCTGGTCCTGCATGACGCTTCCTGCTGCTATTATTACTGTTACTCATATAAACTATCACTAGTCTTATAAATTATAACATTTGTAGCCATATAAACACCACCAGTGGTATGTCTCGCTGTATCGTAGCTGCTGTTGCCGCTACTCATCATTGATCATGTTTACCACCATAATTGTAAGTGGTAAGTAAGGCTTCTTCATTATTCGCATTCCTTCATTGTAACCCCGGAACCTGTATAGCTAGCTCCCTTGTTTATGTTTCGTCACTGTAAGCCTGGGAAAGCGCTAGTCAGCAACCTTTCATTCTCCCGGCTTTTCACATCTCCTGAACCTCCGTTGTAAGGTAAGTTAGAACATGCACGATCACCTTAATTGTGATTACTCTTCATTTGTACATTTATTACGTACTTATACTCCGTGTTTTGTACATAATTAGTCTTACCTGAGCTGTATTTGTGTGCCATTTGTTCGTACTTTAAAGAGTCCATCAAGCTACCGCCACATTGATGAAACAGCCATGTGTGGGTTTTTGCACCCTCGGTGAGCGGAGTGAGGTGTGTATCTTGAATATTGTCTGTGTGTAAATTGTAGACAAACTTGTGTTAACTAAGCTTAATCTAATTATTGTTGTCTGTCCTCCACAGAGCTGGGTCTGTCTGACGTTCCTGTCTGTTATAGTGAAGGTTTTCAACGCCACCGTACTCTACGGGGGAATTGTTGGGTCTATGTAAATCATAAATAAGTCATAGAGTGTGGTCTTTACCTACTCTGTAAAGTGTCCTGAGATCACTTTGGTTATGATTTGGCACTGTGAATAAAATTGAACTGAATTGAATTGAACAGGCTCCTTGGTCTGCTGATGACGGTGTGCTGGGGGTGGCTGGCATTGTCTAGGATGTCCAGCAGTTTGTCCAGTCTCCTCCTTTCTGGTACAGTCACCAGTGAGTCCAGTTTCATGCCGACCACAGAGCCGGCCCTCCTGATCAGAGTATCCAGTCTGGAGGTGTCCTTCTTGGATATGCTGCCCCCCCAAGAGGACACTGGTGACCACAGACTGGTGAAACATCCACAGCAGTTTGCTGCAGATGTTGAAGGACCACAGTCTCCTCAGGAAGTACAACCTGCTTTGTGTCTTCCTGTACAGGTGGCTGGTGTGTGTTGTCCAGTCCAGTTAATATTCCAGCTACAGTCGAGGTATTTGTATGAGTCCACAGCCTCCACCTCAGCTCCCACTAGCAGGACTGGTCGTGGTCTTAGTCTGGACCTCCTAAAATCAATGACTAGCTCCTTGGTCTTGGAGGAGTTGAGCTGTAGGTGGTTAGTGTGGCACCAGAGAGCAAAGTCCCACACCAGACTCCGATACTCCTCCTCTCTGTGACCCCTGATACATCCCACGATGGCTGTGTCATCGGCGTACTTCTGTATGTGACACAGCTCCGAGTTGTAGCAGAAGTCCGAGGTGGACAGGGTGAAGATAAGAGGGGCCAGCACTGTGCCCTGAGGGGCTCCAGTGCTGCTGACCACAGTGTCAGACGTGGTGTCCTTCAGCCTGACGTACTGTGGCCTGTCAGTGAGGTAGTCTCTGACCCAGTCCACCAGATAGGGGTCCACTCCCATCCTGTTCAGTGTCTCCTGAAGTATAGGGGGCTGGATGGTGTTAAAGGCACTGGAGAAGTCCAGGGAGAGAGTCCTCGCTGTGCCGCTTCCCTTATCCAGATGGGAGTGGACTCCGTGCAGCATGTAGAGGATGGCATCCTCCACACCAACATCTGGCTGGTACGTAAACTGCAGGTGGTCCTGGGCGTGTTGTTCCTGGGGTCTGAGGAGGCTGAGGAAGAGCCGCTCCAACGTCTTCATCAGGTGTGAAGTGAGTGCCACCGGTCGGACAGATTCAGACCCCACATATATATATATATATACATATATATATATTATTTGATATGTTTTGGGTTTTCATTTCACCCATTGCATATAAAATACATCAATGTATGTTTATCATAACCAAAGGTTTTTAGGTTCTCAGCCCTTATGTCTTTGTTTTTTAGTGGAGTAAGTCACTTCTCAAATTCCTTTCCCTGATAAATAAAATGTATTTTTAAAGAATCATGTTTACAGACTCTTACAAAAGTGTATTTGATGAACATCCTTGAAGCCATAACAGTTACTTTACTTTACTGTATAATGAGTTTTCCCCTTTTGTATCTTTTTCTCTGTTTATATTTAAATGTATAAATATGCTTGATGTGTTTTGTCTTTTCATTGCACCCGTTGCATATTTACTATATCAGAGTATGTTCATCAGCATCACTGATATTTTTCAAAGACTGTGAATTCACAAGGACCTGCCATCTCAACCTCCTGTCAAATTGCCTGATGACGGGTCAAATAACATCTGTTTTTATTTAATGTTTAGCTCTGAGCTGTTCTGTTGTCCCTGAGTGAATCCTCTAAAAACACACTGATGCTGTCTTTCTGTCATTAATGCTAGAAACACAGCTATATATATATATATATATATAGCATCATATAATAATAGTCATATCATATATATGGGCTGTTCTGTTCTGTTGTCCCTCTTTATATATTAAAACATTTTTTTATTTATTTTTTAACAGTTTAACATTTCATATTTGTAATAAAGATGTTTTTATGGTTGATCAGAGCTGTTTCCGGTTGTGGATAAATAAATGAATGAACAAAAGAATAGTCAGCTGTTTAAGTACAATTACTGTCTTTTAGTGATGTACTGATGACTCTTCCTTTGTTGTTGTTGTTGATTAAGTGTTTGAACTGAGTTTGTTTTCAGGTTTTCTGGATGTTGTTGTTGTTGTTGTTTCAAAATTTCAGACAATTGCAAAACAGGACATTAACTATGTGACGTCACAGAAACCCCTCTGCGACACAGCAGCGTTACCGTGGAAACGGAAACTTCCGCTCGGAGAATAGGAAAAACAAACAGTTGTTTTAGTGATTTTTGTTTTTTATTATCATAACTACAGAACAAAAAACAAATATCCACTCATTTTTGTTTTTTAATATTCGTTTGTGATGAAAATCCAACGACCCAAAGAAACACGGACCGTTCACGAGGAGCCAAAATGGCGGCGTCCTTAGGGGAGCCTGCGCCACTGAGCAGCTTTCCATAGGAATGAATGGGGCGCCATTTTGTGTCCGCTGTCCGTTCTTGTTTCTATGTCCATGAGAGAGAGAGAGAGCTGCTTTTTGGCAACAGAAGGTCAAGATGGCGGCTCCCGTGGTTGGATTCAACGTTAGGATAAAGAGGAAAACAGCCGAGAATCCTCTTAAGTGGCCAAATGGATTCTAACCCGTGCTGAATCCAGAACCGCGTCCAAGAAGAACAAGAAGGCAAATCTACGACAAGGTCCACTTTGGATGGGACCTCATCTGCATCAATAACAGACACTAACAGCACGTATACAGCTGACTGTTACTTTGGTTATTCAGTCATTAAATAAAATATATATAATAATGATAACAGAACAGCCCAGAGCTAGATATGAAAGGCGTTATATGCAATGTTTAATCTACTGTAAAATCCCTTTGATCCATAATTTCTCACAAAGGTTGATTCAGTTGATCTCAGGACCATCCTGACCATTCACTCACTCAATATTAAGAATATTTACTGTATAGTTTTTGCACAATTCTGCTCCAAAGTCTCCTCTTGGATTGATACAAGGCATTAATTGCAATATTTAACCTACTTTTTAGATTTCATATTTTTAATGAACGAATAAACAAAAGAATAGTCAGCTGTACAAGTAATGATAAAGTCTTTTATTGATGTAGATGACACATTATTTTGTACACACAAATATGTATGCTATACGTATATTTAGAGTTATATATCAAAGTAATTTTTTCTTTCTTTGAATCAGAAATATTTTTTTATTTCATCTTTAGCTCTGGGCTGTTCTGTTATTCCTTGTTTTATATATATATATATTCTCTGTTTGTCTCTATGTGCCCTGAGACTGGCGTCATGTCCAGGGTGTACCCCGCCTCACGCCCGATGTATTCAGCCCGGGTTAGAATCCATTTGGCCACTTAAGAGGATTCTCGGCTGTTTTCCTCTTTATCCTAACGTTGAATCCAACCACGGGAGCCGCCATCTTGACCTTCTGTTGCCAAAAAGCAGCTCTCTCTCTCTCTCATGGACATAGAAACAAGAACGGACAGCGGACACAAAATGGCGCCCCATTCATTCCTATGGAAAGCTGCTCAGTGGCGCAGGCTCCCCTAAGGACGCCGCCATTTTGGCTCCTCGTGAACGCGGGAGGACTTTTCTACTGCAAATCTACGAGAAGGTGAACTTTGGATGTGACGTCATCTACATCACTAAAAGACAGTAATTGAACTGAAACAGCTGACTATTCTTTTGTTCATTCATTCATTTATCCACAACCGGAAACAGCACTGATCAACCATAAAAACATCTTTATTACAAATATGAAATGTTAAACTGTTAAAAACATAAATTAAAATAAATGTTTTAATTCATAACAAGAGACAACAGAACAGCCCAGATATATAATATGATTATTATATGATGCTATATAATATATATATATATATATATATATATATATATATATATATATATATATATATATGCTATGTACATTATTTGCCGTATTGTTCTCCTGGGTCGTGGTTGTGTATTCAGCACCCGTCTCTGTGCCAGAGCCAGATCTCAGGGTGATTTAGTGTGTGCTAATGATGACAGTGACCCATTCAACAGGTGCAGTAATGACAGAAAGACTCAGCATCAGTGTGTTTTTAGAGGATTCACTCAGAGTCCTTCTCTGTCTGTCCACTAGAGGGCAACGACCTCAACAAACATGGTGCAGCTCCACAAGAAAGGATTTCAATGAATCTGATGTTGTTTGATGTCAAAGAGCTCAACAGGACACAAGATGAGTCCAGCAGACACAGAAACACAGGGGACGCACATTAAGACCAGTGTTTATTAAGAGACCGAGGATCAAAAGGGTCGAGAGCGTTCACAACCTTTACAACAAACACACAAGAAGAAGAAGAAGAAGAAGAAGTACAGTAGAATTATCTCAAAGTGCAGACTTTAAACAATAAACACATATAAAAACAAGTCAAATGGCTGAGAACTGGATCTTTATATGGAGCATTTTCTGGTATTAAGAGGCGAAACGGTGGGGTGGTGGTTAGCACTGTCGTCTCACAGTGAGAGGGTTCCTGGTTCTGGGTCCCTTCTGTGTGGAGTTTGCATGTTCTCCCCGTGTCTGCGTGGGTTTTCTCCGGGTTCTCCGGTTTCCTCCCACAGTCCAAAGACGTGCAGGTGTTGGGTTCATTGATGACTCTAAATCACCCGTAGGTGTGAATGGTTGTCTGTCTCTGTTCGTCTCTATGTGTCCTGTGATAGACTGGCGTCCTGTCCAGGGTGTACCCCGCCTCACGCCCGATGTCAGCTGGGATCGGCTCCAGCCCCACCACCACCACCCCGACAGGGACAAGAGGCTGAAAATGAATGAATGAATTCCTGGTATTTAGGACACAAAGTGCTTCTTTGTCCCAAAGTGACTAAACTCCTGAGGTTTGACCTGATGTCAGTGGACGAGCATCTTGTTTTTACACATTAAAGACCAGGACAAAGTGATGATGAGCTGCAGCTCCACTGAACGGCTTTGAAATGTGAACAACCACAGGCTCCTGACGACTTTCTAAGGGGGGAACCTTTGCTTTGATGGCTAAGATGACCCGTTCAATGGGTCAAATCAGAATAAATAAAAAGGTCAGAAAGTTAACTTGACAGTGAACCGTTGAATTCTTAAATGTGGTTTCCTGTTCAACCACTCGATGGCAACACCAGCCGTTAAAAAATCATTTGGTTCCACAATAAAACACTTCCAGCGTGGCCATCAACAGACACATTGTCATCTACTGGTTAAATCGCTGCTAACACAGTTTACTGTTCGAAAACAAGAAAAACAAACAAGAAAAAACCCAATTTTTTAAAATTTAGTTTATTTAACAGGGACAATGCACGGCTCTCAGTCGTACCAGAATTAGCTCCTCGCTAAATTTCATCTGTAGTCCCTGGGCAAGAACAAATAACATAAATCTAACACAGACAAGCAACAACAATAACATGGTTTCACACTCTTTAAAACACAATACAACACAACAGGAATACAATAACAATGTTAAAACACAACAAAACAATGTTAAGATACAAAAAGATTACAAAATAGTGAGTTAATGTTTGAATTTATGGTTGGTGGGTGCATCATTGAGTAGATTTAAGCCATGATTTGATCTTAGATTTAAAACCAGTAAATGTTCTAATGTCTCTGATCTCATTTGGTGCAGAGCTCCAATAATTAGTGGCTCTGACTGAAGAGGCTGAGCTGCCAGATTCAGTACGTCTGTGCACAGTCACCTCTGCGAGTCGTCCTTGTTCTCTTGCTGTCTGCGCGCAGTGATATGAACTCTTTTAACGGAGGAGCGGACAGATTCTGGATCACCCTGTACACTTAACTAACATCGGCAAGACACACTACCTTTTCAAAAGTCAAGAGTTTGTGCTTTTAAATGATGTTGCCGTGATGATGACTTGATGGCTTTTTGTCTAATACCTTGATAAGATCTTTACATTGGAGAATCAAAACAACCACTGCTTAAACGCACGGCCCAACACAGGAGAGCTAACTCCTCAGGCCTGGACTCGGCTGTCCACTTACACCTCAAGGAGAAAGCCCACTCCTTTGATGACAGCAACGTCCAAATCCTGGACAGAGAGGACAGATGGTTTGAAAGAGGAGTAAAAGAAGCATCTATGTAAAAGTGAAGAAACCCTCGCTAAACAGAGGAGGGGGTCTGAGACACCACTTATCTCCAATTTACAATGCTGCCCTTTCATCCCTTCCCAGGAGATTCAACAATCTAACCTCAAAGGACAACTGTTCACAAACGGCCTCCTGTGACCCCAACGACTGTCGTTCAGACTCAATAGAGCACTAACCAAGTCGAAACCAACTGCCCACCAACGACTGTCACTCTAACGACGGGCGTGGGCACTTGGAGCACAAAGGGTGTCAGTGACATCATCGGCCTTGTGAGAGGTTTAAATACCTGGATCTCCACACCAGTTAGTTGGACCAGTCCCAGCATGGTCCTGGTCCTGGTCCTGGTCCTGGTCCAGTCCCAGCCTGGTCCTGGTCCTGGTCCTGGTCCAGTCCCAGCCTGGTCCTGGTCCTGGTCCTGGTCCTGGTCCTGGTCAGATGCGTACATGAACTGATGAAGCCTCTTGGATGAGAGGTGAAACGTCTTCCTGACAAACAACCAGTCCAGTTGTTTTTGACTGAAATTGCTTTGAGGATAACGACGACCTGGACGAATGAGAACATTCACAGGCTCTAATACCTTGAGTTTCCCTGCAGCAGCTGAGCCTCTGAGTCTGTGGCAAATGCCGTGAACGCGCCTCTGGTGGCAGATAAATGTCATTACTGCGATAAATGGCACTTCACCACCTCCTGGTGTGTTTTTGGCATTAGCAGTCATTTACAAAGGCCAATAACTGAACACAACATAAAGTTCAGATGCAGAAAGGATTCATTATTGTCTAACAACACAAACCTGAACCAAAACAACAACAGGGTCCGATGGGTTGGTGAAAATAAGAATAACTGGGGCTCTGGCCGACCACACGATGGGCCGTCAGACCAGAGACTCTGAGCTCTAGAGACCCTGAGCTCCAGAGACTCTGAGCTGCAGAGACCCTGAGCTCCAGAGACCCTGAGCTCCAGAGACTCTGAGCTCCAGAGACCCTGAGCTCCAGAGACTCTGAGCTCCAGAGACTCTGAGCTCCAGAGACCCTGAGCTCCAGAGACGCTGAGCTCCAGAGACACTGAGCTCCAGAGACTCTGAGCTCCAGAGACGCTGAGCTCTAGAGACTCTGAGCTCCAGAGACTCTGAGCTCCAGAGACTCTGAGCTCCAGAGACTCTGAGCTCCAGAGACCCTGAGCTACAGAGACTCTGAGCTCCAGAGATACTGATCGGGCAGCAGCTTTAGCAGTGGACCCCAAACTTCCCTTTCCGGGCCACATTAACCAGCTCTAACTGGGGGATCCTGAGGCGTTCCCAGGCCAGTGTGGAGATCTAATCTCTGCACCTGGTCCTGGGTCTTCCCCGAGGCCTCCTCCCAGCTGGACGTGCCTGGAACACCTCCCTAGGGAGGCGCCCAGGGTTCATCTTTACCAGATGATCCTGAACCACCTCAACTGGCTCCTTTCAACACAAAGGAGCAGCGGCTCTACTCCGAGTTCCTCACGGATGCTGAACTTCTGTCACAAAAGGAGCAATAAAAGTATTAAGGAGGGCAGTTTGATCATTTAATGGTCTCTAATCTGGTCCCTGGGGCTGGACCTGCACATTCACATATTTGTTAGATGAGTCAGCATTTAGTTTTTAATGTTATAACTTTTTTCATCCGTAATAATGAAGTTAATAATAAGTTTAATTTGATTTGATTTAGTTTCGTTTAATTTGTTTTGATTTAATTAAGTTTAATTTAATTAATTAAACGGGGGAATTGTTGGGTCTCTGTAAATCATAAATAAGTCATAGAGTGTGGTCTTTACCTACTCTGTAAAGTGTCCTGAGATAACTTTGGTTATGATTTGGCACTGTAAATAAAACTGAATAGAATTGAAGGAATGAAGCCAAATGTCTCAGGTGTGGTGCTGAAAGACTCCTGCAGCTGAAGCTCCAACGATGCTCCTCAGGAGAGTCCTGCAACTACAGGCTACAGACTACAGACTGCAGACTACAGACTGCAGACTACAGACTACAGACTGCAGACTACAGACTGCAGACTACAGACTGGAGACTACAGACTACAGACTGCAGACTACAGACTACAGACTGGAGACTACAGACTACAGACTGCAGACTACAGACTACAGACTACAGACTACAGACTGGAGACTACAGACTACAGACTGCAGACTACAGACTACAGACTACAGACTGCAGACTGCAGACTGGAGACTACAGACTGGAGACTGGAGACTACAGACTGCAGACTACAGACTGCAGACTACAGACTACAGACTACAGACTACAGACTGGAGACTACAGACTACAGACTGCAGACTACAGACTACAGACTACAGACTGGAGACTACAGACTGCAGACTGCAGACTGCAGACTACAGACTACAGACTGCAGACTACAGACTACAGACTGGAGACTACAGACTGCAGACTGCAGACTGCAGACTACAGACTACAGACTACAGACTGGAGACTACAGACTGCAGACTACAGACTACAGACTGCAGACTACAGACTACAGACTGCAGACTACAGACTGGAGACTACAGACTGCAGACTACAGACTGCAGACTACAGACTGCAGACTACAGACTACAGACTGCAGACTACAGACTGGAGACTACAGACTACAGACTGCAGACTACAGACTGCAGACTACAGACAGGAGACTACAGACTACAGACTACAGACTGCAGACTGCAGACTACAGACTACTAACTGGAGACTGGAGACTACAGACTGGAGACTACAGACTACAGACTACAGACTACAGACTGCAGACTGCAGACTACAGACTACAGACTGCAGACTACAGACTGCAGACTACAGACTGGAGACTACAGACTACAGACTGCAGACTACAGACTACAGACTGCAGACTACAGACTACAGACTGCAGACTACAGACTGCAGACTACAGACTGGAGACTACAGACTACAGACTGCAGACTACAGACTACAGACTACAGACTGCAGACTGGAGACTACAGACTGGAGACTACAGACTACAGACTGCAGACTACAGACTACAGACTACAGACTGCAGACTGGAGACTACAGACTGCAGACTGCAGACTACAGACTACAGACTACAGACTACAGACTGGAGACTACAGACTGCAGACTGCAGACTGCAGACTGCAGACTACAGACTACAGACTGGAGACTACAGACTGCAGACTACAGACTGCAGACTACAGACTACAGACTGCAGACTACAGACTGGAGACTACAGACTGCAGCCTACAGACTGCAGACTACAGACTGCAGACTACAGACTGCAGACTACAGACTGGAGACTACAGACTACAGACTACAGACTGCAGACTACAGACTGCAGACTACAGACTGGAGACTACAGACTACAGACTACAGACTGCAGACTGCAGACTACAGACTACAGACTACTAACTGGAGACTGGAGACTACAGACTGGAGACTACAGACTACAGACTACAGACTGCAGACTGCAGACTACAGACTACAGACTGCAGACTACAGACTGCAGACTACAGACTGGAGACTACAGACTACAGACTGCAGACTACAGACTGCAGACTGCAGACTACAGACTACAGACTACAGACTACAGACTGGAGACTACAGACTACAGACTACAGACTGCAGACTACAGACTACTAACTGGAGACTGGAGACTACAGACTACAGACTGCAGACTACAGACTACAGACTGCAGACTGCAGACTACAGACTGGAGACTACAGACTACAGACTGCAGACTACAGACTGCAGACTACAGACTGGAGACTACAGACTACAGACTGCAGACTACAGACTGCAGACTACTAACTGGAGACTGGAGACTACAGACTACAGACTACAGACTGCAGACTACAGACTACAGACTGCAGACTGCAGACTACAGACTGGAGACTACAGACTACAGACTGCAGACTACAGACTGCAGACTGCAGACTACAGACTGCAGACTGCAGACTACAGACTGGAGACTACAGACTACAGACTGCAGACTACAGTCTGCAGTCTGCAGACTACAGACTGCAGACTACAGACTGGAGACTACAGACTACAGACTGGAGACTACAGACTGCAGACTGGAGACTACAGACTACAGACGGCCCTCTGCTGGATCATAAGACAAACTACATCAAACACTCTGATGCTCTAATTAGAGACTTTACATTTGGAAATGTAACTTAACTTATGATCTGTTCACATTTCACATCAAAAGTCACAAATTCACATGAAACTCTCTATTGTTTAGTTCCTGTAATAATAAGAAAAGAGCATTTCAGGAGCTTTTGTCAGAAATTATGGATAAAAAGTGGTTTTACACATTAATAAAACTGTTCATTTTACACTTAATTTTGTACATAACATCTTTTTCTGTGCTGAATAAGGAACTTTTAGGCAGAATATCTCAAAAACTTACAGTAAATATGCTTATTATTGAGGGAGTGAATGGTCAGGATGGTCCTCAGATCAACTGTATCAACCTTTGTGAGAATTTAGTGATTAAAGGGATTTTACAGTAGATTAAATATGGCATATAACGCCTTTTTCAGTGCAAAATAAGGAACTTATAGGAAGAATTTCTCAAAAACAACAAGTAAATATGCTTAATATTAAGGGAGGGAATATTCAGGATGTTTCTCAAATCAACTGTATCAACCTTTGTAAGAATTTATGGATTTTACAGTAGACTAAATATTGCACAGAAAGCCTTTTGTCTTTAGCTCTGTGCTGTTCTGTTGTCCTTATTATATATATTTTATTTAATGAGTGAATAACCAAAGTAACAGTCAGCTGTATAAGTGCTGTTAGTGTCTGTTATTGATGCAGATGAGGTCCCATCCAAAGTGGACCTTGTCGTAGATTCGCCTTCTTGTTCTTCTTGGACGCGGTTCTGGATTCAGCACGGGTTAGAATCCATTTGGCCACTTAAGAGGATTCTCGGCTGTTTTCCTCTTTATCCTAACGTTGAATCCAACCACGGGAGCCGCCATCTTGACCTTCTGTTGCCAAAAAGCAGCTCTCTCTCTCTCTCATGGACATAGAAACAAGAACGGACAGCGGACACAAAATGGCGCCCCATTCATTCCTATGGAAAGCTGCTCAGTGGCGCAGGCTCCCCTAAGGACGCCGCCATTTTGGCTCCTCGTGAACGGTCCGTGTTTCTTTGGGTCGTTGGATTTTCATCACAAACGGATTTTAAAAACACAAACTAGTGATTATTTGATTTCTGTTTTGTAGTTATGATAATAAAAACTTTAGTCATTGTTCATATTCTCCGAGCGGAAGTCCCCGTTTCCACGGTAACGCATCTGTGAGGACGCTGCTGTGTCACGGAGGGATTTCTGTGACGTCACATGGTTAAGGTCCTGTTAAGGTATGGATCATTGTTGTTGGAACACTAGCTTGTTGTTGTTGTTGTTGCCATAGCTACGGTAAACATCCAGGAAACGTCAGTGACAGAGTAACATTATTATTATTATTATTATTGGTATTATTATTATTGTTATTATTGTTATTATTATTATTATTATTGTTATTATTGGTATTATTATTGTTATTATTGTTATTATTATTAATATTATTATTGTTGTTATTATTATTATTGTTATTATTATTATTGTTATTATTATTATTAATATTATTATAATATTATTATTGTTGTTATTATTATTAATATTATTATTGTTGTTATTATTATTGTTATTATTATTGTTATTATTATTATTATTATTAATATTATTATTATTAATATTATTATTATTGTTGTTATTATTATTGTTATTATTATTGTTATTATTATTATTATTATTATTATGAATATTATTATAATATTATTATTGTTGTTATTATTATTGTTATTATTATTATTATTGTTGAGGAGGAAGAGGAGGGAGCGGTCAGTCAAACATCTCTGTCTCTCTGCATCAATGACGATGACTCACACACACACATACACACACACACACACACACACACACACACACACACACACACACACACACACACACTAAACAGACACTTTAATAAACAAATAAAATGTGAGAAACTAATCGATTTATATGATCAATGAATGTGTTTGTTGCTTTTTACTTTCAATAGTTTATATTAAAAATAAGGCAAAATGATAACAATAATTATAATAATGTGTAATAATAAATATAATAATATTAATGTGTAATAATAAATATAATAATAATGTAATAATAAAAATCATAAAAATTATAATAACAATAATGTCATAATAATAATAAAAATAATAATGTGTAATAATAACAAATAATGAAACTTATAATAATAATAATGTGTAATAATAATAAAAAAGAACAATAATTATAACTTGTAATAATAAAAATAAAATAAAATTATAATAATAAAAATGTGTAATAATAAATGTGATAATATTATTAGAGGAGTGGGAATCATCGCTCTGTCACTTTGGGTTTTTAAAACTTCAGGTTTTCTGTTGAAGACTAAAACGTTTCTTTAATCTAAGAACAAAGATTTGGACCGAAACACTCGTGTTAAAGACTTGAATTCAACCAGAGGACACGGTGCTCTGCTTTAAACTAGCACACCAGTGAAGAACCAAGAAGCAGCAACAGACGTCATGTCCAGAGACGAAGGGACTTCACAGACGGAGGATGTGCCACAGGTTCAAATCTGTACCATCCTCCCGCTGATCCAATCCTTCGTCACGAGCGTCACAACAGCACAGTGGGAACTGTTGAAAGCAGGCACCCCTGATTTAGCCACCAAAGTCAAGATGGCCGAACTGCTTCTGAACATCCTGACAGCCGTGTCAGACGCAGTGTTGAAAGGTCTCAAACACAGACCTGCAGAGGTGTCTGTGGACATGGTGAGGGACAGTCTGGGAGATGCGATTGCCCCTTGGTTTCGCCCAGGCTCTGGATGCAGAGGAACATGTTCAGTCTGAAAGCTCTGAAAAACTGTCAACATCTTTCAGTGCAGAGCTCACAGAGAGTATCAACTCTTCTCTCTCCACTGCCTCGCTCAGCGCAGAGCCAACAATGCATCAGCACATCACTCCTGCAGACAAACTCAATGCTATGGTCGGCCACGCCTGCAACATGTTGAAGGCCTTAATAGCAAACATGAAGATCTTCTGCACACCGCGACCACGAACAGGTAAGACCGCCTGCCCCAAAGAATCAAAGTCCGGAGACATGGAGGCAGAACACAGTGGGACCCCGACAGCAGTCACACCTGTGGAGCCAGAAGCCTCAGACACTGATGAGACACCAGAGGACATCGGTTCAACATCATCATTTAAATCCATCAAAGACATCCTCATAAAAGAGTGGAACAACATCAATGGACCTCTCTTGGAGGATGCACCAGAAACAAGCACGGCGGAGTATGTGGAGGACAACGAGCCTGTGTCAACTGTTGGTGCGTACAGAGACACCTGCGACAAGACGTGCAATGACACGTACGAAGACACCCGAGGAGACACCAGAGTATACACTTGGGATTACACGTGCGGAGACACCTGTGATGACACGTGTCAACTGCTGGTGCCGGTGCGTACGGAGACACCCGAGGAGACACCTGCAGAGAGACATTCGGACACATGCGCTCATTTTGAAGCCATTCAGGAAGAAAAGAACAGAATGGCAGTGGAGGTCTTGGCGGAGAAGCTGTACACGCAGGTACTCAAGAAAAATAAGGTGACCATGCCTGCCGTTAAACTCGAGGACATCATCAGGCGTCTGTCTGAAAGAATGTGGGCTGAAGAGGAGGAGATCGAGTTTTACCACAACACGAAGACCTTCAGAAACCTGGACAAGGCCATTTTCAAGGACCTGTGTAAGAAGTGGGGCGGTGCAGACTTGGTGCTGATCGCCATGAAAACAGGGGAACCAGCACTGGAGAGCCACATCGCCGCCTTCGTCAAAAATGACCTGACGACTCCACGGGAAACACGTAACGGCATCAGCAGATTCTTCAGCTCCGCGCGCAAAGCCACCGCCAATGTCTTCAGATGCAGGGCAGGTGGGACATAGGCAGTGGTGAACCTTCAGGGCCTTCTACGCCTTCAGAGAAGGCCTAAATAAATAAGAAATAATAATAAATTCAATAATAATAATGATGAAGTATTCAATAAAAAAAAATATATATTTTTTTTTATTTCTATCGCATTTAATTTAATACAATATATTAATACATTTTCTCTCATCTTTGTTCTAAAATTAAGCTTTCTGTCAAGTTCATGTCCTGAAAACCTGTTATCCAATCATAATCGTCCGTCTCTATTAAGGCCAGGTTAGCTGGCTCATTCATTGGTTAGGACTTCACGAATCCCGGGGAAGGCCAAGCTATATGTTTTGGTGTGGTGAGTGACGGGCAAATCGACCAATCACGGTTTGATTTCAAGAGGGCGGGAATTAAACAAAAGATCGAAGGCCTTCATGAAGTCCAAGCAGCGAATCTATGCAGAGTGGTGAGAGCGGTTGATTTAAATGGCGGAAGACGAGAGTGACGTTGTGGCTAGCTTAATAGCATCGCCTTTTTCAAGGCGGGCCGTCACAGAAGAACTTGAAATAATAAAAAACGGAAGACCAACTCCAGAGCTGGAATTAAAAGAAAAGGTTAAGAAAGTGGAAAGGCATTTCAAGACCGAAAATGATCAGCGGTATCCATGGATGACTGGCTGTAAGGAAACAAACAGGCTGTACTGCTGGAGTTGTTTACTTTTTACAACTGACAAGTCATCCACCTGGGTCAGCGGCGGATTTGTCAGCCTTACAAATCTGACAAAGTCAGCCCATCGACATCAAGATTCTCCGGCACACCTGCAAGCGATGGTCAATTTGAAAACTTTTGGGGACACAAGAATTGATCTTCTTGCAGCGCCGGAATCATACAACGGCCCACAACAACAAGGTCAGGCAGAACAGAGAAATCCTGAAACGTCTCATCAATGTCGTCACATTTCTTGGAAAGCAAGAGCTGGCATTTCGAGGACATGATGAGAGTAAAGATTCTGAAAACAAGGGGAACTACTTGGAGCTTCTGGAGTTTTTGGCGGGGTATGACAGCCCTCTGCGCTGTCATCTGGATTCGGCCACTGTTTTCATCGGCACCTCCAGCAAAATTCAGAATGACCTGATTCAATCGGTGGCAGATGTAATGACCGAAGCAATGAGGGAGGAGGTGAGGAACACGCCTTTTGTCCTCGTTATGGTAGACGAGACAACTGACGTAAGTAACTCTGCTCAGATGTCATATGTCTTGCGTTACACCACTGACGGTGGTGTCAAGGAGCGCTTTTTCCAGTTTGGTGATGTCAGTGGTGATAAGCGTGCAGAGGCCATAGCTCGTCAAGTTTTGGAGTTTCTGGAGGACTGTGCCTGCACCAATAAAGTAAATGCCCAGTGTTACGATGGAGCTGCAGTCGTGGCCTCTGGACTGAATGGGGTGCAAGCTAAAATAAAGGAAAAAAATCCACAAGCTCTCTTTGTTAACTGTTATGCGCACTCTCTGAACCTTGTCATGTCTCAAAGTGCTGCCAAAATCAAAGAGTGCAAATTTTTTTTCTCCCACCTAAGTGGCCTCGCAGCCTTCTTTACAAGGTCAGCCAAACGCACGAAACTCCTGGATGAAATATGCCAGCGAAGACTGCCCAGAGTGACTCCAACACGGTGGAACTTCTCCTCACGTTTGGTTTGCACTGTGTATGAGCGGAGAGAAGAACTCTTGGAGCTCTTTGAATTCATTGTTGACAACCACAATGATTTTGATGCTGATGCTGATGCTGTACACAGCGCTGATGGATACACTGCACTGCTGACGGACTTCGAGTTCTGCTTTCTCCTCGCCACATTCAACTCCGTGTTTGCCTACTCCGACGTGCTCTTTGGGATCTTGCAGAATAAGGAGTGTGACATGCAGTTCTGTTTGTCCAGCATCGAGGACTTTTGCAGCACCACAGAGAGAGAAAAGGCAAAATTTGACTCCATCTATGAGGACACTGTGCGCGAAGTCGGGGTTCCCAGCGGGCGCAGGGCACGGAGAGTCGGAGATGTGCGCGCAGCGTACCAGCGGCTGCACAGTGAAATCCTGGACAACATCCTCACTCAGCTGAGGAACAGGTTCAAGGATCATGAAAAACTCATGTTCCTTGCCCTTCTGGACCCCAAGAAGTTTACCTCACACAGGGAAATTTCCCCAGCTCTGAGTTCCAGAGCCTCACGGAAAGCTACGGGCTGCATTTTGACCTCCCCAGGCTCAAGACTGAACTGACGGTCATGTACAACATGGCAAACTTTGAGGCAAGGAGCCCAGCAGACCTGCTGCACTTTCTGACTCTTACAGCGTGCTCACACTGTCCTTTTGGCCGCGGCCAAAACCGTTTTTTCAGCTAAAGTCTAGTACCTTTAAGTAGTGTGAGCGCACCCGCTCCGCGCTCAACTGGGGCCAGCTGGGCCGCCACGGCCCGCTTGAAAGAGGTGGGCTTTAGCGGAGCCGTTTGCACATGTACGAGCACGAGCGTGCGCATGTGCACGCGCACGAGCACGAGCCCTACGGCAGTAGCGTTATGTCCGCCTGTTCGGACATGTAAATAGAAGGAGGGACCATGCGCGGATATTTAACAACAACAACAATGGCGGTGAAAGGTTCACGTTGGTGTGGTGCGGAGGTGGAGTGTTTACTGCAGATTTGGTGGATGAAAAGATTCAAAAACAGTCGACAAGACGCACAAAAACTCTGAGGTCTATGGAAAGATTTGTAAACAAAGCCACACACGCGATCAATGCGTGTGACGTGTTACGGCGTGATGGCGTATGGACAGCAAGAAGCATTCGCCGAGGCCCAGGTAGTGTGAGTACAAACGGGGCTGGGGCGCGGGGGGGGAGAGGGAGGGGGAACAAGTACCCTAAAGTCCGGGTCTCGGTCCGGGAGGACAGTGTGATCACGCCCTTAAAGAGCTGACTGAGAGCATGCCGCAGCTGTATCACCTCACCTGCCTGGTGCTGACCATCCCCGTGTCCACCTCCTCCGTGGAGCGGTCTTTCTCGGCTCTGAAGCGCATCAAGACGCACGCTAGGAACAGTACTGGACAGGACCGCCTGGGAGCTTTGGCACTGATGTCCATAGAGAAAGGACTTCTTTTGGAGCTCAAATCAAAGGACAAACTTTATGACGCCGCCATCGCCCACTTCACAAAGAGAGACCGACGAATGGACTTGGTGTTTATTGAAGGTAGGCCTCTGTTATAATACACCTTGATTATTATTTCAAGGGATTAAGATTACTGGCCAAGTGGACATTTGGGAATTTGTATTTATTGCGGAGGTTGTCCCAGCGCAAATTGCCTTGAATTCAGTATGTGATCAATCAATCAATCAATCAATCAATGTATGAAACGTATCATAAGTGTGTGGTTGGATTTTTCAGAGGGTTTTTATTCTCTTCATGTTCACTTGTCTGTCCCTTTCCCTGTGGAGAATTAAGGAGGTATAGTAGTAAAAATTGTGACTTCAATTTATTTGACATCGGTATTCATTGCGCTATGCGTAATTGCGCATGGAGAGGCATTTGCACTTCATTGCAACTTTAAAAAATAGTCTTTGTATTACAAGCTTTGTGTAACTTTTGAAATTGTATTGTAGATTGATAATGCTAATGAATTTATGTGTGAATGATTTGTCATGCGCCGTGATTTCATAGCGCTGTCCAAGGTGATGAAATGAGCCTCTGTGTCCGCAGCGTCACGGGGTGACATTCTGGGTGACCTTTTATATTTCCAGATTTTCCGAAGTTAATGTTGAGAATGTTTCTTGTTGCGGAGAATGTTATTGACGTTATGGTCTATTTGTTTACATCCTTGTCATCGTTAATTAAATTTGCACTTGTTAAACCCTTTTAATTCGTTGTACTGTTGCTTTTTTCCACGATGATTTTTTTTCTTCTCGGCGGTGAGGTGAAGGCCCAGCTGTAGTGCTCACGGTTCGCCACTGCTGCAGAGTCATGTTCGGACACACGCGCTCATTTTGAAGCCATTCAGGAAGAGAAAAACAGAATGGCAGTGGAGGTCTTGGCGGAGACGCTGTGCACGCGGGTACAAAAGAAAAATAATGTGACCATGCCCGCCGTAAAACCCGAAGACATCATCAGGCGTCTGTCTGAAAGAACGTGGGCCGAAGTGGAGGGGATCGAGTTTTACCACAACACGAAGACCTTCAGGAACCTGGACAAGGCCATTTTCAAGGACCTGTGTAAGAAGTGGGGCGGTGCAATCTTTTCATCGACCAAATCTGCAGTAAACACTCCACCTCCGCATCACACCAACGTGAACCTTTCACCGCCATTGTTTTAAATGTCCGTGCATGGTCCCTCCTTCTTTTTTCTACGTCCCAACAGGCGCAAATAAAGGCTGAGGACTCGTAGCTGTGATCTTTATCAAAGAGGAAAGTTTTAAGTCTACTCTTAAATAAGGGGACAGTGTCTGCCTCCAGAATAACACTCAGGAGACAGTTCCACAGGAGAGGAGCTTGGTAGATTATGAATTACACATTTACAAAATTCCCACAACAATGGAAACTGCTAGCTTAAGCTGCCTTTTATTTTATATAATAACAATAATAACAATAACAATAACAATAATACAAATTAAAATCATTTCATTCACTGATTGTTTGAAAAACAACAAACAACCAGAGTGTTCCGCTGTTGCCTAGCAGCGGCTGCTTTGATGTTGAGGGGGCGGAGCTTAAAGAACTGCCTTTGTGATATCATAATTCTATGTAAATGAGAGATCACTGAGGGTTCCGGCACATTCTCGATCTGCCTCCAGACCTGAACAGCTGCTGCACACGAGCTCACGTGGCTTCGACCAGGAAGGACAATAACTCGCTTATTCACAGGGATTCTTCGACGGACATTCAGGACACAAAGCATTCAGAAGGAATAACAGACACGATGGCCCTCTCAAGACCGGCATCGCCACAGACGGAGGAGTCAGGAGCCGTGGATTTGTGCAATTATCTGATCAAATCCTACTTCAAAAGGATAACCCCCGAACAGCTGGAGCTGTTGAAAACAGGCACCGCAGATGACGCCACTAAAATTGTGCTGGCCGAACTGCTGCTGGACATAATACGGTCCTTGTCCAAAGCCGTGCTGAGAGCTCTCCAGGGCCAAACTAAAGTGTCTGTGGAGGACATTCAGTCCTGTGTGGGGGACGCTGTCTCACAGAGTTTCTCCGACGTTCTGGACATCAAGAACCCGATCCAGGGTATCAACTCAAATCGCTTGTCGAGTTTGCTCAGCAGAGACATTTCAGAACACGTCAACTCTTCTCTGGCAAGCACACACCGCATCACTCCCCCCCGCAGGCTGAACACTATGATTGAATACGTCTGCAAACTGTTAAAGGCCCTCACAGCCAGGGTCAAAACACCTTTTATAAAGAGGAGAAGACCGATTCAGACCACCTCCCCCGAAAAACTCATCAAGTCATCAGACCACAGGCGGGCATCAGTTTCACTTGTGGATCCGGACAACCCCAAGGATCAGGAGCGCTGGCAGACACCAGTTACACCTTTGGATCCTGAAGACCCAGACAGAGACGACAAGGAACCAGAAGGCCCAGAAGACCCAGAAGACCTAGAAGACCCAGAAGATGATGACCACGGACACACAGAAGCCCCGGTGGAGGCCACACCAGAGGACAGGATTAGAGACCTGATCCAGGATGAGGTGACTCAGATCTTTGAACCTCTTTTGGACGAAGAGTCGCGTTCTGAGTTGACGCTGCGATCCCAAAGCTCCTCTGACATCGAGGCTGTCGTAGAAGACATTGCTGACGATGTGAGGAGTTTGAAAGACGTCCCAAGTCCAACATCTGAAAAGGAGGACCTTCGGTTTAGGAAAAGAGCAGAGAAAAAGATCAAGGCCTTTTATGCAAAGTATTTTGCCAGACAATGGATCACTCGTAATGCGAGAGAAGTGGTGGACAAATTCGACCTGGACCCCAAAGAAGAAAGCAGGAAATCACCGCAGCAGATCACAGACCTGGTTCCCTCTCTGCTGGCCGAGGAGGGTGAAAAACTAATGGATGGAAATGAAGGTTGGGAATTGACAAAATTCAAGAACATTTCCCCTCTCAAAGTCCAGACGTTCACACAGGAATTCAGTGATCTCCTCTACGGACACATCGCAAATGGAACAGAGCCAGAGATGAATCCAGGAACGTCAGGAACAGTCTGCAGGACAGTGCATGTTCCTCAGTCAGATGCTGACATGTACGCTGAGATCCAGGACAGAGCGTGGAGTTTCCTGGGACTGATGAGTTGGTGGATGAACACTCAGGTCAACACCCACAGTGACAGATTGATCACAGGTATAACGGCCAGTGAGTTAATGTCTCCTATAGAGTCACCAACCACACCCTCCATGGGGCACTTGCCTGCGTTGACTGGTGCATCGAGTAAAGCATCGACCGGTGGAGCGACCGTCTCAGTTACTAAAGAGACACTTGCCAAACTTGCGGCGCAGCAGGAAAGAAACAAGCAGTTCATCGAGGCGTTTGTGGAGCAGCTGGTCGGGCGGGCATACAGGAAAAACAAAGTGACCTTTACCTGCTCAAACCCCGAGGCCATCATGAAGCACCTGTTTGAGGTCATATGGGCAAAGGTCGACGGTGTAGACTTCCACGCCACCCAGAAGACCTTCAAGAACCTCGACAAGACCATCTTCCAGGACCTGTGCAAGAAGTGGGGCAACGAACAAATGGTGCTTCCGGGTGATTCGGTTGTTGTGCATTAATGCCGAGTGCATCGGTTTTTCTGCACGCAATGCCGAGTGATTCGGTCGTCGTGCGTTCAATGCCGAGTGATTCGGTCGTCGTGCGTTCAATGCCGAGAGATTCGGTTGTTCTACAAACGCCGAGCGATTCGGTTGTTGTGCATTAAATGCCGACTGAATCGGTTTTTCTGCACACAATGCCGGTGAGCCGGTTAAAAAAAACAAAGAAAGGAAAGAAAACCAAAAATAAAGTCTGTTTATCTCCCTCATCATTCGCTGTAAGGTCCGCTGATTCAGTCTCATTCATAAATGTGGGTTTTGTTTGTTTGATATCGAGTAAATACAGAAACACTCACATAATAATAATCAGACATTAAGTCATGGAGTTTGCATGTTGTCCCCGTGTCTGCGTGGGTTTTCTCCGGGTTCTCCGGTTTCCTCCCACAGTCCAAAGAAGTGCAGGTGTTCGGTTCATTGATGACTCTAAATCAGTGTTTTTCAACCACTGTGCCGCGGCACACTAGTGTGCCGTGAGAGATCGTCAGGTGTGCCGTGGGAAATTATCCAATTTCACCTAATTGGTCTAAAAAAATTTTTGAAAACAAATTAATTATTATCTGCAAATAATATACCATTGTCGAGTGTCCGTGCTGCAGTAGTGACTGAGAGCGTAATCATGTCAAACTCTTCCATAACACTAGATGGCAGCAGGTAGCGAATTGCATTGTACGTTGAGACAAGAGAATTAGTGAGGCATGAAAGTGACCGCTGGCGGTAAAAGCATTGTGGGTAAGCGAGACTACGGTGACAGTGATGGAGAAGTTTTTGAAGAGGAAAAATGCCAATTCCGAACTGGGCCCTGGACAAAATTCGGACCCAGAAGAAGGCCCTAGTATGAGTGGAGGAGAGAAAGCAAAGACGGTGAGCTCGAGGCAATACAGCGAGAGTTACGTTTCATTTGGATTTACTTCCACCGGGGATGCAACGACACCGATCCCGTTGTGCTTGGTGTGTGGTGAGAAGCTATCCAACAGTGCTATGGTACCAAGCAAGCTTAAACGCCATCTCCAAACGAAACACCCGTCACTTCAAAACAAGAATAAGGAGTATTTTGTTCGCCTGCGAGAACACACGGAGAAGCAGGCAACATTTATGAGAAAAACCACAAAGGTAAATGAGAGAGCCCTTAAAGCTAGCTACCACGTAGCTGAACTTGTAGCTAAATCCAAACGGTCCCACACTGTGGCAGAGACATTAATATTACCCGCCTGCAAAGCCATTGTAAATGAGATGCTGGGACCTGAGGCGGTTAAAGAAGTAGCCAAAGTCCCTCTCTCAGATAACACAATTGCCAGACGTATTGATGACATGTCTGCCGACATCGAAAGTGTGGTTTTGGAAAGGATTCGTATCAGTGAGAAATTTGCGCTGCAACTTGACGAGTCCACGGATATTAGTGGACATGCTCAACTCTTGGCCAATGTGCGTTTTGTGGATGGAGACGTAATCAGAGAAAACTTTCTGTTTTGCAAAGCTTTGCCAGAAAGAACCACGGGAGAGGAAATTTTTCGGGTCACATCAGAGTATCTCGAAAAAGGAGGAGTTAAGTGGGAAAACTGCACGGGTGTCTGCACTGACGGAGCCGCAGCCATGGTCGGGCGCACCAAAGGCTTCGTTAGCAGAGTGAAGGAAACAAACCCAGATGTGATAGTTACGCACTGTTTCTTACACCGTGAGGCCCTCGTTGCCAAGACTTTACCAGCAGAACTAGCCCCTGTGTTGGATGAGGTTGTGGGCATTGTAAACTTTGTAAAGACACGACCTGTGAAAAGCCGCATATTTGCGTCGTTGTGTGAGGAAATGGGAGCGGAGCATAAAGCCTTGTTGTTTCACACGGAGGTCCGATGGTTGTCGCGCGGCAAGGTGCTGGCCCGTATGTATGAGCTGCTGGAGGAACTCAAGGTGTTCCTGACAAATGAGGGGTCCGATTACGCAAAACTGCTTGCAAGTGATGAGTGGTGTGCAAGGCTGGCATATCTGGCGGCTATTTTTCATCATCTGAATGAACTGAACACACGAATGCAAGGCCGGAATGAAAACCTGCTCACAAGTACGGATAAAATAAATGGCCTCCGTTCAAAGGTGCACCTCTGGCAACAACATGCGGAAAGTGGCAACCTTGAAATGTTTCCACTCACCAAGAAATGTCAAGATGTTCACACTGCTGCACTGTGTGAGATCATTAGTAAACATCTGAAAACTCTCCAGGAGAAGATGTCATTTTATTTCTCTTCAGCCTACACTGGTAACCTTGACTGGGTTAGGGACCCATACAGCTCAGCAGTTTTTGGAAAGGACATGACTTTGCAGGAGCAGGAGGAACTAACTGAACTGAGACAAAATGGTGGTCTGAAGCTAAGCTTTGCTGATCCACCTTAGGACAGTTTTTGGTTGACTGCTGCCAAGGAGTTCCCCATTCTGGCAAACAAAGCTATTGTGACATTGCTCCCATTTTCCACGACATATCTGTGTGAGGTGAGCTTCTCAAGCCTGACTGCCATCAAAACTAAAAACAGAGAGCGACTGAGAGCTGTTGAGGAAGAGCTTCGTGTGTGTGTCTTTCTTCAATTCCTGCCAGGATATCAGCTCTTTGTTCATCCAAACAGGCCCAGGTTTCACACTGAGTGAGTAAAATACACTGAGGGCGTGATCACACTGTCCTTTTGGCCGTGGCCAAAACCGTTTTTTCAGCTAAAGTCTAGTACCTTTAAGCAGTGTGAGCGCACCCGCTCCACGCTCAACTGCGGCCAGCGGACCGTCCACGGCCCGCTTGAAAGAGGTGGGCTTTAGCGGAGCCGTTTGCACATGTACGAGCACGAGCGTGCGCACGTGTACGAGCACGAGCCCTACGGTGGTAGCGTTATGTCCGCCTGTTAGGACATGTAAATAGAAGGACGGACCATGCGCGGACATTTAACAACAACAATAATGGCGGTGAAAGGTTCACGTTGGTGTGATGCGGAGGTGGAGTGTTTACTGCCTACTGTTTACAGCCTACTGTTTACAGTCGACAAGACGCAAAAAAACTCTGAGGTCTACGGAAAGATTTGTAAACAAAGCCACACACGCGATCAATGCGTGTGACGTGTTACGGCGTGATGACGTATGGACAGCAAGAAGCATTCTCCGAGGCCCAGGTAGTGTGAGTACAAACGGGGCTGGGGCGCGGGGGGAGAGGGAGGGGGGGACAAGTACCCTAAAGTCCGGGTCGTGGTCCGGGAGGACAGTGTGATCACGCTCTGAGATTGACATTTTGTACATGTAACTCTTCATATTTCTCAGTGTAGAACAGTGAAATCTTTCCCAAATATTAATGCTTCTGTCATAATAAGCACTATATTTCTGTATTCCTGGTAATTTATGATTTTGGACAGAATTAGAGTTTGCACTTTGACGTTTTCTACTACCTTTAAGACCACATTGTTGTTTCATTTGTTATGTTCAAGCTGTATTTTTAAAGTGGACATGTTAAGTTGAAAGAAGAAATATAAATGATGATAAAGTCCTTTATTCTTTGTGTTTATTTGATTCCTATTCAAGACACTTTGATGAGAATGACTATATTGTTAATATAGGCTACAGAGCATCATTTTTTAACATGTTTGGCTGGTGGTGTGCCTCGAGATTTTTCCAATGAAAAAAATGTACCTTGGCTCAAAAAAGGTTGAAAAACACTGCTGTAAATCCCCCGTAGGTGTGAATGGTTGTGTGTCTCTGTTCGTCTCTATGTGTCCTGTGATAGACTGGCGTCCTGTCCAGGGTGGACCCCGCCTCACGCCCGATGTCAGCTGGGATCAGCTCCAGCGCCCCGCGACCCCGACAGGGACAAGTGGTTGAAGATGAATGAATTCAGGCACTAATTACTCAAAATATTGAATTAACTCTACCCAAACAAACTGAGTGTAAATGGTTAACTTAGATTTATTGGGTTAAGTCTAAAGGTTGCTCTTTACAGTGTAGATGATCTGAACCCTTCAATAATTACATCAGACCTTTAACTGCAGTCGCCCCGGGTAAAGAGGCTGAAGGTCCTACAGGCAGTGGCCGCAGGCTCGACTCCGACCTGCGGCCCTTTGGTGCATGTCTCCCCCCTCACTCTCACCCCATTTCCTGTCTTATCTCCTCTTCTCTTTCCTCGTCTCCTCTGGAGTCTCCCATCTTGTCACATCTTGTCTTGTCTCATTTCATCGCGTTTCTCGTCTTGTCGACACATTTTCACTCCAAACTCGTCAAATGCGGCAGCTCAGACAGAACAGTCCGTTACGCTTCGATGTGAATGTTGAAACAATAAAGACAATAAAACAATAACGCTCCAACAGCTTTGCCCGTGCAGGACGACCAGCGACAGACGCCCGCTCTAAACGACCTCAGTTAGAAAAACACGGTCGACGTCATGAACGACCAAACGACCTGATTATCAGAAGATCATGGTTGGAGTTAAAATGGCAGCAGTGACGAGGGTTTAACCCTCCTGTTGCCCTCAAATTTGACTAACACCATTTATTCTTGGGGTCAATTTGACCGTTAAACATCTGTAAAATGATCATAATCAATGTGTGACTCAAGTGAAGTCGGGTACTTTATGTTTTTATTTAACAGAATGAAAAATATCACTGATGTTAAACTGCATGGAGGGATTTCTGTGTGTGTGTTTTAAAGTAAGTCTGTTATTTTAAGTGCTATTTTGTGTTATTTGTAACATCTGGAATGAAAGTAACGTCCGTTATCAAGGACAGCAGCATGAATTTGACCTCATATAATATTTGAATTGTAAAATAGACGATAATAATAATGATTAAATCATCCAGATGATCAATATGACCCAAAGGAACACCGATGCCACAAGTACATGTATGATAAGAACAATAAAAATAATATATATAATCATGATAATTTTAGCTTTTTTATGAGTCGTCCCCATAAAATGAGGAAAAGTCATAAATATAAAGCAAAAAAACACAAAAAGACGTCGTTATTTAGAGATGTTAAACATTAAATGGGGTCAAATTGACCCTTAGGAGAACAGGAGGGTTAAATAACACTGACTTTTGCTTTCACACAGACGTCAGGAGCCTCATGTTTGAAGCTCGCTGCGCACTAAAACCTGCGTAGACAGAAATGTGCCTTAAAATGTGCGGTGACAAACGTTGGTATTAAAAAGTATTTGCGGAGAAGTGTTTGTGTTTCTACGGCGACGATCACGCAGGAAAGAGCTCCTGCAAAGTTTCTCTGACTCAGGAATCAGCGACACTCGATGGAAACACCATGAAATACAGCTGAGTCAGGAGAAAACTCACACACATTAACTGTTCGCGCAATTCACCGCATGTGGGGATTTACTGGTAGAAATGGAAAGGTTGCGTTTAAACGCGCTGCACAGTTTTACAGATCTCAGCACATTCACGGTTTTGTGCGAACGCAGTGTTTTGTGAAGATTCGACGCCGTTTTATAAACGAGGCTTCAGGAGTCGGTGCTGGAGAACGGACTTGCTTTTAACATCTGCAGTCACTACGGCAACCGCAGACGCACTCGCCAGTGGACAGAGTCACTTGGCGCTCAGTGAAGTGGCGTTAACAACGGGCTACTTTCAGCTCAGACGCTGAATCATCGATGTCGTGCCGTTGTGGAAGAACAGTTCTAGTTCACAGTGGAAACTTTCACTTTTTTTAAGTGTGAGATGATCCAAAACTTATTCTCCGCCTTCTCCGGGATGCAGCGGCGTGCGTCTGGAAAAACGGTCCCTGTGGAACAATGATCCCTGCGCGGAGCAGTCTGCATAACGCGCAGGACAGAAATGAACCAAATCCTCGAGGCAGAGATTTGACCTCGAAGGATTTTTGTGAGTTATTGGAGAAGTCGTTTCAGCCCGACAGTAAATTCACTGAGTTTGTCTCTTTACAGACATCTGACAAGTGTGAAACCGACAAAAGGGAGCACACAAGAAATAAAAGGAAGAATAAAACATGTTACTAATTTAACTTTAATGTGGTTTAATGCTGCGGTTGAAGCATCCATGATGGCCGGCTGCAGAATAGCTCATTAAAGAGATTTAGCCTATTCATCGATCAACAGACTGGGAACAAAAGAGGTTTATTACACTTTCTACGTCACCATCTGGCTGACGTAGAACATTTCCATAGTTCCTGACCCTTTAAAATGTTCTGTGTGTGTTTGTTGACGACCTAAATAGCATTTTAAATTAAACATCTTCTTATACGTACCTCCAGAATAATGTGACTGAAATATACGGAAAAATATTAATTGATGTAACATTGGATCAAGGAAAATTTATGTGTGTGTTTTAAAGTAAATATATTATTTGTAAGTATTATTTAGTGTTATTTAAAGTATTTGGAATCACAGTAAAGTCCATTATCAAGGGGAGCAGCGCGTGTTACGTTCAGAGTCAATTTGACCTCAGGAAAAACAAACATTTTCAAACATTTCTAAATATTTGAATTGTAAAATAGAAAATTATCGATTATCAAATGAACCCAAAGGAACAACGCTGCGACAAGTGCGTGTGCAGGACGATGACAAAATACAATCATGTCCATTTATGGTTTTCCCAGTTGTCCTCATAAAATTAGGAAATATATAAAGAAATTATGTCAAACGAGTGTTTAGAGAATTCAAACTATGAACGGGGTCAAACTGACCCAGAGGAGAACGGGAGCGTTAAAGACAATACGCAGACAGTACATGGACAGTACGAGGACAGTACGCGGACAGCACGCGGACAGTACGCGGACAGTACGCAGACAGTACGCGGACAGTACACAGACAGTACGCGGACAGTACGCAGACAGTAAGCGGACAGTACACAGACAGTACACAGACAGTACGCAGACAGTACGCAGACAGTACGCGGACAGTACGCGGACAGTACGCAGACAGTAAGCGGACAGTACACAGACAGTACACAGACAGTACGCAGACAGTACGCGGACAGTACGCAGACAGTAAGCGGACAGTACGCAGACAGTACACAGACAGTACGCGGACAGTACGCAGACAGTAAGCGGACAGTACACAGACAGTACACAGACAGTACGCAGACAGTACGCAGACAGTACGCGGACAGTACGCGGACAGGACGCAGACAGTACGCAGACAGTACGAGGACAGTACGCAGACAGTACGCGGACAGTACGCGGACAGTACGCAGACAGTAAGCGGACAGTACACAGACAGTACACAGACAGTACGCAGACAGTACGCGGACAGTACGCGGACAGTACGAGGACAGTACGCAGACAGTACGCAGACAGTACGAGGACAGTACGCGGACAGTACGCAGACAGTACGCGGACAGTACGTGGACAGTACGCAGACAGTACGCAGACAGTACACGGACAGTACGTGGACAGTACGCGGACAGTACGAGGACAGTACGCAAACAGTATGAGGACAGTACGCAGACAGTACGAGGACAGTACGCAGACAGTACGCGGACAGTACGCGGACAGTACGCAGACAGTACGCGGACAGTACGCAGACAGTACGCAGACAGTACGCGGACAGTACGTGGACAGTACGCGGACAGTACGCAGACAGTACGCGGACAGTACGTGGACAGTACGCAGACAGTACGCAGACAGTACGCGGACAGTACGTGAACAGTACGTGGACAGTACACAGACAGTACGCAGACAGTACGCGGACAGTACGCGGACAGTATGCAGACAGTACGTGGACAGTACGCAGACAGTACGCAGACAGTAGGAGGACAGTACGCAGACAGTACGTGGACAGTACGCAGACAGTACGCAGACAGTAGGAGGACAGTACGCAGACAGTACGTGGACAGTACGCAGACAGTACGCGGACAGTACGTGGACAGTACGCGGACAGTACGCAGACAGTACGCGGACAGTACGTGAACAGTACGTGGACAGTACGCAGACAGTATGAGGACAGTACGCAGACAGTACGCGGACAGTACGCGGACAGTATGCAGACAGTACGTGGACAGTACGCAGACAGTACGCAGACAGTAGGAGGACAGTACGCAGACAGTACGTGGACAGTACGCAGACAGTATGCAGACAGTACGTGGACAGTACGCAGACAGTACGCAGACAGTAGGAGGACAGTACGCGGACAGTACACGGACAGTACGCGGACAGTACGCAGACAGTACGCTGACAGTACGCAGACAGTATGCAGACAGTACGTGGACAGTACGCAGACAGTAGGAGGACAGTACGCGGACAGTACACGGACAGTAGGAGGACAGTACGCGGACAGTACACGGACAGTACGCGGACAGTACGCAGACAGTACGCTGACAGTACGCAGACAGTATGCAGACAGTACGTGGACAGTACGCAGACAGTACGCTGACAGTACGCAGACAGTATGCAGACAGTACGAGGACAGTACGCAGACAGTACTCGGACAGTACGTGGACAGTACGAGGACAGTACGCGGGGGAGGAACAGCAGTGCAGGTTAAAGTAATAAACTCTTGGTTAAATAAATGTGAAGTAAAGTAAAAACAGGTCAAATCAAACTCACAGAAAGTTAAAATAGAGAAGTTAAAATAGAGGAAATGTAGAAGATAAAGGTGTTTTACTGTAACGTTAATAATTTACTCTCACACTAAATAAGAACTTTATTCAACACTTAAAGTAATAATTTAATATTTCTGCTCATTTCTGTCAAATACAGTCAAACATGTTTGATCTTAATCTACTTTTAATGATCTGATTTAACTTTCTGTGACTTTTACTTTACCTGTGCTTTTACTTTACCTGTGCTTTTACTTTACCTCACATTTATTTAACTCAGAGTTTATTGTTTATCTTAATCATGTCAAAGGATCAATAAAGAGAAGTTTATACTAATTAAATTAGCATTATTGATATTAACAAATAAAAACAATTTAAACCCTGAACACCAAGGATACAAAGAAAACAATAAAATAAAATAAAAAAAACAATAAAATAAATAAAATTAATAAAACAATAAAATAAATTATAAAAACAACAATTAAATAAAAGAAAAACAATAAAAGAGAACAATAAAATAAATTTACAAATTAAGTTAGCATTATTAATATTTACAAATAGAAATATTTAAACCCTGAACACCAAGGAAACAAAGAAAACAATACAATATATTTAAAAAACAACAATAAAATAAAATGAATAAAAAAGAAAACAATAAAATTAATTTTAAAAACAAAAATAAAAGAAAATAATAGAATAAATTAAAAAATCATCTTCACAGATATTTCTCTAAGAGTTTATTGGTTGTTTTGTTTTTTTACATTTCCTATGTTTATGTAGCTCATAGTTTATTTTTTATCTTATTCTGTATTTTTTTTTTACCTCCCTTGTGTTTTTAAGCTGCTGGAAACTAAATTTTCTTGCGTAAATCCTCCCAGTCTGAGGGCGCACTCCCACTGTTCCTCCGTACCGTGCCCAAACAGGTTTCACGGGTAAGGTCTGGTTCCTTTGACCAGTGTGCGTGCAACCGTACCACGTCTAGGAGCAGCACGCTTGCCGTCCACGGCCCGTTTGGGAGAGGTGGACTTTAGTAAAGCATGTTTGCACGTGTACGAGCACGAGCGCAACGCCTCCGTAACTTTTGATGTTAAGTCGTCTAGATCAATAAAATACATTAACAGTACTTATACAGCTGATTTGGAAGCATTCTCCGAGGCCCAGGTAGTGTGAGTACAAACGGGCCTGGAGGGGGGGACAAGGACCCTAAAGCACGGGGCACGGGACGGACGCACAGTGGGAGGGCGCTCTAAGTCTCGCTGTAAAATTAAATGAACTGGAAACTGCATTCATGGCTAATTTCTGGAAAACAAATCTGACCCGATTCCAACTCACAAGTCTACAGCTCCAAAAGCTCAAGACGGCTGTGCGCCTTCTTAGATCTCTGCGTGACTTTGTATCCGCACAGAGACTTTTCACAGACTTGGAAAAGGAAGCCTTAGCCGTGCAGGGCGTGTGCCAGACGTACAGATACGACCTCCAGCGCACCAGAAAGCCCAAATGATTTGAGGATGACAGAAAAGGATGCGGTATTTGATGGTAAAAGCAAAACAGAAATATTCAAAGTGGCTATAGACAAGTATTCAGCTGTCTCAGCCACAGAACTGATGCTACAAACATGACAAAGATGATAACCATGGAGCTGAATCAGTAACGTGCACTGATGAGACGTGAAGGACTCAGTCACTGAGAGGGGAACACGGGCTTCCGTCCGACTGTCCGCGCTTCATCCAGACAGGAAACAGGAAGCCGTCACTGCAGCTAGTGTGTGTTTGTTCATCCTGTCAGTGAAAAACACTTCTGTACGCACAGTTTGAGGACGGACTTACAGAAACTGACCACATGATGGTAAATGGACTTGTACTTATAAAGCGCCTTTCTAGTCTTCTGACTACTCAAGGTGCTTCACAGATGGTCACCTACAGACCATCTAATCTAACCATTCACACACCCATGTGCAGCACGGGGAGCGATTCGGGGTTCAGTGTCTTGCCCAAGGACACTTCCACATGTGGACCGGGGATCGAACCACCAACCTCTCGAACAGAGGACGACCCACTCTGCCACTAAGCCACCCAAACTTCAGTGGTCAACAGGAACACGAGCACCTGCCTCTCTCCACTCTCTGCATCAAGCAAACAATGACCCAGTGACACACACACACACACACACACACACACACACACACCTGACTCCGCCCACACACCCTTGACTCCACCCACACATAGACACACCTCCAGACACACACATGTTACCTCCTAGTGAGGAGAAACACGTCCATGCTGCTACAGACAGAGAGGAGAGAAGCTCAGAGGATCAGGAACAGGATGATCCTCCTGCAGACTCGGGGGCGCGGACAGCAGTGCACGTTAAATTGGGGGTCGCGACCCGAAAAGGTTGAGAACCACTGAAGCCCTAAAGCACGGGGCACGGTACGGACGGACATTGGGAGTGCGCCCTAAGGATGCGCCCTCAGTAACATGCACTGATGAGACATGAATGATACAGACAGAGAGGAGAGAATAACAGCATTGCTAAGGGCTCGTAGCTGTAAACTTTATCAAAGAGGAACGTTTTAGGTTTACTCTTAAATATGGGGACAGTGTCTGCCTCCAGAATAACACTCGGGAGTTGGTTCCACAGGAGAGGAGCTTGGTAGCTGAAGGCTCTGCCTCCACTTCTACTTTTGGAGACTCTAGGAACGACGAGTAGCCCTGCGTCCTCAGAGCGCAGCGATCTAGTCGGTAATACGGTACTATGACCTCTTTAAGGGCGCACTCACACTGTCCTTCTGTACCGCGCCAAAACAGGTTTTACAGCTAAAGTCTGGTTCCTTTGACCAGTGTGAGTGCAACCGTACCGTGCATAACTGCGGCACGCTTGCCGTCCACAGCCCGTCTGAGAGAGGTGGGCTTTTGTAAAGCACGTTTGCACATGTACGAGCACGAGCGTGCACACGTGTGTGTGAGTACAAACGGGCTGGCCGGCGGGGGGAGAGGGAGGGGGGGAGAGGTACCCTAAAGCCCAAGGCGCGGTGTGGACGCACAGTGTGAGGGCGCCCTAAGATACAATGGAGCCTGACCAATAAGAGCTTTGTAGGTAAGGAGAAGGATTTCTGACTCAAAGTCTATTGTTTTTCACTGAAAAAGGAGTCATTTTTATTATTTAATCTACTGTAAAATCTCTGTAATCCTTAATTCCTGACAAAGGTTGATTTAGTTGAACTCAGGAACATCATTGTTATTCACTCTCTCAGTATAAAGCATATTTACTGTAAAGTTTTTGAGAAATTCTGCCTCAAAATTCCTTTTTTGCAGTAAAAAAATATGTTATGTGCAATATTTAATCTACTGTAAAATCCCTTTAATTCATAATATCTTATTACTCTTATTCAATGTTTTACAATTGTCTGAATTTTTAAATCCATATATTTAAATTATTTTTTCTTTCTGTGAATCATGAATCTGTTTTTATTTAATGTTTAGCTCTGGGCTGTTCTGTTGTCCCTTGTTATATATTAAAACATTTTTTAATGTATTTTTTAACAGTTTAACATTTGATATTTGTAATAAAGATGTTTTTATGGTTGATCAGTGCTGTTTCCGGTTGTGGATAAATGAATGAAAGAACAAAAGAATAGTCAGCTGTTTAAGTACAATTACTGTCTTTTAGTGATGTAGATGACGTCACATCCAAAGTTCACCTTCTCGTAGATTTGCAGTAGAAAAGTCCTCCCGCGTTCACGAGGAGCCAAAATGGCGGCGTCCGTAGGGGAGCCTGCGCCACTGAGCAGCTTTCCATAGGAATGAATGGGGCGCCATTTTGTGTCCGCTGTCCGTTCTTGTTTCTATGTCCATGAGAGAGAGAGAGAGCTGCTTTTTGGCAACAGAAGGTCAAGATGGCGGCTCCCGTGGTTGGATTCAACGTTAGGATAAAGAGGAAAACAGCCGAGAATCCTCTTAAGTGGCCAAATGGATTCTAACCCGTGCTGAATCCAGAACCGCGTCCAAGAAGAACAAGAAGGCAAATCTACGACAAGGTCCACTTTGGATGGGACCTCATCTGCATCAATAACAGACACTAACAGCACTTATACAGCTGACTGTTACTTTGGTTATTCACTCATTAAAAATATTAAATATAAAAATGTAAAAAATGTATTTATATAATAAGGATAACAGAACAGCCCAGAGCTAAACATTAAATAAAAAAAATATTTCTGATTCACAGAAATAAAACATAATTTAGAGAAAACATTATTTAAATATATGGATTTTAAAAATTTAGACAATTGTAAAACATTAAATAAGAGTCAGTGAATATTCAGGAGCTCCTGAGATCAACTGTATCATAAGGGATTTTACAGTAGAGTAAATATTGCAAATAACGCCTTTTACCAGTGCAAAATAAGGAACTTTTAGGCAGAATTATTCAAAATTCATACATTAAATATGCTTAATATTGAGTGAGTTAATAGTCATGATGTTCCTGAGTTCAACTGTATCAACCTTTGTCAGAAATTAAGGATTACAGGGATTTTAGAGTAGATTAAATATTACAAATGAACGACTTTGAATCAGAATTTCTCAAAAACTATAATATAGAATTTAAAATCCTTCTCCTTACCTACAAAGCTCTTATTGGTCGGGCTCTGTCGTATCTTAAAGAGCTCATAGCACCGTGTTACCCGACTAGATCGCTGCGCTCTGAGGGCGCACTCACACTGTCCTTCCGCCAAAACAGGTTTCAGGGTAAAGTCTGGTTCCTTTGACCAGTGTGAGTGCAACCGTACCGCGTCTAGGAGCGGCACGCTTGCCGTCCACAGCCCGTTTGGGAGAGGTGGGCTTTAGTAAAGCACGTTTGCACGTGTACGAGCACGAGTGTGCGCACGTGTGACGTGTTACGGTGTGATGACGTATAGGCAGCAAGAAGCATTCTCCGAGGCCCAGGTAGTGTGAGTACAAACGGGCCTGGAGGGGGGGACAAGGACCCTAAAGCACGGGGCACGGGACGGACGCACAGTGGGAGGGCGCCCTAGGTCTGTTACCCGGGGAATGAGAACTCTCTCTCTCTCATCCTCCGCTGGAGATGTAAGAGGACTTAGCTCAGGCTGACCTGGCTCGGCCGTCCGCCTGCTACCCGCCGTTGTACTGCTAGCATTGTCCGCAGGAGGCAGCGCCGCTCCACCAAACGTCTCCGGTGAACTTGAGCTGGTAGTGTTGGCATCCTGAAGGTCATCCCCGTGATTTGTAGCAGTGCCATCATCTTGCCTCACTTCTCTGCTGAAAAATGTGGAGATGGATGAAATGTGCTGCACCAAAGCGGCTTCTTTTTCTTTCCTTTGTTTTCTTTTAGCGGATCCACCGAGTTCCCGTTTGACGTATGTACGTCAGTGAGTCATCACACATTACTGATTTAATCTTATAATTTCTCAAACTTTCAAATGATTTTATTATCAAAGTACATTTTCAAAACAACATTCATTCCAATAAAAAAACCCTCTGAATGCCCAGGGCCCCTATTGGCTCTGGGGCCCTGGGCACACGCCCACTTTGCCCATGCGGTCATCCGTGTATGTGTAGGCCGAGTCTGCAGGAGGATCATCCTGTTCCTGATCCTCTGAGCTTCTCTCCTCTCTGTCTGTAGCAGCATGGACGTGTTGCTCCTCACTAGGAGGTAATATGCATAGACATATAAAGAGTAGATGCCGCATCGAACGTTGGGCCGCGAGAAATGCGGCCGCCATCTTGGACCGGTCCTTCTCCCAGATCAGTTCTTTAGTGACTCGTTGAGCCTCTGAGTTGAGCAGCAGAAGGAACAAGATGCCAGAGCACTGAGCAGCGTATTCCTGCTCTAATCGAGAACAGGACTCGGGGGATTACTTTTCACAAGTAAGATTGAACATTACTATTGGTTGTATTTAGTGAATGGAATATTACTGTAGGCTGTATTTATGTCTACGGTCCCCGTGTTTCCCCGGCTATGAACGAACTGACTGAGATTACAACTGACACAAGAATGCTGTTGTAGAAATCAAATAAATATTACTGGTGTAGACTGAGGGCTCGTTGTGGTGGTGTAAATCTTGATGATCGGGAAAACAGGTACTTTATGTTTATGTTTAATGCAGCTCGCTCTACTGTGTGACTTTTCCAGCCTTGCTCCTCTTCGTCCAGCCATTGCTTTCTGGATCTCACAGAAGATCCTTCTGCTTTAACTCTGTATATTTCATCTAGCTTGAGCTGCTGCTCAGCTAGTACCACTTCAATGAGTTTAGAAACATTATTTTAAGGCCGAAATACGACGTAGTGTTGCTTTGAAAATGCAGACAACAGAACATCTGATTGTGGAATAGTTTGCAATGCAATCAAGCTTATTCACAATTGAAGCAGCTTTGGTTCATTATCGACAGATATGCATCAAAATAGGAGTGTTGTTGAAGAAAGGCTGTAAGAGATTTGAAGGAAGGAAATAAGCTTTACCTCCTTTGTAAAATGTTTTTGTGTAGACTCTACAGAATCTCCTGTTTTCATTTTGAAGGTTTCCCAAAGACAAAGCTGTGAGGAAGAAGTGGGAAGTGGCTTTGAGGAGGGAAGGATTCACTGCAAGTGATTCATCCGTGCTTTGCTTTGAACATTATAAGCAGGGCGATTTTGATAGGACAGGTCAAATTGTCCGACTCAGAGATGGTGTTATTCCATCCGTCTTCAGCTCCCCAGTTCACCTCCAAATAGTAGTTGTATCATCATAAGGCTATTATTCATTCATTCATTCATCTTCAACCGCTTATCCCGGGGTCGGGGTCGCGGGGGTGCTGGAGCCGATCCCAGCTGACATCGGGCGTGAGGCGGGGTCCACCCTGGACAGGACGCCAGTCTATCACAGGACACATAGAGACGAACAGAGACAGACAACCATTCACACCTACGGGTGATTTAGAGTCATCAATGAACCGAACACCTGCACGTCTTTGGACTGTGGGAGGAAACCGGAGAACCCGGAGAAAACCCACGCAGACACGGGGAGAACATGCAAACTCCGCACAGAAAGGCCAAGGTCGGGATGCGAACCTGTGACCTTCTTGCTGTGAGGCGACAGTGCTAACCACTACACCACCGTGTAGCCCCCATAAGGCTATTAGCATTCATAAATGTAAATATTCTATTATCAATCACAGGGCAGGGTGAGATACTTATCCCTGTATATTCTTTTCAAGTATTATGCTTCTTCATTTAGCCAGCAAAGGGCAGGACCACGTCTACCTCCAGAAGAGCTGAAGAGAACCTGTCCGTGGCCTTTCAGGATGCCCCAGAAACTGCAACCTCACACCCACAACCGCAGCCTAATGATGTGAGTATTTCTACTTTAAACATCATACTATAATGGTCCTGGACATATTCAAATCTCACTTGTTTGCTGCCACTCATATTAAACACACTCACAAATAAACCCATGTACACACACAGACATGTTGAACATGCATTCCTGGCACACACACACACGGTACTGTCAGTGCTTTTGACTCTAGTGGTGTCAAAGTGATGTGTGTGAAGTGAAACATCACTCAAACCATGTTCATCCCTCTCCTAGGATCATGGCTATGCCTTGCGTGCTTCTCCTACCGCTCTTAAGACCAAACTTAATGAAGCGTTAGCAAGAGTGGAAAGTTTGGAGCGAGAGAAGAAGAATGCCATTGCCAGAGAAAAGAGGGCAAAGACCACAGTGAAGAGTCTTTTGGGGGATTTGAGGGACAAGAACCTCATTAATGAAGAGCTCAAAGATAGGCTTGAATTCTACTCGGGTAAGACAAAATTAGCACTTTGAAATTCATGTACATGTTATTTTTAACATTTCAGATCTTCAGATAGACTTCATGGCAAAACAGGGTCATCATGAGTACACAAAGGACTACAGAGAGTTTGCGCTCACGCTCCATCTGCATGGTCCAAAGGCATACAAATACCTCAGGGAGACTAAACATTTTCCCCTCCCACATCATCATACATTACAAAGGTAGTCTTAATGTTGTCCGATTGAATTTTTGGAAATTACTGATGCAAACGCGTCAAAAATAAATAAAAAGCTACGTATCAATTTTTTTCAGGTGGCTGCGTTCAGTGGATGACAAGCCTGGCCTGAACCAAATGATGCTGGATATGCTGGAGAAAAAATGCCAAGAAGACCAGGCTAAATATAGATATGTTGCACTCATGTTAGACGCCATGGCCATCAGAAAACATGTCCGATATAATCCACATACCCAGTCAATGTCTGGATTTGTAGACATGGGTGATGGCAGCAGTGAGACTGATGTTGCTACAGAGGCTCTGGTGTTCATGGTAGTTGGTCTACAAGGACATTGGAAGGCTCCCATTGCATCTTTTCTGACTAAGTCTCTCTCTCCAGAAACACAAAGGGTCCTTCTCAGTCATGCTTTGGAGGAGCTGCATGCACGGGGCATTCGGGTTGTATGCGTAACAATGGATGGGCATGCCTCCAATGTTAGCATGTGTAACCAGCTTGGGTGTGCGCTGAAAGGAGACCCACAAGAGCCACTTCGAACCAGTTTCCCGCATCCGGTGACTGGCGAGAAGGTATTTGTAATGATGGACGCTTGCCATATGCTCCAGTTGGCACGAAACATGTTGCAGGTAAATGACGATGGAGGTAGACCTGTTATGCCTCTGTTACTAAAAGTTATATCTAAATATTGTTGTCTGTTAATGGGCTCTATGCACAGTTCCACTACTTCCTGAACTTAAGGCAGCTCCTTTATTTCCTGTCTTACATCATTGGACAAACTGATTAATCCAGGTGTGTCTGAGTAGTCACAATGGTCAGACACACCTGGATTAATCAGTTTGTCCAATAATGTAAGACAGGAAATAAAGGAGCTGCCTTAAGTTCAGGAAGTAGTGGAACTGTGCATAGAGCCCATTTGCACAGTTATGACTGGACGTGATGATCAACATTTCGCTGTGTTTTGTACTTGTTTGAGCAGTGACTGATTCTTACTCTGCAGGCATATAGTCCCATCACATCACCCACCGGACAGCTCAAGTGGAGTTATGTAAATCATCTGAACGATCTCCAAAAAAAAGATGGACTGCATGCTGCTAACAAAATCACCGACAAACATGTCTACTTTGAGAACAACAAAATGAGGGCGTCCCTGGCTGCTCAAACAATGAGCCGATCGGTGTCAGTGGCTCTTCGCACCATGAGAGATCTCGGATACTCTCAGTTCCAAGGCCGCGAGGCGACGGCACAATTCATTGAGGTAATACTCAGTGATTATAGAACCAAGTACAAGTTTTAAAAAAATAATCCATCAAAATGTGAATTTAGCATCAGGAACAATTTGTTGATGATTCTGACTGACTCTAAATTCCACATGCAGATACTGTCAGAAACTGTGATATTCTTCATAAATACATTTATTTATTTGTACATAACCTTATACATGCCTTAACAATTTTTAGAGTGGTAAAGCTCTGAACTTTGCTGAAGTTTGCTGAAGCTCTGAACTTTGCTGAACCTATGGAAAGAAGGAAATCAAGCAAATACTATCATTCATCATATCATTCATCTTCAACCGCTTATCCCGGGGTCGGGGTCGCGGGGGGTGCTGGAGCCGATCCCAGCTGACATCGGGCGTGAGGCGGGGTCCACCCTGGACAGGACGCCAGTCTATCACAGGCCACATAGAGACGAACAGAGACAGACAACCATTCACACCTACGGGTGATTTAGAGTCATCAATGAACCGAACACCTGCACGTCTTTGGACTGTGGGAGGAAACTGGAGAACCCGGAGAAAACCCACGCAGACACGGGGAGAACATGCAAACTCCACACAAAAAGGCCCAGACCGGGATGCGAACCTGGAACCTTCTTGCTGTGAGGCGTCAGTGCTAACCACTACACCACCGTGCAGCCCATTTTTACTCATTGAACATACTGTTTACAAATAAGCACTCTGTTCTCCGTTTATTTGGAATAGATGAGTATTGATTTCAACCATCTGATACCTAATGAAACCCTGTAATGATAGTGATTTAGATGCCAATATTTCTTTATAGATGATTGACAGGCTCTTTGACATAATGAATGGACGCAATCCTCGCGCCAGAGGATTTAAAGCTCCCTTGGGTGCTTTAAATTGGACGGAGAGGAAGGATTTTTTGTCAAGAGCCAGGGAGTTTTTGCTCACGTTGGTGACAAAAGATGGAGCACCCCTTCACAGATCCAAGAGGTCTATTAAAATAGTGCTTGTTATTCATGCATGACAAGTTCATGACATGAGTTCAAAGATACTCTGCTCCGTTATGCATCGAGTTCCTAAGATGCTCTGTTCTCTGCATTGGGTTCATATGATGCTACTGTTATGTTGTTTCTTTGGTTTTGTCTCTGTTCAAATTGTTTTGTATTCGGTACCACGCGGTATGTATGCGAACATGATGCTTATTAATTTCAATGTTTTTCAGTGTTCATTGTTGTTTCTGTTGGAATTGTCTTGTATTCAGTGTGTTTCAGGTCCTAGATGTTTCTAAATGGTATGTATTACAACATCAAGTGCATGTACGGTAGGTGTCAAAATGGTATGTATTGCATGAGTTCTTGTTCTCAAGTTCTCCCAGTTCTGCAATAACAGTATTCCGAGTTGGTTAACTGTGCGTTCACACCAAAAGCTTCCAAAGCGTCAAAACGCCGACAGTCAATTCATTTTCAATGAGAGCCCAGCGACACTGAGCGTCCAAAGCGTCAACAGGTGTCGCCGCGCTTCCAAAGCGTCCAAAGCTTCACCAGACGAGAAGTTGAGCCCTGGTTAACTTTAGGGTAATTAGCTATTACGCGGTTAAGCGGCAACCGGTGGCAGCCTGTCAGAATAGAGATGTCCGTCGGCTGCCTTTTTTTTTTCTTTTTCTTCTATTCTATTTCGGCTCCCCGATGACCAGCGCGATCGAACTTTGACGTCAGTCACATGACAAGCGGCCAAAGCAGCTGAAAATATTTGCCGTTTTGGGAGCTGTCTTGTCTGACGCCCAGCCTCAAGCGTTTTTGACGCTTTGGAAGCTTTTGGTGTGAACGCACAGTAAGTGTCCTAAAAGAATACATTACTGATGATGGATGTGATGGAAAATTCACTTTACTGCTTTGTCAAAATATTTCTGTTGCTTTGACAAACGCAACACAGTCAATTCTTTCAGTTGTCAGACAGGACAACACATTGGAGGCTTCATCAGATCAGAAACAAGAGACACCTTTAACGTATCTGACACGGGGAGAGAGGAGGTCAACGAGCAGAGCTTGGCTTGTCCCTCTGCAAATTCTCTCCGACTCTCCATTCTTCCCCGTGTCCTTTTATTTGAAGTTTGCATGAATAATCATAAGTCACTCATGAATAATAACTAACCAGTTACGTACAGATACTATTTTCCACACAAGAGTTTCTACAAGGTCACAGCTGCTTTTGCTCCCACAGTTCTCTTCTAGGGAGGGAACACGTTATCAAACTCTCCCCAGATGGGTCAAATATAATTGGTTAGACATGCAGGCACATAAAACACTCTAAAAGAACACTTAGTATTATATGCATGAAAAGAACATTTCTGATAATATTTTATACATTTCTTTAACATGCTTTGGAAACTTTTTTCTTTTTCAGGCACTTGTCTGTCATCGGATTTGTCATCAATATCGACACGTTGATGCTGATGATTCCTGAACTGCTCCAAGCTCAGAAGTATGTGCTAACCTACAGGTTCAGCCAGGATCACTTGGAGCTCCTCTTTAATTCCATCAGAGCATCAGGTAGGGTTGACGTTCTTTTAATTACCGTAATTAATATATCTTTATGTTAAAATTGTTACGAATGTATGTATTGTGTCCCTGTTTTCCATACAAGGCGGCTGGAACAACAATCCATCTGCATGCCAGTTCCAGGCCATCTTCCGCCGTCTGATGGTTCGGTGTGGTGTCTCACCTGGTGAGACCGGCAATGTGGCAGCCCAAGATAACACTGTATCCCTGTCAGCTGTAGAGATGTCCTCTGCTGAAACTGCTGAAACTGCAAATGGACTTGTACTTATATAGCGCCTTTCTAGTCATCTGACTACTCAAGGCGCTTCACAGTGTTTGTCACATTCACCCTTTCACACAGACATTCACGCTGATGGCAGTGGACATCTACATACCATCTGATCTGATCTGATCTAATCACTCACACCACATTTACACACCCATGCGCAGCACGGGGAGCAATTCGGGGTTCAGTGTCTTGCCCAAGGACACTTCGACATGTGGACCGGGGGGAGATGGGGATCAAACCACCAATCTCTCGAACAGAGGACGACCCACTCTGCCACCAAGCCACAGCCGCCACCTACGCTGAAGAGCACCCATCTCCATTCGCCAACATTCCTGCCGTTGTGCGTGACCACAAGTACCTTCCAACTCGGTTTGGTGGTTTGGTGGAAAACGCCTTGGTCTACATAGCAGGATTTGTAGTCCGGCAGATTCTGCGAAAGCTGACCTGTGATGTGTGCCGGGCGAGCTTGGTCAGAGAGGCTGTACCATCATCATTTGATGAGAACTACCACCTTCTAACCCTTAAAAACAACGGCGGCCTAGTGATTCCATCACAAGGCCGCCGTGAAGGTTTGATTTTCATTATCTTGTTTATTCTTTAAAGGGACAACGAGGAGTTTGGGAAAGGGAAGTACATGTGTGCCAAGAATGTTTTGAAATCAACAATGAAAGTTGTAGGTTTGGAGACGATCGTATTTCCGACCATAAATGGCGATTCGGCGGTGTTAATCCCATGACCCGCCGGACAGCAAACGGAAACTAGGAAATGTTGGGTGAGCCAACCACTAATAATAATACAAAACAACGATAAAGAAAAAAACATATATGGAGCCATTAATAAGTGTGGGTAATGTAGATTCATCCACATTAATATGAGACTCTTTTATAACCAAATGCAAACTTCTCATTGTTCCTTTGAATCTTTTTGTATATTAAAGTTGCGTTGTTCTTCATTCTTATTTTCTCTGTTCTGTAAAGTGTCTTCGAGTACTGTGTAAAGTGCTACATACTGTTATATTATTGTTATTATTATTATTATTATAAGGTGCTGAGAGCTGCAGAGAGGGTGATACGCCAAGCTTCAACAAAGCAAGCTCCAAAGGTGTCGACCGTCACGCACGTCGTCCGGGAGGAGATTGGAACGGAGGATGTTTTTCTGCTTGGGGAACACATTGAGGAGACACAGTTTGGCATCGACAACCACCATTCCCATTTGTTGTCACTGGTTGTGTCTGTGTTTCTTAAGATTAGGCTGCACCACATTGCCAAACTCACTTCTCTTGACCTGCAGGAAGGGAGCCCGAGAAAGAAGCTCTGCAAAACAGTCCTCTTTCAGGGGTTTTAGCTCACGTGAACCTCTCATGATCAACTTTGTACATGTGTAAATATGGTTTGACATGTTCTTGTGGTTCAGTTCAATTCAAACAGCTTTATTGGAATGATTTATTCATTTTACAAATGAATGTGTGTGAGAGATTTATGTATTCATGTGTGAAATACAGCCTATTAATACTCTATAAATGATTTCTATTGTTGCGTTTACATTTATTGTGTTTGTAAAACACCTATCATACATCACATATATCATATATCAGAATATTCTATTACTGTTAATCCCACTATGAATATTAAAATACGCTGAACCGTGTCCTGTCCTTACACTGAGTGGAGCGGGCGACCGGTCCAAGATGGCGGCCCCACCGCTCGTCAGCGCCAATAGGCCCAACGTTCGATGAGGCGTCTACTCTTTATGTCTATGGTAATATGTGTGTGTCTGGAGGTGTGTCTATGTGTGGGTGGAGTCAAGAGTGTGTGGGTGGAGTCAGGTGTGTGTGTGTGTGTGTGTGTGTGTGTGTGTGTGTGTGTGTGTGTGTCACTGGGTCATTGTTTGCTTGCTGCAGAGCGTGGAGAGAGGCAGGTGCTCGTGTTCCTGTTGACGCTGAAGCTCGTTCCCATCATGTGGTCAGTTTCTGTAAGTCCGTCCTCAAACTGTGCGTACAGAAGTGTTTTTCACTGACAGGATGAACAAACACACACTAACTGCAGTGACGGCTTCCTGTTTCCTGTCTGGATGAAGCGCGGACAGTCGGACAGAAGCCCGTGTTCCCCTCTCAGTGACTGAGTCCTTCACGTCTCATCAGTGCACGTTACTGATTCAGCTCCATGGTTATTATCTTTGTCATGTTCTGTCTCCTCAGCTGAGCTTGTTTCTGCTGTTCTGCTGTTTTAATGAGTCATATTCACATTATTATAGATGTTATTATAGTTACTGGAAGTGTGTCTGTCTCTGTCCAGCGTGCCGCTCCTAGACGTGGTACGGTTTCACTCACACTGGTCAAAGGAACCAGACTTTAGCCGTGACACGTGTTTGGGCACGGGACGGAGGCACAGTGGGAGTGCGCCCTTAGACTCCTCTTTATTGATCCTTTGGGACGATTTAAGGGAATTAAGTTTCCAGCAGCTTAAAAACACGAGGGAGAAATAAAAAAATACAGTTTAAGATAAAAAATAAACTCTGAACTTAATAAAAACAGAAAATATAAAAAACAATAAACTCTTTTTTTAGGTTTAAGGACGAGAAAGTGCTTTAAAACATCACTTAGTGTAGAAATATGAGCTTTATTTGCATGTTTACGGTTATTAATCCATGTGTTTACGTAGATGAGCTTCTATGGATGTTTATATAAAGACCTTTAAATTATATTATGTTACTTTATTTTTATATTATATGTTTTATGTTTTCACATTACTGACTCACATGAAGCTGAATTTACTCAGTCGACTGTTGGATATAAATAAGTAACTGCTTACGTCCTTTTATAGTCTTTTATTTCTTATTCTTGTGTTTTAATTAATAATAATGTCATTTATTGATCCTTTGGGACGATTTACGCAAGAAAATTTAGTTTACAACAGCTTAAAAAGACAAAACAATAAACTCTGAGCTTAATAAATACAGAAAATATTAAAAAGATCAATAAACACAATAAACTGTGTGGATCTTTAAGGTGCAAGACAGAGAGAGAAAGGTGCATTTTTAATGACAGTGGTAGGATTAATGACTGTTTCTGTCACACATCTCAAAATCTCCTTTATTTATAAATATATAAATATATATATATTTATATATTTATATTTATATTTATCTTGCACCTTTAAAATCCAAATCTAAATTGTAATATAGAGTTTTAAATGTGCGATGCTGTTCTTATTGTAGTTTATATTTTGTATTTCTGATTGTATTGTGACGCTGAACTCTGGGATAAATAAAGTTATTTATCTGTATTTATATTTATAAATAAAGTTATTTATATCTGTATTTATATTTATAAATAAAGTTATTTATATCTGTATTTATGTAAACATGTGAACCTGAAATCAGCTTCATCAGGAAAAACTCAGTAACTGTTAAATAAATAAATAAAGCAGCAGTCGTTCACAGGTTTGTGAAAACTTTAACTTCTTTAAACGTAAACACTTTAAAATTTAACGTGTCCGACTGTTAAAGTTAGATTTCTCTTTATTGATGCTTTGGGACGATTTACGCAAGAAATTTAGTTTACAACAGTTTAAAAACACAACAATAAACTCTGAGCTTTAATAAAAACAGAAAATATAAAAATATAATAATAAACTCTTAGTTAAATATATGTGAAGATGATTTTTTAAATACATTTTATTGTTTTCTTTGTATCCTTGTTTTTTTATATAGTTTAATTATTTTATTTCATTGTTATAGCTTTAAAATATGTTTCATTGTTTTCTTTTATTGTTTTTTATTTATTTTATTGTTTTTTTTAATTTATTTTATTGTTTTTTTTAACTTATTTTATTGTTTTTTATTTATTTTATTGTTTTTTTAAGTTATTTTATTGTTTTTTTTATTTTTCATTTATTTTATTTTATTGTTGTTTTTTATTTATTTTTATTGTTTTCTTTGTTTCCTTGGTGTTCAGGGTTTAAATTGTTTTTATTTGTGAATATTAATAATGCTAATTTAATTTGTATAATTTTCTCTTTATTGATCCTTTGACATGATTAAGATAATAAATAAACTCTTGGTTAAATAAATGTGAGGTAAAGTAAAAGCACAGGTAAAGTAAAAGCACAGGTAAAGTAAAAGTGACAGAAAGTTAAATCAGATCATTAAAAGTAGATTAAGATCAAACATGTTTGACTGTATTTGACAGAAATGAGCAGAAATATTAAATTATTACTTTAAGTGTTGGATAAAGTTCTTATTTAGTGTGAGAGTAAATTATTAACGTTACAGTAAAACACCTTTATCTTCTACATTTCCTCTATTTTAACTTCTCTGGTTTAACTTTCTGTGAGTTTGATTTGACCTGTTTTTACTTTACTTCACATTTATTTAACTAAGAGTTTATTACTTTAACCTGCACTGCTGTTCATCCCCACGCGTACTGTCTGCGTACTGTCTGCGTACTGTCCTCGTACTGTCTGCGTACTGTCTGTGTACTGTCCTCGTACTGTCTGTGTACTGTCTGTGTACTGTCCTCGTACTGTCCGCGTACTGTCTGCATACTGTACTGTCCACGTACTGTCCGCGTACTGTCCGCGTACTGTCCTCGTACTGTCCGCGTACTATACTGTCTGCGTACTGTCCGCGTACTGTCTGCGTACTGTCTGTGTACTGTCCTCGTACTGTCTACGTACTGTCTGCGTACTGTCTGCGTACTGTCCGCGTACTGTCCGAGTACTGTCTGCGTACTGTCTGCGTACTGTCCGCGTACTGTCTGCGTACTGTCCGCGTACTGTTCGCGTACTGTCCGCGTACTGTCTGCGTACTGTCTGCGTACTGTACTGTCTGCGTACTGTCTGCATACTGTACTGTCTGCGTACTGTCTGCGTACTGTCTGCGTACTGTACTGTCTGCGTACTGTACTGTCCGCGTACTGTCTGCATAATGTACTGTCCACGTACTGTCCGCGTACTGTACTGTCTGCGTACTGTCCGCGTACTGTATTGTCCATGTACTGTTCGCGTACTGTCTGCGTGCTGTACTGTCCACGTACTGTCTGCGTGCTGTACTGTCTGCGTACTGTCTGCGTGCTGTACTGTCTGCGTACTGTCTGCGTACTGTACTGTCTGCGTACTGTCCGCGTACTGTCTGCATAATGTACTGTCCACGTACTGTACTGTCCACGTACTGTCTGCGTGCTGTCCGCGTACTGTCTGCGTACTGTACTGTCCACGTACTGTCTGCGTACTGTACTGTCCTCGTACTGTCCGCGTACTGTCTGCGTGCTGTCTGCGTGCTGTCCGCGGTGCTGAAATAAAGCCCGTCACATTTACAAATCAGACAGTTCTTATGATCACACTTCAGCTCTAACTTTCTTTATCATCTTATTTTGAAACACTTGGAGTCTTGAACACCTGCAGGTGCTTCCCTGTGGATCACACAGTGCAGACATTTCACATGGGGGGGGGGGGGGTCTACCTCCAACACCCAGGCCCTCAAACCTTTCCTTGCCCCCTGCACAGCTCCAGCTCCATGTGCACACAGATACACAGCTCTCCCATCACACTCCCTCTCTTTGTGTGTTGCTGCTGAGCTTGTTGGAAATGTCCCGTCCGGTGCTTGTTCCCTCCATCGATGAGCAAAACAACACGTCCTCGTGCATTTCCCTTCATAGCTGAACGTCACAAAGACCAGCAGCTGAGCACCTCCTGACTCATCTGTGCACTCGTCTCTCTGTCAATGAGTCGACCTTTAAGGTGCAAGACAGAGAGAGAAAGGTGCATTTTTAATGACAGTGGTAGGATTAATGACTGTTTCCGTCACACATCTCAAAATCTCCTTTATTTATATATATATATATATTTATATTTATCTTGCACCTTTAAAATCTACAGAGTAAATTGTGATATAGAGTTTTAAATGTGCGATGCTGTTCTTATTGTAGTTTATATTTCTGATTGTATTGTGACGCTGAACTCTGGGATAAATAAAGTTACAGCGCACTCACACTGTCCTTTTGGCCGCGGCCAAAACCGTTTTTTCAGCTAAAGTCTAGTACCTTTAAGTAGTGTGAGTGCACCCGCTCCGCGCTCAACTGGGGCCAGCTGGGCCGCCACGGCCCGCTTGAAAGAGGTGGGCTTTAGCGGAGCCGTTTGCACATGTACGAGCACGAGCGTGCGCACGTGCACGCGCACGAGCACGAGCCCTACGGCAGTAGCGTTATGTCCGCCTGTTCGGACATGTAAATAGAAGGATGGACCATGCGCGGACATTTAACAACAACAATGGTGGTGAAAGGTTCACGTTGGTGTGATGCGGAGGTGGAGTGTTTACTGCAGATTTGGTCGATGAAAAGATTCAAAAACAGTCGACAAGACGCACAAAAACTCCGAGGTCTGTGGAAAGATTTGTAAACAAAGCCACACACACGCGATCAATGCGTGTGACGTGTTACGGCGTGATGGCGTGTGGACAGCTAGAAGTATTGGCCGAGGCCCAGGTAGTGTGAGTACAAACGGTGCTGGGGCGCGGGGGGAGAGGGAGGGGGGACAAGGACCCTAAAGTCCGGGTCTCGGTCCGGGAGGACAGTGTGAGTCCGCCCTTATTTATATCTGTATTTATGTAAACATGTAAGGTGCATTTTTAATGACGGTGGTAGGATTAATGACTGTTTCTGTCACACATCTCAAAATCTCCTTTATTTATATATTTATATATATTTATATTTATCTTGCACCTTTAAAATCTACAGAGTAAATTTTAATATAGTGTTTTAAATGTGCGATGCTGTTCTTATTGTAGTTTATATTTCTGATTGTATTGTGACGCTGAACTCTGAGATAAATAAAGTTATTTATCTGTATTTATATTTATAAATAAAGTTATTTATATCTGTATTTATATTTATAAATAAAGTTATTTATCTGTATTTATATTTATAAATAAAGTTATTTATCTGTATTTATATTTATAAATAAAGTTATTTATATCTGTATTTATGTAAACATGTGAACCTGAAATCAGCTTCATCAGGAAAAACTCAGTAACTGTTAAATAAATAAATAAAGCAGCAGTCGTTCACAGGTTTGTGGAAACTTTAACTTCTTTAAACGTAAACACTGTAAAATTTAACGTGTCCGACTGTTTAAGTTAGATTTCTCTTTATTGATGCTTTGGGACGATTTACGCAAGAAATTTAGTTTACAACAGTTTAAAAACACAACAATAAACTCTGAGCTTAATAAAAACAGAAAATATATTTTAAAAAAGCAAAAAACTCTTAGTCAAATATATGTGAAGATGATTTTTTAATTTATTTTATTGTTTTTTTATTTATTTTATTGGTTTTTTATTTATTTTATTGTTTTTTTAATTAATTTTAGTTTTCTTTTATTTTTTTAAATTTATTTTATTGTTTTCGTTGGTGTTCAGGGTTTAAATAGTTTTTATTTGTAAATATTAATAATGCAACTTAATTAGTATAAACTTCTCTTTATTGACCCTTTGACACGATTGGACGACCAGAGAGGCAAACGCTAAAACACTTAATGTCTGATTATTATTATGAGAGTATTTCTGTATTTACTCGATATCAAACAAACAAAACCCACATTTATGAATGAGATTGAATCAGCGGACCTTACAGCAAATGATGAGGGAGATAAACAGACTTTATTTTTGGTTTTCTTTCCTTTCTTTGTTTTTTTTAACCGGCTCACCGGCATTGTGTGCAGAAAAACCGATTCAGTCGGCATTTAATGCACAACAACCGAATCTCTCGGGATTGAACGCACGACGACCGAATCACTCGGCATTGCGTGCAGAAAAACCGATTCACTCGGCATTAATGCACAACAACCGAATCACCCGGCATTGAATGTGGCCCTGTCGGACCACTCGGAGGAATCCAGATTTCCGCGGTGACATCCGCAGCACTTGGAGATGGCGCTGCCCACAGCGGAGAAGAATCTGCGGATGACGTTCGACTCCTGTGGTGTCTTCAGGTGACGTTTGACGGAGGAGGCAATGAACTTCTCAAGTGCTGGTTCCCCTAGTTTTAGGGAGATCAGCACCATTTGTTCGTTGCCCCACTTCTTGCACAGGTCCTGGAAGATGGTCTTGTCGAGGTTCTTGAAGGTCTTCTGGGTGGCGTGGAAGTCTACACCCTCGATCTTTGCCCATATGACCTCAAACAGGTGCTTCATGATGGCCTCGGGGTTTGAGCAGGTAAAGGTCACTTTGTTTTTCCTGTATGCCCGCCCAACCAGCTGCTCCACAAACGCCTCGATGAACTGCTTGTTTCTTTCCTGCTGCGCCGCAAGTTTGGCAAGTGTCTCTTTAGTTACTGAGACGGTCGCTCCACCGGTCGATGCTTTACTCGATGCACCAGTCAACGCAGGCAAGTGCCCCATGGAGGGTGTGGTTGGTGACTCTACAGGAGGCATTAACTCACTGGCCGTTATACCTGTGATCAATCTGTCACTGTGGGTGTTGACCTGAGTGTTCATCCACCAACTCATCAGTCCCAGGAAACTCCACGCTCTGTCCTGGATCTCAGCGTACATGTCAGCATCTGACTGAGGAACATGCACTGTCCTGCAGACTGTTCCTGACGTTCCTGGATTCATCTCTGGCTCTGTTCCATTTGCGATGTGTCCGTAGAGGAGATCACTGAATTCCTGTGTGAACGTCTGGACTTTGAGAGGGGAAATGTTCTTGAATTTTGTCAATTCCCAACCTTCATTTCCATCCATTAGTTTTTCACCCTCCTCGGCCAGCAGAGAGGGAACCAGGTCTGTGATCTGCTGCGGTGATTTCCTGCTTTCTTCTTTGGGGTCCAGGTCGAATTTGTCCACCACTTCTCTCGCATTACGAGTGATCCATTGTTTGGCAAAATACTTTGCATAAAAGGCCTTGATCTTCTTCTCTGCTCTTTTCCTAAACCGAAGGTCCTCCTTTTCAGTTGTTGGACTTGGGACGTCTTTCAAACTCCTCACATCGTCAGCAATGTCTTCTACGACAGCCTCAATGTCAGAGGAGCTTTGGGATCGCAGCGTCAACTCAGAACGCGACTCTTCGTCCAAAAGAGGTTCAAAGATCTGAGTCACCTCATCCTGGATCATGTCTCTAATCCTGTCCTCTGGTGTGGCCTCCACCGGGGCTTCTGTGTGTCCGTGGTCATCGTCTTCTAGGTCTTCTGGGTCTTCTAGGTCTTCTGGGTCTTCTGGTTCCTTGTCGTCTCTGTCTGGGTCTTCTGGATCTAAAGGTGTAACTGGTGTCTGCCAGCGCTCCTGATCCTTGGGGTTGTCTGGATCCACAAGTGAAACTGATGCCCGCCTGTGGTCTGATGACTTGATGAGTTTTTCGGGGGAGGTGGTCTGAATCGGTCTTCTCCTCTTTATAAAAGGTGTTTTGACCCTGGCTGTGAGGGCCTTTAACAGTTTGCAGACGTGTTCAATCATAGTGTTCAGCCTGCGGGGGGGAGTGATGCGGTGTGTGCTTGCCAGAGAAGAGTTGACGTGTTCTGAAATGTCTCTGCTGAGCAAACTCGACAAGCGATTTGAGTTGATACCCTGGATCGGGTTCTTGATGTCCAGAACGTCGGAGAAACTCTGTGAGACAGCGTCCCCCACACAGGACTGAATGTCCTCCACAGACACTTTAGTTTGGCCCTGGAGAGCTCTCAGCACGGCTTTGGACAAGGACCGTATTATGTCCAGCAGCAGTTCGGCCAGCACAATTTTAGTGGCGTCATCTGCGGTGCCTGTTTTCAACAGCTCCAGCTGTTCAGGGGTTATCCTTTTGAAGTAGGATTTGATCAGATAATTGCACAAATCCACGGCTCCTGACTCCTCCGTCTGTGGCGATGCTGGTCTTGAGAGGGCCATCGTGGCTGTTGTTCCTTCTGAATGCTTTGTGTCCTGAATGTCCGTTGAAGAATCCCTGTGAATAAGCGAGTTATTGTCCTTCCTGGTCGAAGCCACGTGAGCTCGTGTGCAGCAGTTGTTCAGGTCTGGAGGCAGATCGAGAATGAGCCGGAACCCTCAGTGATCTCTCATTTACATAGAATTATGATATCACAAAGGCAGTTCTTTAAGCTCCGCCCCCCTCAACATCAAAGCCACCGCTGCTAGGCAACAGTGGAACACTCTGGCTGTTTGTTGTTTTTCAAACAATCAGTGAATGAAATGATTTCCATTTGTATTATTGTTATTGTTATTGTTATTATTGTTATTATATAAAATAAAAGGCAGCTTAAGCTAGCAGTTTCCATTGTTGTGGGAATTTTGTAAATGTGTAATTCATAATCTACCAAGCTCCTCTCCTGTGGAACTGTCTCCCAAGTGTTATTCTGGAGGCAGACACTGTCCCCATATTTAAGAGTAAACCTAAAACGTTCCTCTTTGATAAAGATCACAGCTACGAGCCCTCAGCCTTTTTTTGCGCCTGTTGGGACGTAGAAAAAAGAAGGAGGGACCATGCACGGACATTTCAAACAATGGCGGTGAAAGGTTCACGTTGGTGTGATGCGGAGGTGGAGTGTTTACTGCACATTTGGTCGATGAAAAGATTGCACCGCCCCACTTCTTACATAGGTCCTTGAAAATGGCCTTGTCCAGGTTCCTGAAGGTCTTGGTGTTGTGGTAAAACTCGATCCCCTCCACTTGGGCCCACGTTCTTTCAGACAGACGCCTGATGACGTCCTCGGGTTTCATGGCGGGCATGGTCATATTATTTTTCTTTTGTACCCGCGTGCACAGCTTCTCCGCCAAGACCTCCACTGCCATTCTGTTCTTTTCTTCCTGAATGGCTTCAAAATGAGCGCGTGTGTCCGAATGTCTCTCCGAATGTCTCTCTGCAGGTGTCTCTGCAGGTGTAATCCCAAGTGTACACTCTGGTGTCTCCTCGGGTGTCTCCGTACGTGTCATTGCACGTCTTGTCGCAGGTGTCTCTGTACGCACCAGCAGTTGACACGGGCTCGTTCTCCTCCACATACTCTGGTAACTCTTCGCCCATTATCAGGGTTGTCACCCCTTCACTGTGTTTGGCGGCCTGAGTTTTCACCCACCACCTCATCATTTCCAGGAACGTCCACACGTTCATCCTAATTTCAGAATACATGGCAGCGTGTGACTGAGGAACGGACACTGTCCTGCAGGTTTGATTCCTCCCGGTTGGTTCTGCGGTGAGCTCGGGTGTCGTCCCCTGTGTGACGTAGCTGTATATAAGGTCACTGAGCAGCTGCGTCATCATCAGGACTCTATCGGGGGACATCTTTGCAAACCTCTTAGGAATACAAACTTCCTTTCCCTCACTTAGTTGTTCCCCTTCCTCCATCAGCAGAGATTGGAAACTCTGCATGAAGGAGTGAAAGGACTCCCTGCTTTCCTCTTTGGGACTCTTTTGGAACTTGGCCTTCAGTTTCTCCAGTAGACCATAAAGACGTGATTTGGCAAAGAGGTTTCCAAACAGGGCCTTGATCTTGTTTCCTGCTTGTTTCCTGCACTCTTTGGTCTTCTGTTCTGACTCTTCAGGACCCGTCTCCTCCAATTCCTCCAAATGTTCTTCAACGAGGTCGGCGATGCTTTTGGCAGCACTTTCTGTGTCCCAGGAGTTCTCAGAGTACAGCACCGCGCTTGTTTCTGGTGCATCCTCCAAGAGAGGTCCATTGATGTTGTCCCACTCTTTCATGAGGATGTCTTTGATGGATTTAAATGATGATGTTGAACCGATGTCCTCTGGTGTCTCATCAGTGTCTGAGGCTTCTGGCTCCACAGGTGTGACTGCTGTCGGGGTCCCACTGTGTTCTGCCTCCATGTCTCCGGACTTTGATTCTTTGGGGCAGGCGGTCTTACCTGTTCGTGGTCGCGGTGTGCAGAAGATCTTCATGTTTCCTATTAAGGCCTTCAACATGTTGCAGGCGTGGCCGACCATAGCATGGAGTTTGCCTGCAGGAGTGATGTGCTGATGCATTGTTGGCTCTGCGCTGAGCGAGGTAGTGGAGAGAGAAGAGTTGATACTCTCTGTGAGCTCTGCACTGAAAGATGTTGACAGTTTTTCAGAGCTTTCAGACTGAACATGTTCCTCTGCATCCAGAGCCTGGGCAAAACCAAGGGCAATCGCGTCTCCCAGACTGTCCCTCACCATGTCCACAGACACCTCTGCAGGTCTGTGTTTGAGACCTTTCAACACTGCGTCTGACGCGGCTGTCAGGATGTTCAGAAGCAGTTCGGCCATCTTGACTTTGGTGGCTAAATCAGGGGTGCCTGCTTTCAACAGTTCCCACTGTGCTGTTGTGACGCTCGTGACAAAGGATTGGATCAGCGGGAGGATGGTACAGATTTGAACCTGTGGCACATCCTCCGTCTGTGAAGTCCCTTCGTCTCTGGACATGACGTCTGTTGCTGCTTCTTGGTTCTTCACTGGTGTGCTAGTTTAAAAGCAGAACACCGTGTCCTCTGGTTGAATTCAAGTCTTTAACACGAGTGTTTCGGTCCAAATCTTCGTTCTTAGATTAAAAAAGCGTTTTAGTCTTCAACAGAAAACCTGAAGTTTTAAAAATCCAAAGTGACAGAGCGATGATTCCCACTTCTCTTGGCTGCGGTCCGGAGAAAATGTTCCTGATTCAACTTCTCCTGTTTATAAAGTTTCAGATGATGCATCAAAGTCTTTGGATGTTTCACTTTGCCGTCCTCAGCGTTATAGAAACAAACTCCCAACACCTTCACTACGACACGTCAGAATAACACATTAAGATATATTTCACTTACACTGTTAAATTGGGATCGTTTGATCATATTTCCCCTTTTTAAACCTTAAAATATCTTCATGTGACCTTTAATTTTAGGTTTTTCATTATTGTTTTCCTAAGATTACAATTGTTTGATCAATGAGTTCAAACACAACTTCCTTTAATATTAATATTTAATATTTCAGGTCATGATTATAATTTTAATGTTTTTCATATTAAAACATACGTCTGAATATTTACACTTCTTACAGCAAATGATGAGAGAAACAGGCGTCATCTGTTATTTGGCTTGATTTTTTTTTTTTAGTCTTCCCAGCTCACCTGGAAGAAGTCGACCAGCTCACCTGGAAGAAGTCGACCAGCGCACCTGGAAGAAGTCAACCAGCTCACCTGGAAGAAGTCAACCAGCTCACCTGGAAGAAGTCGACCAGCTCACCTGGAAGAAGTCGACCAGCGCACCTGGAGGAAGTCAACCAGCTCACCTGGAAGAAGTCGACCAGCGCACCTGGAAGAAGTCAACCAGCTCACCTGGAAGAAGTCGACCAGCTCACCTGGAAGAAGTCGACCAGCTCACCTGGAAGAAGTCGACCAGCTCACCTGGAAGAAGTCGACCAGCTCACCTGGAAGAAGTCGACCAGCTCACCTGGAAGAAGTCAACCAGCTCACCTGGAAGAAGTCAACCAGCTCACCTGGAAGAAGTCGACCAGCTCACCTGGAAGAAGTCGACCAGCGCACCTGGAAGAAGTCAACCAGCTCACCTGGAAGAAGTCGACCAGCTCACCTGGAAGAAGTCGACCAGCTCACCTGGAAGAAGTCGACCAGCTCACCTGGAAGAAGTCGACCAGTTCACCTGGAAGAAGTCAACCAGCTCACCTGGAAGAAGTCAACCAGCTCACCTGGAAGAAGTCGACCAGCTCACCTGGAAGAAGTCGACCAGCTCACCTGGAAGAAGTCGACCAGCTCACCTGGAAGAAGTTGACCAGCTCACCTGGAAGAAGTCAACCAGCTCACCTGGAAGAAGTCGACCAGCTCACCTGGAAGAAGTCGACCAGCTCACCTGGAAGAAGTCGACCAGCTCACCTGGAAGAAGTCGACCAGCTCATCTGGAAGAAGTCACAACCAGCTCACCTGGAAGAAGTCGACCAGCTCACCTGGAAGAAGTCAACCATCTCACCTGGAAGAAGTCGACCAGCTCACCTGGAAGAAGTCCACCAGCTCACCTGGAAGAAGTCCACCAGCTCACCTGGAAGAAGTCGACCAGCTCACCTGGAAGAAGTCGACCAGCTCACCTGGAAGAATTCAACCAGTTCACCTGGAAGAAGTATCGAACCGGATCACCCGGCACTGAATGGTGGACGTGTCCCCTATGTCCCACCTGCCCCACACCTGAAGACATTGGCGATGGTTTTGCGTGCGGAGCTGAAGAATCTGCTGATGCCGTTACGTGTTTCCTGTGGAGTCGTCAGGTCATTTTCGACGAAGGCGGCGATGTGGCTCTCCAGTGCTGGTTCCCCTGTTTTCATGGCGATCAGCACCAAGTCTGCACCGCCCCACTTCTTACACAGGTCCTTGAAAATGGCCTTGTCCAGGTTCCTGAAGGTCTTCGTGTTGTGGTAAAACTCGATCCCCTCCACTTCAGCCCACGTTCTTTCAGACAGACGCCTGATGATGTCCTCGGGTTTCATGGCGGACATGGTCACATTATTTTTCTTGAGTACCCGCGTGCACAGCTTCTCCGCCAAGACCTCCACTGCCATTCTGTTTTTTTCTTCCTGAATGGCTTCAAAATGAGCGCGTGTGTCCGAACGTGACTCTGTAGGTGTCTCCGCACGTGTCTTCACAGGTGTCTCCACACGTGTCCTCCCAAGTGTATACTCTGGTGTCTCCTCGGGTGTCTTCGTACGTGTCATTGCACGTCTTGTCGCAGGTGTCTCTGTACGCACCAGCAGTTGACACAGGCTCGTTCTCCTCCACATACTCTGGTAACTCTTCGCCCATTATCAGGGTTGTCACCCCTGCACTGTGTTTGGCGGCCTGAGTTTTCACCCACCACCTCATCATTTCCAGGAAAGTCCACACGTTCATCCGAATTTCAGAATACATGGCTGCATGTGACTGAGGAACGGACACTGTCCTGCAGGTTTGATCCCTCCCGGTTGGTTCTGCGGTGAGCTCGGGTGTCGTCCCCTGTGTGACGTAACTGTATATGAGGTCACTGAGCAGCTGCGTCCTCATCAGGACTCTATCGGGGGACATCTTTGCAAACCTCTTAGGAATACAAACTTCCTTTCCCTCACTTAGTTTTTCCCCTTCCTCCATCAGCAGAGATTGGAAACTCTGCATGAAGGAGTGAAAGGACTCCCTGCTTTCCTCTTTGGGACTCTTTTGGAACTTGGCCTTCAGTTTCTCCAGTAGACCATGAAGACGTGATTTGGCAAAGAGGTTTCCAAAAAGGGCCTTGATCTTGTTGCCTGCTTGTTTCCTGCACTCTTTGGTCTTCTGTTCTGACTCTTCAGGACCCGTCTCCTCCAATTCCTCCAAATGTTCTTGAACGAGGTCGGCGATGCTTTTGGCAGCACTTTCTGTGTCCCAGGAGTTCTCAGAGTACAGCACCGCGCTTGTTTCTGGTGCATCCTCCAAGAGAGGTCCATTGATGTTGTCCCACTCTTTTATGAGGATGTCTTTGATGGATTTAAATGATGATGTTGAACCGATGTCCTCTGGTGTCTCATCAGTGTCTGAGGCTTCTGGCTCCACAGGTGTGACTGCTGTCAGGGTCCCACTGTGTTCTGCCTCCATGTCTCCGGACTTTGATTCTTTGGGGCAGGCGGTCTTACCTGTTCGTGGTCGCGGTGTGCAGAAGATCTTCATGTTTCCTATCAAGGCCTTCAACATGTTGCAGGCGTGGCCGACCATAGCATTGAGTTTGCCTGCAGGAGTGATGTGCTGATGCATCGTTGGCTCTGCGCTGAGCGAGGCAGTGGAGAGAGAAGAGTTGATACTCTCTGTGAGCTCTGCACTGAAAGATGTTGACAGTTTTTCAGAGCTTTCAGACTGAACATGTTCCTCTGCATCCAGAGCCTGGGCGAAGCCAAGGGCAATCGCGTCTCCCAGACTGTCCCTCACCATGTCCACAGACGCCTCTGCAGGTCTGTGTTTGAGACCTTTCAACACTGCGTCTGACACGGCTGTCAGGATGTTCAGAAGCAGTTCGGCCATCTTGACTTTGGTGGCTAAATCAGGGGTGCCTGCTTTCAACAGTTCCCACTGTGCTGTTGTGACGCTCGTGACAAAGGATTGGATCAGCGGGAGGATGGTACAGATTTGAACCTGTGGCACATCCTCCGTCTGTGAAGTCCCTTCGTCTCTGGACATGACGTCTGTTGCTGCTTCTTGGTTCTTCACTGGTGTGCTAGTTTAAAGCAGAACACCGTGTCCTCTGGTTGAATTCAAGTCTTTAACACGAGTGTTTTGGTCCAAATCTTCGTTCTTAGTTTAAAAAAACGTTTTAGTCTTCAACAGAAAACCTGAAGTTTTAAAAATCCAAAGTGACGGAGCGATGATTCCCACTTCTCTTGGCTGCGGTCCGGGGAAAATGTTCCTGATTCAACTTCTCCTGTTTATAAAGTTTCAGATGATGCATCAAAGGCTGTGGATGTGTCACTTTGCCGTCCTCAGCGTTATAGAAACAAACTCCCAACACCTTCACTACGACACGTCAGAATAACACATTAAGATATATTTCACTTACACTGTTAAATTGGGATCATTTGATCATATTTCCCCTTTTTAAACCTTAAAATATCTTCATGTGACCTCTAATTTTAGGTTTTTCATTATTGTTATCCTACGATTACAATTGTTTGATCAATGTGTAGTTAAACACAACTTCCTTTAATATTAATATTTAATATTTCAGGTCATGATTATAATTTTAATGCATGTTTTTCATGTTAAAACATACGTCTGAATATTTACAATTCTTACAGCAAATGATGAGAGAAACAGGCGTCATCTGTTATTTGGTTTGTTTTGTTTTTTTATTCTTCCCAGCTCACCTGGAAGAAGTCAACCAGCTCACCTGGAAGAAGTCGACCAGCTCACCTGGAAGAAGTCGACCAGCTCACCTGGAAGAAGTCGACCAGCTCACCTGGAAGAAGTCGACCAGCTCACCTGGAAGAAGTCGACCAGCTCACCTGGAAGAAGTCGACCAGCTCACCTGGAAGAAGTCGACCAGCTCACCTGGAAGAAGTCGACCAGCTCACCTGGAAGAAGTCGACCAGCGCACCTGGAAGAAGTCAACCAGCTCACCTGGAAAAAGTCGACCAGTTCATCTGGAAGACGTCGACCAGCTCACCTGGAAGAAGTATCCAACCGGATCACCCGGCACTGAATGGCGGTCGTGTCCCCTATGTCCCACCTGCCCCACATCTGAAGACATTGGCGATGGCTTTGCGCGCGGAGCTGAAGAATCTGCTGATGCTGTTACGTGTTTCCCGTGGAGTCGTCAGGTCATTTTTGACGAAGGCGGCGATGTGGCTCTCCAGTGCTGGTTCCCCTGTTTTCATGGCGATCAGCACCAAGTCTGCACCGCCCCACTTCTTACACAGGTCCTTGAAAATGGCCTTGTCCAGGTTCCTGAAGGTCTTTGTGTTGTGGTAAAACTCGATCCCCTCCACTTCAGCCCACGTTCTTTCAGACAGACGCCTGATGATGTCTTTGGGTTTCACGGCGGGCATGGTCACATTATTTTTCTTGAGTACCTGCGTGTACAGCTTCTCCGCCAAGACCTCCACTGCCATTCTGTTTTTTTCTTCCTGAATGACTTCAAAATGAGCGCGTGTGTCCGAATGTCCCCTGGCAGGTGTCTCCGAACGTGACTCTGCAGGTGTCTCTGCACGTGTAATCCCAAGTGTATACTCTGGTGTCTCCTCGGGTGTCTTCATACGTGTCATTGCACGTCTTGTCGCAGGTGTCTCTGTACGCACCAGCAGTTGACACGGGCTCGTTCTCCTCCACATACTCTGGTAACTCTTCGCCCATTATCAGGGTTGTCACCCCTTCACTGTGTTTGGCGGCCTGAGTTTTCACCCACCACCTCATCATTTCCAGGAAAGTCCACACGTTCATCTGAATTTCAGAATACATGTCTGCATGTGACTGAGGAACGGACACTGTCCTGCAGGTTTGATTCCTCCCGGTTGGTTCTGCGGTGAGCTCGGGTGTCGTCCCCTGTGTGACGTAACTGTATATGAGGTCACTGAGCAGCTGCGTCATCATCAGGACTCTATCGGGGGACATCTTTGCAAACCTCTTAGGAATACAAACTTCCTTTCCCTCACTTAGTTTTTCCCCTTCCTCCATCAGCAGAGATTGGAAACTCTGCATGAAGGAGTGAAAGGACTCCCTGCTTTCCTCTTTGGGACTCTTTTGGAACTTGGCCTTCAGTTTCTCCAGTAGACCATAAAGACGTGATTTGGCAAAGAGGTTTCCAAAAAGGGCCTTGATCTTGTTGCCTGCTTGTTTCCTGCACTCTTTGGTCTTCTGTTCTGACTCTTCAGGACCTGTCTCCTCCAATTCCTCCAGATGTTCATCAACGAGGTCGGCGATGCTCTTTGCAGCACTTTCTGTGTCCCAGGAGTTCTCAGAGTACAGCACCCCGCTTGTTTCTGGTGCATCCTCCAAGAGAGGTCCATTGATGTTGTCCCACTCTTTTATGAGGATGTCTTTGATGGATTGAAATGATGTTGTTGAACCAATGTCCTCTGGTGTCTCATCAGTGTCTGAGGCTTCTGGCTCCACAGGTGTGACTGCTGTCGGGGTCCCACTGTGTTCTGCCTCCATGTCTCCGGACTTTGATTCTTTGGGGCAGGCGGTCTTACCTGTTCGTGGTCGCGGTGTGCAGAAGATCTTCATGTTTGCTATTAAGGCCTTCAACATGTTGCAGGCGTGGCCGACCATAGCATTGAGTTTGCCTGCAGGAGTGATGTGCTGACACATCGTTGGCTCTGCGCTGAGCGAGGCAGTGGAGAGAGAAGAGTTGATACTCTCTGTGAGCTCTGCACTGAAAGATGTTGACAGTTTTTCAGAGCTTTCAGACTGAACATGTTCCTCTGCATCCAGAGCCTGGACGAAACCAAGGGCAATCACGTCTCCCAGACTGTCCCTCACCATGTCCACAGACACCTCTGCAGGTCTGTGTTTGAGACCTTTCAACACTGCGTCTGACACGGCTGTCAGGATGCTCAGAAGCAGTTCGGCCATCTTGACTTTGGTGGCTAAATCAGGGGTGCCTGCTTTCAACAGTTCCCACTGTGCTGTTGTGACGCTCGTGACGAAGGATTGGATCAGCGGGAGGACGGTACAGATTTGAACCTGTGGCACATCCTCCGTCTGTGAAGTCCCTTCGTCTCTGGACATGACGTCTGTTGCTGCTTCTTGGTTCTTCACTGGTGTGCTAGTTTAAAAGCAGAACACCGTGTCCTCTGGTTGAATTCAAGTCTTTAACACGAGTGTTTCGGTCCAAATCTTCGTTCTTAGATTAAAAAAACGTTTTAGTCTTCAACAGAAAACCTGAAGTTTTAAAAACCCAAAGTGACAGAGCGATGATTCCCACTTCTCTAATAATATTATTATATTCATTATTATCATTTTTATTATTATAATTATTATTATTATTATTCATTTTATTATTATTACACATTATTATTATTATTATTACACATTATTATTATTATAATTTTATTCTTTTTTATAATTACATTATTATTATTTTTATTATTTTTTTATTATTATTATTTTTACATTATTATTACACATTATACTTATTGTTATTTTTTATTATTATATTTATTATTTTATTTTTACATTATTATTACACATTATTATTATTATTATTATTATCACACATTATTATTATTATTATTATCATTTTGCCTCATTTTTATTATAAACTATTGAAAGTAAAAGCAACAAACACATTCATTGATCATATAAATGGATTAGTTTCTCACATTTTATTTGTTTATTAAAGTGTCTGTTTAGTGTGTGTGTGTGTGTGTGTGTGTGTGTGTGTGTGTGTGTGTGTGTGCCACCCCCTGCAGGCCTCTCCATCACCTCTGCAGCTCTTCCACAGCGCCTGGTCCGGGGAGCGCGCTCTGCTCGGCGCTGATCCAGGACTGCGTCTCTCTGTGCCGGGAGCGCACGAACGAGTCCTCAGATCATCCAGATGAAAAGTTCCACGTTGGCGGCAGAGGGGCCGTGCGTGTCTGTGGCCTCTCCAGGGGTCGACGTGCGCCCTGAGCGCGTGTCAAACAGGCCCGTGAGGAGCCTTGGAGGACGCGCTGCAGCTGAGAACCACCAGGGGCTCCAGGGTCAGAGGTCGTAAAGCGCGGTTTCATTGGGACTCTGTGGTGCGGCTCTGGCACCAAGGCCCCATCACACGCAGACTTGGGTCCGTTGGTTTGACTTAAGTTAGTGCGTTAACGAGCTTGACCGTGATAAAGGGAAGGTACCAGGAGAATAAAGGGAGGATGAGGCAGACGGAGAAGTATTAGGGCGCCCTCCCACTGTGCCTCCGTCCCGTGCCCCGTGCTTTAGGGTCCTTGTCCCCCCCTCCAGGCCCGTTTGTACTCACACTACCTGGGCCTCGGAGAATGCTTCTTGCTGCCTATACGTCATCACGCCGTAACACGTCACACGCATTGATGACGTCATGGCGATGCGTGGCTTTGTTTCCAGATCTTTCCGTAGACCTCGGAGTTTTTGTGCGTCTTGTCGACTGTTTTTGAATCTTTTCATCGACCAAATCTGCAGTAAACACTCCACCTCCGCATCACACCAACGTGAACCTTTCACCGCCATTGTTTGAAATGTCCGCGCATGGTCCCTCCTTCTTTTTTCTACGTCCCAACAGGCGCACAGGAAATGACCTCAGAACCGCCGTAGGCCTCGTGCTCGTACACGTGCAAACGTGCTTTACTAAAGCCCACCTCTCCCAAACGGGACGTGGAGGGCAAGCTGGCCGCAGTTGTGCGCGGAGCGTTGCACTCACACTGGTCAAACGCACTAGGCTCTACCCGTAACACCTGTTTGGGCACGGTGCGGAAGGACAGTGTGAGTGCGCCCTAAGAGCGTAAACTTGGTGTAGTGAGGAGGGTCAGAGCGCTGGACCGGTCCCAAAATCAAAACTTTCACCTGGACGACCAGGGTTCAAACCCGGACCTGTTTACTACGATTAAAGGTTTCATCCGTAGAATCTTTATTAAAAGCTAGATTTAAAAATAAAAAAAATACATTCATTAACAAATAAATTGAACATTAGCAGCAAAAAGAGATGTAGGAATATCCACATTTTCCCTCCATTGTCGGCCAGAAACACACAAACAAACACATGAGCACAGATGAAGTTTCCTCATCAACCCAACTTCAGGAACAGAGACTTGAACAGTCTGTTTCCAAGAACCAGCTCAGGGGCAGTGCCTCTGTTTCAACACCAGAGGTCACCTGTGCACAGGAAACCCCTCTAGTCCACCACACCAACTCATCTGTTAAGACTAGAGTTCATGTCACTGTTGTTGATTTAAAACACTTCCTTGTTTCAAGGTCAGTCACACGTCACTTGAAGAAGCAGGTTGAGATGGCAGGTCCTTGTGAATTCACAGTCTTTGAAAAATATCAGTGATGCTGATGAACATACTCTGATATAGTAAATATGCAACGGGTGCAATGAAAAGACAAAACACATCAAGTATATTTATACATTTAAATATCAACAGAGTCGTCTTTTTGCATCTTTTTTGCGTCTTTTTGTGTCTTTTGTGTCTTTTTTGTGACTTTTTGTGTCTTTTTTGCGTCTTTTTGCGTCTTTTTTGTGTCTTTTTGCGTCTTTTTTGTGTCTTTTTGCGTCTTTTTTGTGTCTTTTTGCATCTTTTTGCATCTTATTGTGTCTTTTTGTGTCTTTTTTGCATCTTTTTGTGTCTTTCTGCGTCTTTTTGTGTCTTTTTTGCATCTTTTTGTGTCTTTTTGTGTCTTTTTGTGTCTTTTTTGTGTCTTTTGTGTCTTTTTTGTGTCTTTTTGCTTCTTGTTTGCGTCTTTTTGTGTCTTTTTTGTGTCTTTTTGACGTCTTTTTGTGTCTTTTGCGTCTATTTGCATCTTATTGCGTCTTTTTGCGTCTTTTTTGTGTCTTTTTGCATCTTTTTGCATCTTATTGCGTCTTTTTGTGTCCTTTTTGTGTCTTTTTTGCATCTTTTTGTGTCTTTCTGCGTCTTTTTGTGTCTTTTTTGCATCTTTTTGAGTCTTTTTGTGTCTTTTTTGTGTCTTTTGTGTCTTTTTTGTGTCTTTTTGCTTCTTGTTTGTGTCTTTTTGACGTCTTTTTGTGTCTTTTTGTCGTCTTTTTGTGTCTTTTTGTCGTCTTTTTGTGTCTTTTGCGTCTATTTGCGTCTTTTTGCTTTTTTTTAGTCTTTTTGTGTCTTTTTGCGTCCTTTTGTGTCTTTTTGCGTCTTATTAAAAACGCAGAAAAACGCAAAAAATACAACGAAAAACACGATAAAGACGACAAAAAAACACAAAAGACAACAAAAGTTGATAAAAAAACGCAAAAAAAACAACAAAAAACGATAAAAAAACGACAAAACGCGAAAAAGACACAAAAAGGTGCAAAAAAGACGACAGAAACAAAAAAAAGTGTTGCTGTTGCTGTTGTTGTCGTCCTGTTTGTTGCTTTCATGAGACCAAAGACAAATTTCCACATTGTGGAAAATAAATGAAACCAAACCAAACAAACACATGAGCACAGATGAAGTTTCCTCATCAACCCAACTTCAGGAACAGAGACTTGAACAGTCTATTTCCAAGAACCAGCTCAGGGGCAGTGCCTCTGTTTCAACACCAGATGTCACCTGTGCACAGGAAACCCCTCTAGTCCACCACACCAACTCATCTGTTAAGTCTAGAGTTCATGTCACTGTTGTTGATTTAAAACACTTCCTTGTTTCAAGGTCAGTCACACGTCACTTGAAGAAGCAGGTTGAGATGGCAGGTCCTTGTGAATTCACAGTCTTTGAAAAATATCAGTGATGCTGATGAACATACTCTGATATAGTAAATATGCAACGGGTGCAATGAAAAGACAAAACACATCAAGTATATTTATACATTTAAATATAAACAGAGAAACAAATCACACCACAAAATGATAATGTATTTTTGTCGTCTTTTGCGTCTTTTTGTGTCTTTTTTGCGTCTTTTTGTGTATTTTTTGTGTCTTTTTGCGTCTTTTTTGCGTTTTTTTTGCGTCGTTTTGTGTCTTTTTGCGTCTTTTTGTGTCTTTTTGCGTCTTTTTGCGTCTTTTTTGCATCGTTTTGTGTCTTTTTGTGTCTTTTTGCATCTTTTTTGCGTCTTTTTTGCATCGTTTTTTGTCTTTTTGTGTCTTTTTGCATCGTTTTTGCGTCTTTTTGCGTCTTTTTTGCATCGTTTTGTGTCTTTTTGTGTCTTTTTGCATCTTTTTTGCGTCTTTTTGCGTCTTTTTTGCATCGTTTTGTGTCTTTTTGCGTCTTTTTGTGTCTTTTTGCGTCTTTTTGCGTCGTTTTGTGTCATTTTTGTGTCTTTATGCGTCTTTTTTGCGTCTTTTTTGCGTCTTTTTTGCGTCTTTTTGCGTCTTTTTTGCATCGTTTTGTTATCTTTGTGTCTTTTTGCATCTTTTTTGCGTCTTTTTGCGTCTTTTTTGCATCGTTTTGTGTCTTTTTGCGTCTTTTTGTGTCTTTTTGCGTCTTTTTGCGTCGTTTTGTGTCTTTTTTGTGTCTTTTTGACGTCTTTTTGAGTCTATTTGCGTCTTTTTGCTTCTTTTTTGCGTCTTTTTTGCATCTTTTTTGTGTTTTTTGTGTCTTTTTTGTGTTTTTTTGTTGTCTTTTTGTGTCTTTTTGCGTCCTTTTGTGTCTTTTTGCGTCTTATTAAAAACGCAGAAAAACGCAAAAAATACAACGAAAAACACGATAAAGACGACAAAAAAAACACAAAAGTTGATTAAAAAACGCAAAAAAAACGACAAAAAACGACAAAACGCGAAACACACGACAGAAAGGTGCAAAGAAGACGAAAAAAACAAAAAAAAGTGTTGCTGTTGTTGTCGTCCTGTTTGTTGCTTTCATGAGACCAAAGACAAATTTCCACAGTGTGGAAAATAAATGAAACCAAACCAAACACATGAGCACAGATGAAGTTTCCTCATCAACCCAACTTCAGGAACAGAGACTTGAACAGTCTATTTCCAAGAACCAGCTCAGGGGCAGTGCCTCTGTTCCAACACCAGAGGTCACCTGTGCACAGGAAACCCCTCTAGTCCACCACACCAACTCATCTGTTAAGACTAGAGTTCATGTCACTGTTGTTGATTTAAAACACTTCCTTGTTTCAAGGTCAGTCACACGTCACTTGAAGAAGCAGGTTGAGATGGCAGGTCCTTGTGAATTCACAGTCTTTGAAAAACATCAGTGATGCTGATGAACATACTCTGATATAGTAAATATGCAACGGGTGCAATGAAAAGACAAAACACATCAAGTATATTTATACATTTAAATATCAACAGAGTCGTCTTTTGAGTCTTTTTGTGTCTTTTTGTGTCTTTTTGTGTCTTTTTGTGTCTTTTTTGCGTCTTTTTGCGTCTTTTTTGTATCTTTTTGCGTCTTTTTGCGTCTTTTTTGTGTCTTTTTGCATCTTTTTGCATCTTATTGCGTCTTTTTGTGTCCTTTTTGTGTCTTTTTTGCATCTTTTTGTGTCTTTCTGCGTCTTTTTGTGTCTTTTTTGCATCTTTTTGAGTCTTTTTGTGTCTTTTTTGTGTCTTTTGTGTCTTTTTTGTGTCTTTTTGCTTCTTGTTTGTGTCTTTTTGACGTCTTTTTGTGTCTTTTTGTCGTCTTTTTGTGTCTTTTTGTCGTCTTTTTGTGTCTTTTGCGTCTATTTGCGTCTTTTTGCTTTTTTTTAGTCTTTTTGTGTCTTTTTGCGTCCTTTTGTGTCTTTTTGCGTCTTATTAAAAACGCAGAAAAACGCAAAAAATACAACGAAAAACACGATAAAGACGACAAAAAAACACAAAAGACAACAAAAGTTGATAAAAAAACGCAAAAAAAACAACAAAAAACGATAAAAAAACGACAAAACGCGAAAAAGACACAAAAAGGTGCAAAAAAGACGACAGAAACAAAAAAAAGTGTTGCTGTTGCTGTTGTTGTCGTCCTGTTTGTTGCTTTCATGAGACCAAAGACAAATTTCCACATTGTGGAAAATAAATGAAACCAAACCAAACAAACACATGAGCACAGATGAAGTTTCCTCATCAACCCAACTTCAGGAACAGAGACTTGAACAGTCTATTTCCAAGAACCAGCTCAGGGGCAGTGCCTCTGTTTCAACACCAGAGGTCACCTGTGCACAGGAAACCCCTCTAGTCCACCACACCAACTCATCTGTTAAGTCTAGAGTTCATGTCACTGTTGTTGATTTAAAACACTTCCTTGTTTCAAGGTCAGTCACACGTCACTTGAAGAAGCAGGTTGAGATGGCAGGTCCTTGTGAATTCACAGTCTTTGAAAAATATCAGTGATGCTGATGAACATACTCTGATATAGTAAATATGCAACGGGTGCAATGAAAAGACAAAACACATCAAGTATATTTATACATTTAAATATAAACAGAGAAACAAATCACACCACAAAATGATAATGTATTTTTGTCGTCTTTTGCGTCTTTTTGTGTCTTTTTTGCGTCTTTTTGTGTATTTTTTGTGTCTTTTTGCGTCTTTTTTGCGTTTTTTTTGCGTCGTTTTGTGTCTTTTTGCGTCTTTTTGTGTCTTTTTGCGTCTTTTTGCGTCTTTTTTGCATCGTTTTGTGTCTTTTTGTGTCTTTTTGCATCTTTTTTGCGTCTTTTTTGCATCGTTTTTTGTCTTTTTGTGTCTTTTTGCATCGTTTTTGCGTCTTTTTGCGTCTTTTTTGCATCGTTTTGTGTCTTTTTGTGTCTTTTTGCATCTTTTTTGCGTCTTTTTGCGTCTTTTTTGCATCGTTTTGTGTCTTTTTGCGTCTTTTTGTGTCTTTTTGCGTCTTTTTGCGTCGTTTTGTGTCATTTTTGTGTCTTTATGCGTCTTTTTTGCGTCTTTTTTGCGTCTTTTTTGCGTCTTTTTGCGTCTTTTTTGCATCGTTTTGTTATCTTTGTGTCTTTTTGCATCTTTTTTGCGTCTTTTTGCGTCTTTTTTGCATCGTTTTGTGTCTTTTTGCGTCTTTTTGTGTCTTTTTGCGTCTTTTTGCGTCGTTTTGTGTCATTTTTGTGTCTTTATGCGTCTTTTTTGCGTCTTTTTTGCGTCTTTTTTGCGTCTTTTTGCGTCTTTTTTGCATCGTTTTGTTATCTTTGTGTCTTTTTGCATCTTTTTTGCGTCTTTTTGCGTCTTTTTTGCATCGTTTTGTGTCTTTTTGCGTCTTTTTGTGTCTTTTTGCGTCTTTTTGCGTCGTTTTGTGTCTTTTTTGTGTCTTTTTGACGTCTTTTTGAGTCTATTTGCGTCTTTTTGCTTCTTTTTTGCGTCTTTTTTGCATCTTTTTTGTGTTTTTTGTGTCTTTTTTGTGTTTTTTTGTTGTCTTTTTGTGTCTTTTTGCGTCCTTTTGTGTCTTTTTGCGTCTTATTAAAAACGCAGAAAAACGCAAAAAATACAACGAAAAACACGATAAAGACGACAAAAAAAACACAAAAGTTGATTAAAAAACGCAAAAAAAACGACAAAAAACGACAAAACGCGAAACACACGACAGAAAGGTGCAAAGAAGACGAAAAAAACAAAAAAAAGTGTTGCTGTTGTTGTCGTCCTGTTTGTTGCTTTCATGAGACCAAAGACAAATTTCCACAGTGTGGAAAATAAATGAAACCAAACCAAACACATGAGCACAGATGAAGTTTCCTCATCAACCCAACTTCAGGAACAGAGACTTGAACAGTCTATTTCCAAGAACCAGCTCAGGGGCAGTGCCTCTGTTCCAACACCAGAGGTCACCTGTGCACAGGAAACCCCTCTAGTCCACCACACCAACTCATCTGTTAAGACTAGAGTTCATGTCACTGTTGTTGATTTAAAACACTTCCTTGTTTCAAGGTCAGTCACACGTCACTTGAAGAAGCAGGTTGAGATGGCAGGTCCTTGTGAATTCACAGTCTTTGAAAAACATCAGTGATGCTGATGAACATACTCTGATATAGTAAATATGCAACGGGTGCAATGAAAAGACAAAACACATCAAGTATATTTATACATTTAAATATCAACAGAGTCGTCTTTTGAGTCTTTTTGTGTCTTTTTGTGTCTTTTTGTGTCTTTTTGTGTCTTTTTTGCGTCTTTTTGCGTCTTTTTTGTATCTTTTTGCGTCTTTTTGCGTCTTTTTTGTGTCTTTTTGCATCTTTTTGCATCTTATTGCGTCTTTTTGTGTCCTTTTTGTGTCTTTTTTGCATCTTTTTGTGTCTTTCTGCGTCTTTTTGTGTCTTTTTTGCATCTTTTTGAGTCTTTTTGTGTCTTTTTTGTGTCTTTTGTGTCTTTTTTGTGTCTTTTTGCTTCTTGTTTGTGTCTTTTTGACGTCTTTTTGTGTCTTTTTGTCGTCTTTTTGTGTCTTTTTGTCGTCTTTTTGTGTCTTTTGCGTCTATTTGCGTCTTTTTGCTTTTTTTTAGTCTTTTTGTGTCTTTTTGCGTCCTTTTGTGTCTTTTTGCGTCTTATTAAAAACGCAGAAAAACGCAAAAAATACAACGAAAAACACGATAAAGACGACAAAAAAACACAAAAGACAACAAAAGTTGATAAAAAAACGCAAAAAAAACAACAAAAAACGATAAAAAAACGACAAAACGCGAAAAAGACACAAAAAGGTGCAAAAAAGACGACAGAAACAAAAAAAAGTGTTGCTGTTGCTGTTGTTGTCGTCCTGTTTGTTGCTTTCATGAGACCAAAGACAAATTTCCACATTGTGGAAAATAAATGAAACCAAACCAAACAAACACATGAGCACAGATGAAGTTTCCTCATCAACCCAACTTCAGGAACAGAGACTTGAACAGTCTATTTCCAAGAACCAGCTCAGGGGCAGTGCCTCTGTTTCAACACCAGAGGTCACCTGTGCACAGGAAACCCCTCTAGTCCACCACACCAACTCATCTGTGAAGTCTAGAGTTCATGTCACTGTTGTTGATTTAAAACACTTCCTTGTTTCAAGGTCAGTCACACGTCACTTGAAGAAGCAGGTTGAGATGGCAGGTCCTTGTGAATTCACAGTCTTTGAAAAATATCAGTGATGCTGATGAACATACTCTGATATAGTAAATATGCAACGGGTGCAATGAAAAGACAAAACACATCAAGTATATTTATACATTTAAATATCAACACAGAAACAAATCACACCACAAAATGATGAAGTATTTTTGAGTCTTTTTGTGTCTTTTTGCGTCTTTTTGTGTCTTTTTGCGTCTTTTTGTGTCTTTTTGTCGTCTTTTGCGTCTTTTTGCGTCTTTTTTGTGTCTTTTTGCGTCTTTTTTGTGTCTTTTTGCGTCTTTTTTGTGTCTTTTTGTCGTCTTTTGCGTCTTTTTGTGTCTTTTTGCGTCTTTTTGTGTCTTTTTGCGTCTTTTTGTGTCTTTTGCGTCTTTTTGTCGTCTTTTGCGTCTTTTTGTGTCTTTTTGCGTCTTTTTGTCGTCTTTTGCGTCTTTTTGTGTCTTTTTGCGTCTTTTTGTGTCTTTTTGCGTCTTTTTGCGTCTTTTTTGTGTCTTTTTGTGTCTTTTTTGCATCTTTTTGTGTCTTTCTGCATCTTTTTGTGTCTTTTTTGCATCTTTTTGAGTCTTTTTGTGTCTTTTTTGTGTCTTTTGTGTCTTTTTTGTGTCTTTTTGCTTCTTGTTTGCGTCTTTTTGTGTCCTTTTGTCGTCTTTTTGTGTCTTTTGCGTCTATTTGCGTCTTTTTGCTTTTTTTTAGTCTTTTTGTGTCTTTTTGCGTCTTATTAAAAACGCAGAAAAACGCAAAAAATACAACGAAAAACACAAAAAGACAACAAAAGTTGATACAGTTGCTAATTCTGCTGCTATAGTCCGAGTCTGCCGGGGGATGATCCTGCTCCTGATCCTCTGAGCTTCTCTCCTCTCTGTCTGTTTCATTCATGTCTCATTAAAACTTTGTGGAGGGCGACACGGTGGTGTGGTGGTTAGCACTATCGCCTCACAGCGAGAGGGTTCCAGGTTTGAATCCCAGCTGGGGTCCTTCTGTGTGGAGTTTGCATGTTCTCCCCGTGTCTGCGTGGGTTTTCTCCGGGTTCTCCGGTTTCCTCCCACAGTCCAAAGACGTGCAGGTGTTGGGTTCATTGATGACTCTAAATCACCCGTAGGTGTGAATGGTTGTCTGTCTCTGTTCGTCTCTATGTGTCCTGTGATAGACTGGCGTCCTGTCCAGGGTGGACCCCGCCTCACGCCCGATCGGATCAGCTGGGATCGGCTCCAGCCCCCCACGACCCCGACCCCGGGATAAGCGGTTGAAGATGAATGAATGAAAACTTAAAATCAGAATCAGCTTTGATATCAGCAGGTATGGTCCCTATGCAGACACATCCTGTCTGGAGCAGTTTCTGGTCTTTTCTTGGTGCTTTTAGAATTAATTTACACACTTCTGAGAATATAAAAGTGATATTTCATATTTGTGCGTGGACATGTATACGTCTAATTAATAAAGAAAGTGATCTTGATGAGAGAACGCAGTAAGAAAGTTTGGGTGATGCTCAGCCGGAGTGAATCAGGTGGAGGTTTACTTTAAAAATGGAAGTGAAGACGACTTTACGGTGTTTTCTGGAGATGTTAAAGCACCTCATTCATTATGAAGGACTGAAGCGTGGTCCTGACTTGTTTGGAGCTCCAGTGTTTACAGCGAGGAGATCGGGGCGTCCGAGCAGGGCAGAGGGAAGCACACGGCTAACGTTAGTTCACCGGTGACAGCGTCCTTTTGAACGTCTGCTGTAAACACAAAGCTAAATCAGGCCGTTCAAACAATAAACGGTTACAAAAGTAAGAAGTTAGACTTTAGTTCTCTCATCTTGCTGCAGCTAACGGTTCCCTTGGAGGAGAGGATGGAGGAAAAGTATGAAGAGCTGGTGGAAGATTGTCGCAGGAACGGTTGGAGGACCAGGTGTGTGCCAGTGGAGGTGGGCAGTCGGGGTTTTGCCGATCACTCCTTGAGCAAGGCGTATGGCACACTGGGCATAACAGGTGCCGACCGAAGGAGAGACATAGGCAACAATGTGGAGGCAGCAGAGAGAGCGTCCAGATGGCTCAGGCTGAAGAGCGGAGAGCAGTGGGGGCAGCAGAATGCCACTTGGACACAGGCCGGGGTCTGATCCGCCTCAGCTGGGTCGCCTGGAGGAGGGTGTCCGAGCGCCCGGAGATCCCAGGATACAACACTGATGATGTGTCCAAGGTTGTGCATCAGTGGATGTTTCTGTCGACTAGATTAGCACCTTTAAATAAATGTAAAACTTTACACCATCTCATCTCATCTTCAGCCTCTTATCCGGGGTCGGGTCTCGGGGGCAGCAGTTTTATCAGGGGACCCCAAACTTCCCTTTCCCGGGCCACATTAACCAGCTCTAACTGGGGGATCCTGAGGCGTTCCCAGGCCAGTGTGGAGATCTAATCTCTCCACCTGGTCCTGGGTCTTCCCCGAGGCCTCCTCCCAGCTGGACGTGCCTGGAACACCTCCCTAGGGAGGCGCCCAGGGTTCATCCTTACCAGACTACACCATCATTCATATTTGAAGGTTAAACAGTTTGATAGCATTTAAAAACTGTCTGGTGACTTAAATCCAGGCCCGGAGTGGCTAATCGGGAGGACCGGGACAATTCCCGGTGGGCCGGTCTGACTTTTGGGCCGCGAGGGCCGGTGTTCAATTATTATTTTTATTTATTTTGTGCCGGTGTTCAGTCATGGCACTGAGTGGAGTGGGTATCACGTGTATGCTGTTACCGCTGTCGCTGGTCATATCGGGGAGCTGGCGGTCTGTTATCATGCCAATGAAACTGGGACGCGGACGCAGGTTAAGGGCACGCCCACCAACAAGACACAGACGCAGACGCAGCCTGATGTAACGTACGTGTCGTGCACTAGTCCGCACACTTCAGTGGTGTTTGCCTAGCTCCAACCACAGATGTACAAGGAAAATAATAAACCAAAATGGAAAATAAAAAGAGCAAGGGTGGCGCAGAAAAAGCGAGGATTAAAAAGAGAAAAGCCCTGGAGACAGATGCAGCCAAATGTGCAAAAACCGGCAACTCTCCTCTCACACTCGGTGACAGCGCCTGGCAGCGCGCAAATTCTCGGTGACAGCGTCTTATAACGATCATATAATAGTATAATATAATTTTATATATAATATCACGGCCAAAAGCTCTGTGCGCCTCCGGATGGCCGTAGCACGAGGAGCTCTCTTAGGGATTGGGCTTCCCGGGGTTTGTTTACCGGCGTTGCTGTGTGGAACCGGTCTTCCGCGTTCCACACAAGACCGGATTTTTCTTTATTACTGGAAAAAAATAATACAAAATAACTCGGTGTTGGCCTCAACCACTGGTAATACCGCATACCGCGGCAACCCTGAATGTTACTAATAATTGGCATAATAATTTCTTATAGCCTGTCTAACCTAACGTTACATAATTTAAATAATATTATGATGCAACGCCACATAACTGGCCACAAACTTTAGGGGATTTGTAGCCCCTCAGATACAAGATGCATCACCAAGCACCAGCCATCAGCCCACAGGTCCAGAGTGTGCAGGTAGGATTGCTCATTAAGTGAATATTGAGGTGGTTCAGGATCATCTGGTCTGGATGAACCCTGGGCCCCTCCCTAGGGAGGTGTTCCAGGCACGTCCAGCTGGGAGGAGGCCTCGGGGAAGACCCAGGACCAGGTGGAGAGATTAGATCTCCACACTGGCCTGGGAACACCTCAGGATCCCCCAGTTAGAGCTGGTTTATGTGGCCCGGGAAAGGGAAGTTTGGGGTCCCCTGCTAAAGCTGCTGCCCCTGAGACCTGATCCAGGATAAGCGGATGAAGATGAGATGAGATGAGATGAGATAATGAAGAGCATGGTGTAGACCTAGCCTGGTCCTACCAGACTCGTACTTCATTTCATTTGCACAGAGAGTCTGGACCTACTCAATTGATAGACTTTAACTAACTTGGCAGGCAGGTGTCTGTTGAAATTTAAAACTATTGGATCTGCCCAGTGCCACTCTGGATCTGCCATAACCAATCGCTAACGTTTGGCCGGGAATCACGTTGCACGCAGGCTGTAAACAAACACTGCATGAAGATGTAAACGAGAGCTGATTGGACCCAGATTGCAATTGATGATGATAGAGGATTCAGCACTACAATAATGAAACTGACTTGAATTTTTGACTTGAAAAAGGGGAGATTTGTGACGAGATTTATGAACATTTTTATGATTTAGAGTCAGAGGCAGAGCCAGGAGCCAGTGGTGAGGAAGAAACAGGTGAGCTAGTGTGAACAAGCAAGCATCAGTTCCAATAAAACCACTTTCTTTGCCCCACTGATAGTAGTGGCCCGTTATACTTTTGATCATTAGTAATAGTAAGAATTACAGTAGGAATTACAAGGCTTTAGAGAACAGTGCGCTATTGTTTGCTTAACATGTAAAGTTATAATTACATTATTTTAATATAATAGGTCGTGATCTAAAGTGGGCCGGTCTGAGGTATGAAACTCCAGGGCTGAAAATGAGTCCCACTCCGGCCCTGCTTAAATCTGTAACAAAGTGCTGTTGTGAGAAACTCCAACATACATGAACTGAACCATAAAGACACTCTTAATAATTATCTTTAATAATTATCTTTAATAATTATCTTTAATAATTATCTTTAATAATTAGGTGACTTTTACCCACACAGGTAAAATGGTGTCTAAGTCACATTTCTCCATCTTTGACTAAAGAACTCATCATAACACATAATCTGTTCCAACAACAATGATCCATAAAGAAGAAACTGGTCCCAACTCCCAACAGCCAGAGCCCTCAGGACCTTAACCATGTGACGTCACGGGTTCAAACACCTCTGTCACACAGCAGCGTCCTCACAGCTGCGTTACCTTGGAAACGGGAACTTCCGGTCAGAAAATATATTTTTTTTAAACTGTTGTTTTAGTGATTTAAGTTTTTATTATCATAAATACAAAACAGAAATCAAATAATCACTAATTTGTGTTTTTTAAATCCGTTTGTGATGAAAATCCAACGACCCAAAGAAACACGGACCGTTCACGAGGAGCCAAAATGGCGGCGTCCTTAGGGGAGCCTGCGCCACTGAGCAGCTTTCCATAGGAATGAATGGGGCGCCATTTTGTGTCCGCTGTCCGTTCTTGTTTCTATGTCCATGAGAGAGAGAGAGAGCTGCTTTTTGGCAACAGAAGGTCAAGATGGCGGCTCCCGTGGTTGGATTCAACGTTAGGATAAAGAGGAAAACAGCCGAGAATCCTCTTAAGTGGCCAAATGGATTCTAACCCGTGCTGAATCCAGAACCGCGTCCAAGAAGAACAAGAAGGCGAATCTACGACAAGGTCCACTTTGGATGGGACCTCATCTGCATCAATAACAGACACTAACAGCACTTATACAGCTGACTGTTACTTTGGTTATTCACTCATTAAAAAAAATATATATATAATAATGATAACAGAACAGCCCAGAGCTAAAGATAAAAGGCGTTATATGCCATATTTAATCTACTGTAAAATCCCTTTTATCCATTAATTCTCACAAAGGTTGATTTAGTTGATTTCAGGACCATCATGACCATTCACTCACACAATAATAAGAATATTTACTGTAAAGTTTTTGAGATATTCTGCCTAAAAGTTCCTTATTTAGCACAGAAAAATATAAATATAAAATATCTGTAGTCTGCAGTCTGTAGTCTGTAGTCTGCAGTCTGCAGTCTGTAGTCTGCAGTCTGTAGTCTGTAGTCTGTAGTCTGCAGTCTGTAGTCTGCAGTCTGTAGTCTGTAGTCTGCAGTCTGCAGTCTGTAGTCTGCAGTCTGTAGTCTGTAGTCTGTAGTCTGTAGTCTGCAGTCTGTAGTCTGCAGTCTGTAGTCTGTAGTCTCCAGTCTCTAGTCTGTAGTCTGTAGTCTGCAGTCTGTAGTCTGTAGTCTCCAGTCTCTAGTCTGTAGTCTGCAGTCTGTAGTCTGTAGTCTGTAGTCTGTAGTCTGCAGTCTGTAGTCTGCAGTCTGTAGTCTGTAGTCTGCAGTCTGTAGACAAAAGTTGTCTCAGGACACTTTATTATGATTATATTCATTTATGATTTACACAGACGCAACAATTCCCCTTTTTATTTAATTCAACTTCATTCAATTAAGTTTAATTAAATTAAATCAAATTAAACTTAATTAAATTAAGTTGGATTAAATCAAAACCTGCCACCCGACCCCGGATCAGAGGCTGAAGATGAGATGAAGATACAAAAACAGCAAAAATAATAAGAAATAAAGTTAAATTTAAAAAGGGAAGTAGTGGAAATAGACATTTATACATATTCACATGATGCAGGTGTTCTTGTTTTGTTTGTTTTGTAATAAAATAATATGGAATAAATAAATAAGATTAAATAAACAGAAGTGACCTTGGTACAGACATGTGTCACAGTGCAGGTACAGGAGGAGGTTGATTTGATTTAAGTTTAATTTGATTTGATTTGATTTATTTTAGTTTAATTTGATTTGATTTAATTTATTTCAGTTTAATTTGATTTAATTAAGTTTAATTTGATTAAATTAAATTTAGTTTTATTTAATTTAATTTATTTAAGTTTAATTTGATTTGATTTAATTTATTTTAGTTTAATTTGATTTAATTTAATTTATTTCAGTTTAATTTGACTTTATTTAATTTATTTAATTTGATTTGATTTAATTTAATTTAATTTATTTAAGTTTAATTTAATTTGATTTAATTTAATTTATTTAAGTTTAATTTAATTTGATTTGATTTAATTTATTTCAGTTTAATTTGATTTAATTTATTTTAGTTTAATTTAATTTGATTTAATTTAATTTATTTAAGTTTAATTTGATTTAATTTATTTAAGTTTAATTTAATTTGATTTAATTTAATTTATTTAAGTTTAATTTGATTTAATTTATTTAAGTTTAATTTAATTTGATTTGATTTAATTAATTTCAGTTTAATTTGATTTAATTTATTTTAGTTTAATTTGACTTTATTTAATTTATTTAAGTTTAATTTGATTTGATTTAATTTAATTTATTTTAGTTTAATTTGACTTTATTTAATTTATTTAAGTTTAATTTAATTTGATTTAATTTAATTTATTTTAGTTTAATTTGACTTTATTTAATTTATTTAAGTTTAATTTGATTTGATTTAATTTATTTAAGTTTGATTTGATTTAATTTATTTAAGTTTAATTTAATTTGATTTGATTTAATTTATTTCAGTTTAATTTGATTTAATTAAGTTTAATTTGATTAAATTAAATTTAGTTTTATTTAATTTGATTTGATTTAATTTAATTTATTTAAGTTTGATTTGATTTTATTTAATTTAATTTATTTAAGTTTAATTTAATTTGATTTGATTTAATTTATTTCAGTTTAATTTGATTTAATTAAGTTTAATTTGATTAAATTAAATTTAGTTTTATTTAATTTGATTTGATTTAATTTAATTTATTTAAGTTTAATTTGATTTAATTTATTTCAGTTTAATTTAATTTAATTTAGTTTAATTTAATTTGATTTGATTTAAATTAATTAAATCGTTAATTAATTAAACGTTGGAATTGTTGGGTCTCTGTAATTCACAAATAAGTCATAGAGTGTGGTCTTTACCTACTCTGTAAAGATAACTCACAGAGGGGGTCCCAGGTTTGAATCCCGGCTGGGGCCCTTCTGTGTGGAGTTTGCATGTTGTCCCCGTGTCTGCGTGGGTTTTCTCCGGGTTCTCCGGTTTCCTCCCACAGTCCAAAGACGTGCAGGTGTTCGGTTCATTGATGACTCTAAATCACCCGTAGGTGTGAATGGTTGTCTGTCTCTGTTCGTCTCTATGTGTCCTGTGATAGACTGGCGTCCTGTCCAGGGTGGACCCCGCCTCACGCCCGATGTCAGCTGGGGTCGGCTCCAGCCCCCCGCGACCCCGACCCCGGGATAAGAGGCTGAAGATGACTATTTGTTTGTTCATTTATCCACAACCGGAAACAGCACTGATCAACCATAAAAACGATCTTTATTAAAAATACCAAATGTTAAACTGTTAAAAAAATAATAAAATGTTTTGATATATAACAAAGGGACAACAGAACAGCCCAGAGTGTTTTTTTAATTGTTTAAAAATGCAAATGAAGCTTTATCTGATGCTCACTTTTGGTGCATTCAGGAGAAATCCACAGACACAAACAAAAGTGAGTTAAATAAACCTCTAAATGTGTATTTCTGATGTTTTCTGAAAGGAAGTAAAAAGGTGAAACAGTAAAGATGTGTTTTTGTTGGCGTCTCCTTCAGTCGTCCTTCCTCAGCATCTGTGTCCGTCTGCTGAAGGACTTGATGTTTTCTTGATCCTTGAAAAAGAAAACAGCAACCAGGGCCGGAGCGGGGACACGTTTCAGCTTCAGGCCAGAGACCGGACTGAACTTGAATTAATGGAGCAACAGTTCTGCTCTTACTATTGTGTAGTTTTTATTCATGACATGTTTGAAATGTAAAAACCTCTCTGGGAACCATCACCTCATCGTGGTGCAGAGGTTTGTGAGTCCCTGTGAACCTGAGGGCTGTTGTCTGGACCCTGGTGCTCCTGGTCTCCCATGGCAGAGTGGTCTCAGACGAGGGGTCGGACTAAGAACGGTTCACAAAGACTCTACGGACAAACGAGGAAGAGGAAGAGAGACCCTGCCCGGAGGAAGCCCGGGGCCCCCGTCTGGAGCCAGGCCCAGACGGAGGGCTCACCGGTGAGCGCCTGGTGGCCGGGTTTGCCAAGGAGCCCGGCCAGGCACAGCCCGAAAAAGTGACATGGCACCTCCCCCTCTCCATCCTGGGGGCCCACCACTCACAGGAGGACCCTCTGGGGTCGGGGCGCTGCTGCACGGGGGGCACTGAAGGTGAGGGGCCTCGAGGGTCCAGACCCGGGCAGCAGAGGCTCTGGGGACGTGGAGCGTCTCCTCTCTGTGGGGGAAGGAGCCGGAGCTTGGGAGGGAGGTGGAGCTCCCAGTTAGATCTGGGGGGGCTCACCTCCGCACACAGTCTCCGTGCAATGAGTGGTAGCGGTAGTAGCTCAGTCCACAGGTGACTGGGCTAGGATAGGTGATTGGTTCGAGTCCCTATGTGGATCATGAATGGAGCGTGGACTGGTGGCTGGAGAGGTGCCAGTTCATCTCCTGGGCACTGCCGAGGTGTTGTTGAGCAAGGCACCGAACCCCCAACTGCTCGGGGCGCTGGTCACTGGCAGCCCCCTCCCTCCAACATCTCTCCTTAATTGCATGTATATAGGTCCTGTCTGTGCATGTGTGTGTATTTATATCATATTTTTGTGTGTGTAACATGAATAACAATAATAAGAGTGAAAATTGAATTTCCCCATTCGTGGGACGAATAAAGGAATTCTTCTCCTTCTACAATAGAAATACTTTTTACTTTTTATAATACTTTTGAGTAAATTTCAGAGCACGTACTTTTTACTTTTACTTGAATGAATATTTGGATCAGTACTTTCACTTTTACTTAAGTTGTTTTTTACACAGGTAGTTTTATTTTCTACTCAAGTAAAGAATTACTTTAGCCGTCTCTGTATATATATTTTTTTATATTTCATATTATTTAATGAGTGAATAACCAAAGTAACAGTCAGCTGTATAAGTGCTGTTAGTGTCTGTTATTGATGTGGATGAGGTCCCATCCAAAGTGGACCTTGTCGTAGATTTGCCTTCTTGTTCTTCTTGGACGCGGTTCTGGATTCAGCACGGGTTAGAATCCATTTGGCCACTTAAGAGGATTCTCGGCTGTTTTCCTCTTTATCCTAACGTTGAATCCAACCACGGGAGCCGCCATCTTGACCTTCTGTTGCCAAAAAGCAGCTCTCTCTCTCTCTCATGGACATAGAAACAAGAACGGACAGCGGACACAAAATGGCGCCCCATTCATTCCTATGGAAAGCTGCTCAGTGGCGCAGGCTCCCCTAAGGACGCCGCCATTTTGGCTCCTCGTGAACGCGGGAGGACTTTTCTACTGCAAATCTACGAGAAGGTGAACTTTGGATGTGACGTCATCTACATCACTAAAAGACAGTAATTGTACTTAAACAGCTGACTATTCTTTTGTTCATTCATTCATTTATCCACAACCGGAAACAGCACTGACCAACCATAAAAACATCTTTATTACAAATATGAAATGTTAAACCGTTAAAAAATAAATTAAAAAAATGTTTTAATATATAACAAGGGACAACAGAACAGCCCAGATATATATGATTATTATTATATGATGATAGACATATATACTGTATGTATATATATATATATACATACCCACAGTATATATATATATATATATATATATATAGCTGTCTTTCTAGCAGTAATGACAGAAAGACTCAGCATCAGTGTGTTTTTAGAGGATTCACTCAGAGTCCTTCTCTGTCTGTCCACTAGAGGGCAACGACCTCAACAAACATGGTGCAGCTCCACAAGAAAGGATTTCAATGAATCTGATGTTGTTTGATGTCAAAGAGCTCAACAGGACACGAGATGAGTCCAGCAGACACAGAAACACAGGGGACGCACTTTAAGACAGGGGACGCACATTAAGACAGGGGCAGCACATTAAGACAGGGGCAGCACATTAAGACAGGGGCAGCACATTAAGACAGGGGCAGCACATTAAGACAGGGGCAGCACATTAAGGCAAGGTTTTATTAATACAGTAGATTCAATATTGCAAATAACATATTTATAAGTGCAAAATAAGGAACTTTTAGGAAGAATTTCTCAAAAACTTTAAAGTAAATATGCTGAATATTGAGTGAGTCACTAGTCAGGATGTTCCTGAGATCAACTATATCCTTATTTGTAAGAAATTATGGATTAAAGGGGATTTCACAGTAGATTAATAATTGCATATAACGCCTTTTTCAGTTCAAAATAAGGAACTTTGAGGAAGAATTTCTCAAAATCTATAAAGTAAATATGCTTATTATTGTGTGAGTGAATAGTCATGATGGTCCTGAGTTTAACTCTATCACTATTCATGAGAAATTATGGATTAAAGGGATTTTACAGTAGATTAAATATTGCAAATAATGATTTGTATCAAGCCAAGACGAGACTTTGGAGCAGAATAGTGCGAATAAGGAACTTTTAGTTAAAATATCTCAAAAACAATAAAGTAAATATGCTTAATACTGAGAGATTAAACATTCAGGATGTTCTTAAGGTCAACTCTATCACTATTTGTAAGAACTGATGGATGAATTGGATTTTACAGTTTATTAAATATGGCATATAACGCCTTTTTCAGTGCAAAATAAGGAACTTTGAGGCAGAATTTCTCAAAAACTATCACTAACAGTGCACATAAGGGAATTTTAGGTAGAATTTCTCAAAATCTATAAAGTAAATATGCTTGATACTGAGAGATTCAATAGTCATGATGTTCCTGAGTTTAACTATATCAACCTTTGTAAGAAATCATGGTGTACAGGGATTTTACAGTAGATTAAATATGGCATATAACGCCTTTTTCAGTGCAAAATAAGGAACTTTGAGGAAGAATTTCTCAAAAACTTTACAATAAATGTGCTTAATACTGAGTGAGTGCATAGTCAAGTTAATCCGAAGTTCAACTATATCAACCTTTGTAAGAAATTATGGATAAATGGGATTTTACAGGACATTAAATATGGCATATAACGCCTTTTTCAGTGCAAAATAAGGAACTTTTAGTTAGAATTTCTCAAGATCTGTAAAGTAAATATGCTTAATATTGAGTGAGTAAATAGTCAGGATGTTCCTGAGTTCAACTCTATCCCTATTTGTGAGAAAATTTGGATTAAAGGGATTTTACAGTTGATTAAATATTGCACATAATGCCTTTTTCAGTGCAAAATAAGGAACTTTGAGGAAGAATTTCTCAAAAACTATAAAGTAAATATGCTTGATACTGAGGGAGTCACTAGTCAGGATGTTCCTGAGTTCATCTATATGAACCTTTCTTCTCTTGGTTCCCTGATACCCAAGAAGCAAGTGACATAAATGATGATCTATTAACATCTTCAGCCGGTCACGACCATATTACTGCGTTTCTTGTCAAACCGGTGAAACAGCAAATACTGCAGCTACTTGCTCACATAGTTACTCCTGTTTAAAGCTGGTGATCCATGTTGCTTTAACAGCTATAGACCCAAATCTATTCTGCCATGTTTTTCAGAGATATTAGAGAAAAAACACTCCACTTGTTTGGCTCTGCTTCACCCGATTGACAAAGTTACTTCTGCACTTGATTCAATTCAATTTTATTTATAGTGCCAAATCATAACAAAAGTTATCTCAGGACACTTTACAGAGTAGGTAAAGACCACACTCTATGACTTATTTATGATTTACAGAGACCCAACAATTCCCCCGTAGAGTACGGTGGCAATTTGAATACACACAATGTAACACACTTGCATAAGACACAATATGATAGAACATTCATTCATCTTCAACCTCTTATCCCGGGGTCGGGTTCACGGGCGGCTGGAGCCAATCCCAGCTGACATCGGGCGTGAGGCGGGGTCCACCCTGGACAGGACGGCAGTCTATCACAGGGCACATAGAGACGAACAGAGACAGACAACCATTCACACCTACGGGTGATTTAGAGTCATCAATGAACCGAACACCTGCACGTTTTTGGACTGTGGGAGGAAACCGGAGAACCCGGAGAAAACCCACGCAGACACGGGGACAACATGCAAACTCCACACAGAAGGGCCCCAGCCGGGATTCAAACCATCTTGCTGTGAGGCGACAGTGCTAACCACTACACCACCGTGCAGCCCTACTTGTTAATTATTATTATTATTGCATGAAAATTAAACTACAGACTGATAAAGAGCTACTGTTGTGCTACCACTTTCTTCGGGGCGACAGTAGCTCAGTCCATAGGTGGCTTGGCTGGGACCCCCAACTGCTCGGGGCGCTGGTCCATTGGCAGCCCCCTCGCTCTGACACCTCTCCATTAATTGCATGTATATAGGTTCTGTCTGTGCACGGTCTGAGACACCACTTATCTCCAATTTACAATGCTGCCCTTTCATCCCTTCCCAGGAGATTCAACAATCTAACCTCAAAGGACAACTGTTCACACATGGCCCGGGTGACCCCAACGACTGTCGTTCAGACTCAATAGAGCACTAACGAAGTCCAAACCAACTTCCACCCACGACTGGACCAGACCAGGACCAGGACCAGGACCAGGCTGTGACTGGACCAGCACTAACGAAGTCGAAACCAACTGCCCACCAACGACTGTCACTCTAACGACGGGCGTGGGCACTTAGAGCACAAAGGGTGTCAGTGACATCATCGGCCTGTGAGAGGTTAAATACCTGGATCTCCACACCAGGTAGTTGGACCAGTCCCAGCCTGGTCCTGGTCCAGTCCCAGCCTGGTCCTGGTCCTGGTCCTGTCCCAGCCTGGTCCTGGTCCTGGATCAGTCCCAGCCTGGTTCTGGTCCAATCCTAGCCTGGTCCTGGTCCTGGTCCAGTCCCAGCCTGGTCCTAGTCCTAGTCCTGGTCCAGTCCCAGCCTGGTCCTGGTCCTGGTCCAGTCCCAGCCTGGTCCTGGTCCAGTCCCAGCCTGGTCCTGGTCTAGTCCCAGCCTGGTCCTGGTCTAGTCCCAGCCTGGTCCTAGTCCTAGTCCTGGTCCAGTCCCAGCCTGGTCCTAGTCCTAGTCCTGGTCCAGTCCCAGCCTGGTCCTGGTCCTGGTCCTGGTCCTGGTCCTGGTCCTGGTCCTGGTCCTGGTCAGATGCGTACATGAACTGATGAACAACGACCTGGACAAATGAGAACATTCAAGGGCTTTTTGCATGTGTGTGTATTTCAGGCCTGTGTGTGAGTGTGTATGTGTATGTGTGTGTGTGTGTGTGTGTGTGTGTGTGTGTGTGTGTGTGTGTGTGTGTGTGTGTGTGTGTGTGTAACATGAATAACAATAATAGAGTGAAAAAATCTAATTTCCTCGTTGCGGGACTAATGAATGAACTCTTCTTCTTCTTCTTCTTTGGTTGGACTTAGACTTCTCTACATTGATCCTTTGGGATGAACCCCGCAAGGAATTTCCAGCAGCTTCCAAAAACACACGGGAGGTTTCATTAAAATGGAAAGGTTTCAGTCGTCCATGCAAGAATATCAGCCTATGTGTATGAATAACTACATAAAAAGAGAACAATAACAGACAAATGTGTCTTCATCCTCAGTTCTTTGAAGCAAAGGAGCTTTGTGGCGTCTGCCATCCTGCGAGACATCCTCCGTCATTTCCAGGTCTCTGAGTTTGGCTCCAGGGAGGTTTCTCGCACAGACTTCAGCAAACTGCCGACAAGGTGAAGTGAAAACTGATGTTTTCTCTGTGCTTTTGTCAAATCTCCTCTGTCGGTGTGTTGAACAGTGTGCATGTGTGTGTTATTGTATTTTATGAGAGTAGTTGAAATGAACAAAGCACTTCATGGCACTTCTAATTCTGTATTGACATTAAATAATGTTCTGCTTTGTTCAGGTGTCCATCCGGCTGAATGACACTCTTTTCAAAAGCTTTTGATACAGTTAGGGTGCACTCACACTGTTCCTCCGTACCGTGCCAAAACAGGTTTCACAGGGAAAGTCTGGTTCCTTTGACCAGTGTGAGTGCAACCGTACCACGTCTAGGAGCGGCACGCTTGCCGTCCACGGCCCGTTTGGGAGAGGTGGGCTTTAGTAAAGCACGTTTGCACATGTACGAGCACGAGCGTGCGCACGTGTACGAGCGTGCGCACGTGTACGAGCACGAGGCCTACGGCGGTTCTGAGGTCATTTCCTGTGCGCCTGTTGGGACGTAGAAAAAAGAAGGAGGGACCATGCGCGGACATTTCAAACAATGGCGGTGAAAGGTTCACGTTGGTGTGATGCGGAGGTGGAGTGTTTACTGCAGATTTGGTCGATGAAAAGATTCAAAAACAGTCGACAAGACGCACAAAAACTCTGAGGTCTACGGAAAGATCTGGAAACAAAGCCACGCATCGAAAACACACCTGGTCCAACAAAGAACTGTGTGAAGACAGTTCAGGTGATTGAATGAGTCGAGTCAGGTGTGTTTTTGATTGGTTGGAATGAAAACCTGCAGCCACAGCGACTCTTTACTGGATCAGTCTGACACCAATGATGCAGATCAGGACAAAAACACGCTATAAAAGAAACTTAAAAGACCATTTAATGTTTTTTTTGTCATGTATTGTTTATTTTTTACTCATTTACATATTAAATACTCACTTTCTTTGCTTTTGTATTGATGTTATTATGATTTGTTATTATATATTATATGTTTCATTAACCCTCCTGTTGCCCTCAAATTTGACTAACACCATTTATTCTTGGGGTCAATTTGACCGTTAAACATCTGTAAAATGATCCTAATCAATGTGTGACTCAAGTGAAGTCGGGTACTTTATGTTTTTATTTAACAAAATGAAAAATATCACTGATGTTAAACTGCATGGAGGGATTTCTGTGTGTGTGTTTTAAAGTAAGTCTGTTATTTTAAGTGCTATTTTGTGTTATTTGTAACATCTGGAATGAAAGTAACGTCCGTTATCAAGGACAGCAGCATGAATTTGACCTCATATAATATTTGAATTGTAAAATAAACAATAATAATAATGATTAAATCATCCAGATGATCAAACTGACCCAAAGGAACACCGATGCCACAAGTACATGTACGATAAGAACAATAAAAAATATATATAATCATGACAATTTTAGGTTTTTTATGAGTTGTCCCCATAAAATGAGGAAAAATCATAAATATAAAGCAAAAAAACAAAGAAAGACGTCGTTATTTAGAGATTTTAAACATTAAATGGGGTCAAATTGACCCTTAGGAGAACAGGAGGGTTAACTTGTTATTACTTTATGTAGTTTTTATTTATTATTATTATTTTTTTGTTTGTTAATGTTGAGTTTCTTTATAATATTGTGAAATTTTAACATTATTTAGGTGGAGCCAACTGTGATTTCTGCCTCTTCCTGCACTGTGTGTTAATTCTAGTATTTGTATATTTTTTTAAATTGTGCTAAATAAATACATTTAAAAAAAAAAAGGTATTAAAGGGATTAAACAGTAGATTTAATTTTGCATACAACACCTTTTATCAGTGAAAAATAAGGAAATTTGAGGCAGAATTTCTCAAATTATTTGTAAGAAACTTTGGATTAAAGTGATTTTACAGTAGATTAAATATTCCACATGATGTATTTTTCAGTGCAAAATAAGGAACTAGGCAGAATTTAATAAAAACTATCACTAACTAAAGGTAGAGGGGTGATTTAGTGTGTGATGATGATGAAAGTGACCCATTCAACAGGTGCAGTAATGACAGAAAGACTCAGCATCAGTGTGTTTTTAGAGGATTCACTCAGAGTCCTTCTCTGTCTGTCCACTAGAGGGCAACGACCTCAACAAACATGGTGCAGCTCCACAAGAAAGGATTTCAATGAATCTGATGTTGTTTGATGTCAAAGAGCTCAACAGGACACAAGATGAGTCCAGCAGACACAGAAACACAGGGGACGCACTTTAAGACAGGGGCAGCACATTAAGACAGGTGTTTATTTATACAGGAGATTCAATATTGCAAATAACATATTTATATGTGCAAAATAAGGAACTTTTAGGCAGAATTTCTCAAAATCTATGAAGTAAATATGCTTGATACTGATGGATTAAATAGTCGTGATGTTCCTGAGTTTAACTCTATCATTATTTGTAAGAAATCACAGTGTACAGGGATTTTACAGTAGATTAAATATGGCTTTTAACGCCTTTTTCAGTGCAAAATAAGGAACTTTGAGGAAGAATTTCTCAAAAACTTTACAATACATTTACTTGATACTGAAGGATTTAATAGTCATGATGTTCCTGAGGTCAACTATATCATTATTTGTAAGAACTGATGGATGAATTGGATTTTACAGTCGATTAATAATTGCATATAACGCCTTTTTCAGTGCAAAATAAGGAACTTTGAGGTAGAATTTCTTAAAAACTATGAAATAAATATGCTTGATACTGAGAGATTCAATAGTCATGATGGTTCTGAGGTAAACTTATTATTTGTAATAAAATTATGTTTTAAAGGGCTTTAAAAGTAGATTAAATATATCACATAAAGCCTTTTATCTTTAGCTCTGGGCTGTTCTGTTATCATTATTATATATATTTTATCTAATGAGTGAATAACCAAAGTAATGTTCAGCTGTATAAGTGCTGTTAGTGTCTGTTATTGATGCAGATGAGGTCCCATCCAAAGTGGACCTTGTCGTAGATTCGCCTTCTTGTTCTTCTTGGACGCGGTTCTGGATTCAGCCCGGGTTAGAATCCATTTGGCCACTTAAGAGGATTCTCGGCTGTTTTCCTCTTTATCCTAACGTTGAATCCAACCACGGGAGCCGCCATCTTGACCTTCTGTTGCCAAAAAGCAGCTCTCTCTCTCTCTCATGGACATAGAAACAAGAACGGACAGCGGACACAAAATGGCGCCCCATTCATTCCTATGGAAAGCTGCTCAGTGGCGCAGGCTCCCCTAAGGACGCCGCCATTTTGGATCCTCGTGAACGCGGGAGGACTTTTCTACTGCAAATCTACGAGAAGGTGAACTTTGGATGTGACGTCATCTACATCACTAAAAGACAGTAATTGTACTTAAACAGCTGACTATTCTTTTGTTCATTCATTCATTTATCCACAACCGGAAACAGCACTGATCAACCATAAAAACATCTTTATTACAAATATGAAATGTTAAACTGTTAAAAACATAAATTAAATAAATGTTTTAATATATAACAAGGGACAACAGAACAGCCCAGAGCTAAACATTAAATAAAAACAGATTTATGATTCACAGAAAGAAAACATTATTTAAATATATGGATTTAAAAATGTGGACAATTGTAAAACATTGAATAAGAGTGATAAGATATTATGGATTGAAGGGATTTTACAGTAGATTAAATATGGCATATAACGCCTTTTTCAGTGCAAAATAAGGAACTTTGAGGAAGAATTTTTGAAAAACTATACAATACATTTACTTGATACTGATGGATTAAATAGTCATGATGTTCCTGAGTTCAACTATATCAACCTTTGTAAGAAATGATGGATGAATTGGATTTTACAGTAGATTAAATACGTATAAACCTTCAGTGCCAAATAAGGACCGTGAGGCAGAATTTCTCAAAAACTATCACTAACAGTGCACATAAGGAAATTTTAGGTAGAATTTCTCAAAATCTATAAAGTAAATATGCTTGATACTGAGTGATTGAATAGTCATGATGTTCCTGAGTTCAACTCTATCAACCTTTGTAAGAAATTATGGATGAATGGAATTTGTGTGCACTGAGGGCCCTGGTGTTCATCGTCCTTCGGAGTACTTACTTCCTGGAGAGCCCAGTGGTTTCCAGCAAAACCAGGCTAGTTGTTTACTACTTGCGTTTCCAGGCAACGTTGTGCTAAGCTAACCTAACCTAGCTAGAGTGGTATCAATGGGGTAACCCCTATGTTCCTTGGGTCCTATGATCTCCGGTCCCATAAGCCTTTGCTGATTTAATTCAGCATTTTCTTAGGGTTGGGATTTGTGGTAAGGGTCAGCGTTAGGAGTTAGTGTTAGGGTCTACAAAGGTATATTTGTATGGAGTAAGACAGCTGTCAAAAAAAGATGTTGCTTGATACTGAGAGATTCATTAGTCATGATGTTCCTGAGTTCAACTATATCATTATTAGTAAGAAATCATGGTGTACAGGGATTTTACAGTAGATTAAATATGGCTTATAACGCCTTTTTCAGTGCAAAATAAGGAATTTTGAGGCAGAATTTCTCAAAATCTATAAAGTAAATATGCTTCATACTGAGGGATTGAATAACCATGATGCTCCTGAAGTCAACTATATCAACTTTTGTAAGAAATCATGGATTACAGGGATTTTACAGTAGATTACAAGTACCTGGGTGTTCCCATCATCCACAGACTGGACTGGAGATCGAACACTGAAGCTGTTTACAAGAAGGTGATGATTTATTTCCTGAGGAAGCTGAGATCCTTCAACGTGTGCAGCAGATGTTGGAGATCTTTGATCAGTCTGTGGTGGAGAGGAGGACGCTCTGGAGGCTGTGGTGGAGAGGAGGACGCTCTGGAGGCTGTGGTGGAGAGGAGGACGCTCTGGAGGCTGTGGTGGAGAGGAGGACCCTCTGTGGTGGAGAGGAGGACGCTCTGTGGTGGAGAGGACCCTCTGGAGGCTGTGGTGGAGAGGAGGACCCTCTGTGGTGGAGAGGAGGACCCTCTGTGGTGGAGAGGAGGACGCTCTGTGGTGGAGAGGAGGACCCTCTGGAGGCTGTGGTGGAGAGGAGGACCCTCTGGAGGCTGTGGTGGAGAGGAGGACACTCTGGAGGCTGTGGTGGAGAGGAGGACGCTGAAAAAACTGTTATCCATCATGGAGGACCCTCTCCAACTCACACTTGTCAGACAGCGGAGCACCTTCTCCAAAAGGCTGCTTCAGCTTCGCTGTCGTAGCAACAGATACAGGAAATCTTTCCTGCCACAATTCAACCCTTATTTTTTTTTGTATATATTATTATTGTCATAGTATATTTAGCATATTTTGTTGTATATATTATTGTTGTTTATTGTTTATAGCACACTGTGCACTGTACATGTACACTATGTATATATTGGATTCTATTTATGTTATGTACCAAGTGTTTATTTGCTGACCCAGTACTGCTGTTACTAAATCATTTCCCAGTCTGGGATAATTTAAGTCATTCTATTCTATTCTCTTCTAAGTATTCAGCACGGGTTAGAATCCATTTGGCCACTTAAGAGGATTCTCGGCTGTTTTCCTCTTTATCCTAACGTTGAATCCAACCACGGGAGCCGCCATCTTGACCTTCTGTTGCCAAAAAGCAGCTCTCTCTCTCTCTCATGGACATAGAAACAAGAACGGACAGCGGACACAAAATGGCGCCCCATTCATTCCTATGGAAAGCTGCTCAGTGGCGCAGGCTCCCCTAAGGACGCCGCCATTTTGGATCCTCGTGAACGCGGGAGGACTTTTCTACTGCAAATCTACGAGAAGGTGAACTTTGGATGTGACGTCATCTACATCAATAAAAGACAGTAATTGTTCTTAAACAGCTGACTATTCTTTTGTTCATTCATTCATTTATCCACAACCGGAAACAGCACTGATCAACCATAAAAACATCTTTATTACAAATATGAAATGTTAAACTGTTAAAAAAATAAATTAAATAAATGTTTTAATATATAACAAGAGACAACAGAACAGCCCAGAGCTAAACATTAAATAAAAACAGATTTATGATTCAAAGAAAGAAAACATTATTTAAATATATGGGTTTAAAAAATCTGACAATTGTAAAACATTGAATAAGAGTAATAAGATATTATGGATTAAAGGGATTTTACAGTAGATTAAATATTGTACATGAACTTTCAGTTCCAAATAAGGACCGTGAGGCAGAATTTCTCAAAACCTAGTATTGTATAGTTTTTTAGAAGTTCTTTCCCAAAGTTCCTTAATTTGCACTGAAAAAGGCGTTATATGCCATTTCTAATCCCAATATTTAATCAACTGTAAAATGCAATTCACCCATCAGTTCTTACAAAGGTTGATAGAGTTGAACTCAGGAACATCATAACTATTGAATAAATCAGTATCAAGTAAATGTATTGTATAGTTTTTGAGAAATTCTTCCTCAAAGTTCCTTATTTTGCACTGAAAAAGGTGTTATATGCCATATTTAATCTACTGTAAAATCCCATTCACCCATCAGTTCTTACAAAAAGTGATAGAGTTGAACTCACGAACATCATGAATATTGAATCTCTCAGTATCAAGCATATTTACTTCATAGATTTTGAGAAATTCTACCTAAAATGTCCTTATGTGCACTGTTAGTGATAGTTTTTGAGAAATTCTGCCTCACGGTCCTGATTTGGCACTGAAAGTTTATATGTATTTAATCAACTGTAAAATCCAATTCATCCATCAGTTCTTACAAATAATGATATAGTTTAACTCAGGAACATCATGACTATTCAATCCATCAGTATCGAGTAAATGTATTGTATAATTTTTGAGAAATTCTTCCTCAAAGTTCCTTATTTTGCACTGAAAAAGGCTTTATATGCCATATTTAATCAACTGTAAAATCCCTGTCCACCATGATTTCTCACAAATAATGATAGAGTTGAACCCAGGACCATCTTGACTATTGAATATCTCAGTATCAAGCATATTTACTTCATAGATTTTGAGAAATTCTACCTAAAATTTCCTTACGTGCACTGTTATTGATAGTTTTTGAGAAATTCTGCCTCACGGTCCTGATTTGGCACTGAAAGTTTATATGTATTTAATCTACTGTAAAATCCCATTCATCCATCAGTTTTTACAAATAATGATATAGTTGAACTCAGGAACATCATGAATATTGAATCCTTCAGTATCAAGCATATTTACTTTATAGATTTTGAGCAATTCTTCCTCAAAGTTCCTTATTTTGCACTGAAAAAGGCGTTATATGCCATATTTAACCTACTGTAAAATCCCTGTACACCATGATTCCTTACAAATAGTGATAGAGTTGAACTCAGGAACATCATGACTATTGAACCTCTCAGTATCAAACATATTTACTTCAAAGATTTTGAGAAATTCTACCTAAAATTTCCTTATGTGCACTGTTAGTGATAGTTTTTGCGAAATTCTGCCTCACGGTCCTGATTTGGCACTGAAAGTTTATATGTATTTAATCAACTGTAAAATCCAATTCATCCATCAGTTCTTACAAAAGTTGATATAGTTGAACTCAGGAACATCATGACTATTCAATCCATCAGTATCAAGTAAATGTATTATATAGTTTTTGAGAAATTCTTCCTCAAATTTCCTTATTTTGCACTGAAAAAGGCGTTATATGCCATATTTAATCAACTGTAAAATCCCTGTACACCATGATTTCTTACAAATAGTGATAGAGTTGAACTCAGGACCATCATGACTATTGAATCTCTCAGTATCAAGCATATTTACTTCATAGCTTTTGAGAAATTCTTCCTCAAAATTCCTTAATTTGCACTAAAAAGTTGTAATATGCCATATTTAACCTACTGTAAAATCCCTGTACACCATGATTTCTTACAAATAGTGATAGAGTTGAACTCAGGAACATCATGACTATTGAATCCCTCAGTATCAAGCATATTTGCTTCATAGATTTTGAGAAATTCTTCCTCAAAGTTCCTTATTTTGCACTTAAAAAGGCGTTATATGCCATATTTAATCCACTGTAAAATCCCTGTATACCATGATTTCTTACAAATAGTGATAGAGATGAACTTAGGAACATCATGACTATTGAATCTCTCAGTATCAAGCATATTTAGTCCATAAATCTTGAGAAATTCTACCTAAAATTCCCTTACGTGCACTGTTAGTGATAGTTTTTCAGAAGTTCTGCCTCACGGTCCTTTTTTGGCACTGAAAGTTTATTTGTATTTAATCAACTGTAAAATCCCATTCATCCATCAGTTCTTACAAAGGTTGATATAGTTGAACTCAGGGACATGATGACTATTCAATCCATCTGTATCATGCATATTTGTTTCATAGTTTTTGAGATATTCTTCCTCAAAGTCCCTTATTTTGCACTGAAAAAGGCGTTATATGCCATATTTAATCAACTGTAAATTCCAATTCATCCACCAGTTTTTACAAATAATGATGTAGTTGAACTCAGAAACATCATGACTATTTACTCCATCAGTATCCAGATTATTTATTCTACAGTTCTTGAGAAATTCTTCCTCAAATTTCCTTATTTTGCACTGAAAAGGGCGTTATATGCCATATTTAATCTACTGTAAAATCGAATTCATCCACCAGTTTTTACAAATAATGATGTAGTTGAATTCAGGAACACCATGACTATTTAATCTTTCAGTATCAAGTAAATATATTGAATAGTTTTTTAGAAATTCTTCCTCAAATTTCCTTGTTTTGCACTGAAAAAGGCGTTATATGCCATATGTAATCTACTGTAAAATCCCTGTACACCATGATTTCTGACAAATAGTGAAAGAGTTGAACTCAGGAACATCATGACTATTGAATCTCTCAGTATCAAGCATATGTACTTCTTGGATTTTGAGGAAATTCTACCTAAAATTTCCTTATGTGCACTGTTAGTGATAGTTTTTGAGAAATTCTACCTCACGGTCCTTATTTGGCACTGAAAGTTTATTTGTATTTAATCAACTGTAAAATCCAATTCATCCATCAGTTTTTACAAATAATGAAATAGTTGAACTCAGGACCATCATGACTATTGAATCTCTGAGTATCAAGCATATTCACTTTATAGTTTTTGAGAAATTCTTCCTCAAATTTCCTTATTTTGCACTGAAAAAGGCGTTATACGCCATATTTAATCTACTGTAAAATCCCTGTACACCATTATTTCTTACAAATAATGATAGAGTTGATCTCAGGACCATCTTGACTGTTTAATCATTCAGTATCAAACATATTTACTTCAAAGATTTTGAGAAATTCTACCTAAAATTTCCTTATGTGCACTGTTAGTGATAGTTTTTGCGAAATTCTGCCTCACGGTCCTGATTTGGCACTGAAAGTTTATATGTATTTAATCAACTGTAAAATCCAATTCATCCATCAGTTCTTACAAAAGTTGATATAGTTGAACTCAGGAACATCCTGACTATTCAATCTATCAGTATCAAGTAAATGTATTATATAGTTTTTGAGAAATTCTTTCTCAAATTTCCTTATTTTGCACTGAAAAAGGCGTTATATGCCATATTTAATCAACTGTAAAATCCCTGTACACCATGATTTCTTACAAATAGTGATAGAGTTGAACTCAGGAACATCATGACTATTGAATCTCTCAGTATCAAGAATATTTACTTTATAGATTTTGAGAAATTCTACCTAAAATTTCCTTATGTGCACTGTTAGTGATAGTTTTTGAGAAATTCTGCCTCACGGTCCTTATTTGGCACTGAAAGTTTATATGTATTTAATCAACTGTAAAATCCAATTCATCCATCAGTTCTTACAAAGGTTGATATAGTTGAACTCAGGAACATCATGACTATTAAATCCATCAGTATCAAGTAAATGTATTGTATAGTTTTTGAGAAATTCTTCCTCAAATTTCCTTATTTTGCACTGAAAAAGGCGTTATATGCCATATTTAATCTACAGTAAAAACCCTGTGAACCATGATTTCTTACAAATAGTGATAGAGTTGAACTCAGGAACATCATGACTATTGAATCTCTCAGTATCAAGAATATTTACTTCATAGATTTTGAGAAATTCTACCTAAAATTTCCTTATGAGCACTGTTAGTGATTGTTTTGAGAAATTCTGCCTCACGGTCCTTATTTGGCACTGAAAGTTTATATGTATTTAATCAACTGTAAAATCCAATTCATCCATCAGTTCTTACAAAGGTTGATACAGTTGAACTCAGGAACATCATGACTATTCAATCCATCAGTATCAAGTAAATTTACTTCATAGTTTTTGAGAAATTCTTCCTCAAATTTCCTTTTTTTGCACTGAAAAAGGCGTTATATGTCATATTTAATCTACTGTAAAATCCCTGTACACCATGATTTCTTACAAAGGTTGATATAGTTGAACTCAGGAACATCATGACTATTGAATCTCTCAGTATCAAGCATATTTACTTCATAGCTTTTGAGAAATTCGACCTAAAATTTCCTTATGTGCACTGTTAGTGATTGTTTTTGAGAAATTCTGTCTCACGGTCCTTATTTGGCACTGAAAGTTTATTTGTATTTAATCAACTGTAAAATCCCAGTCATCCATCAGTTCTTACAAAGGTTGATATAGTTGAACTCAGGAACATCATGACTATTGAATCCATCAGTATCAAGTAAATGTATTGTATAGTTTTTGAGCAATTCTTCCTCAAATTTCCTTATTTTGCACTGAAAAAGGCGTTATATGCCATATTTAATCAACTGTAAAATCCCTTTCATCCATCAGTTTTTACAAATAATGATATAGTTGAACTCAGGACCATCATGACTATTGAATCCCTCAGTATCAAGCATATTCACTTTATAGTTTTTGAGAAATTCTTCCTCAAAGTTCCTTATTTTGCACTGAAAAAGGCGTTATATGCCATATTTAATCAACTGTAAAATCCCTTTCATCCATCAGTTTTTACAAATAATGATATAGTTGAACTCAGGACCATCATGACTATTGAATCCATCAGTATCAAGCATATTTACTTAATAGATTTTGAGAAATTCTACCTAAAATTTCCTTATGTGCACTGATAGTGATAGTTTTTGAGAAATTCTGCCTCACTGTCCTTATTTGGCACTGAAAGTTTATATGTATTTAATCTACTGTAAAATCCCATTAATCCATCAGTTCTGACAAAGGTTGATATAGTTGAACTCAGGAACATCATGACTATTCAATCCATCAGTATCGAGTAAATGTATTGTATATTTTTTGAGAAATTCTTCCTCAAAGTTCCTTATTTTGCACTGAAAAAGGCGTTATATGCCATATTTAATCAACTGTAAAATCACTGTACACCATGATTTCTTACAAATAATGAAATAGTTGAACTCAGGACCATCATGACTATTGAACATCTAAGTATCAAGAATATTTACTTCATAGTTTTTGAGAAATTCTTCCTCAAAGTTCCTTATTTTGCACTGAAAAAGGCGTTATATGCCATATTTAATCTACTGTAAAATCCCTGTACACCATGATTTCTCACAAATAGTGAAATAGTTGAACTCAGGAACATTGTGACTATTGAATCTCTCAGTATAAAGCATATTCACTTTATAGTTTTATAGAAATTCTTCCTCAAATTTCCTTATTTTGCACTGAAAAAGGCGTTATACGCCATATTTAATCTACTGTAAAATCCCTGTACACCATTATTTCTTACAAATAGTGATAGAGTTGAACTCAGGACCATCACGACTATTGAATCTCTCAGTATCAAGCATATTTACTTCTTGGATTTTGAGAAATTCTACCTAAAATTTCCTTATGTGCACTGTTAGTGATAGTTTTTGAGAAATTCTTCCTCACGGTCCTTATTTGGCACTGAAAGTTTATATGTATTTAATCAACTGTAAAATCCAATTCATCCCTCAGTTCTTACAAAGGTTGATATAGTTGAACTCAGGAACATCTTGACTATTGAATCCCTCAGTATCAAGCATATATACTTCATAGATTTTGAGAAATTCTTCCTCAAATTTCCTTATTTTGCACTGAAAAAGGCGTTATATGCCATATTTAATCTACTGTAAAATCCCTGTACACCATGATTTCTTACAAATAGTGATAGAGTTGAACTCAGGAACATCATGACTATTGAATCTCTCAGTATCAAGCATATTTACTTTATAGATTTTGAGAAATTCTACCTAAAATTTCCTTATGTGCACTGTTAGTGATAGTTTTTGAGAAATTCTGCCTCATGGTCCTTATTTGGCACTGAAAGTTTATATGTATTTAATCAACTGTAAAATCTCATTCATCCATCAGTTTTTACAAAGGTTGGCATAGTTGAACTCAGGAACATCATGACTATTCAATCCATCAGTGTCAAGTAAATGTATTGTATAGTATTTGAGAAATTCTTCCTCAAAGTTCCTAATTTTGCACTGAAAAAGGCGTTATATGCCATATTTAATCTACTGTAAATTCCCATTCTTCCATCAGTTCTTACAAATAATGATATAGTTGAACTCAGGAACATCATGACTATTCAATCCATCAGTATCAAGTAAATGTATTGTATAGTTTTTAAGAAATTCTTCCTCAAATTTCCTTATTTTGCACTGAAAAAGGTGTTATATGCCATATTTAACCTACTGATAAATCCCTGTACACCATGATTTCTTACAAATAATGATAGAGTTGATGTCAGGAACATCATGACTATTGAATCCTTCAGTATCAAGCATATTTACTTTATAGATTTCGAGAAATTCTTCCTCAAATTTCCTTATGTGCACTTAGTGATAGTTTTTGAGAAATTCTGCCTCACGGATCTGATTTGGCACTGAAAGTTTATTTGTATTTAATCTATTGTAAAATCCCATTTATCCATCAGTTTTTACAAATAATGATATAGTTGAACTCAGGAACATCATGACTATTCAATCCATCAGTATCAAGTAAATGTATTGTATAGTTTTTGAGCAATTCTTCCTCAAATTTCCTTATTTTGCACTGAAAAAGGCGTTAAATGCCATATTTAATCAACTGTAAAATCCAATTCATCCATCAGTTCTTACAAAGGTTGATACAGTTGAACTACTCAGGAACATCATGACTATTCAATCCACCAGTATCAAGCATATTTACTTTATAGATATTGAGAAATTCTACCTTAAATATCCTTATGTGCACTGTTAGTGATAGTTTTTGAGAAATTCTGCCTCACGGTCCTTATTTGGCACTGAAAGTTTATATGTATTTAATCAACTGTAAAATCTAATTCATCCATCAGTTCTTACAAAGGTTGATATAGTTGAACTCAGGAACATCATGACTATTCAATCCATCAGTATCAAGCATATTTATTGTATAGTTTTTGAGAAATTCTTCCTCAAATTTCCTTATTTTGCACTGTAAAAGGCGTTATATGCCATATTTAATCTACTGTAAAATCCCTGTACACCAGGATTTCTTACAAATAGTGATAGAGTTGAACTCAGGACCATCTTGACTATTGAATCTCTCAGTATCAAGCATATTTACTTTATAGATTTTGAGAAATTCTACCTAAAATTTCCTTATGTGCACTGTTAGTGATAGTTTTTGAGAAATTCTGCCTCACGGTCCTTATTTTGCACTAAAAGTTTATATGTATTTAATCAACTGTAAAATCCAATTCATCCATCAGTTTTTACAAAGGTTTATAGAGTTGAAGTCAGGAACATCATGACTATTCAATCCATCAGTATCAAGTAAATGTATTGTATCGTTTTTGAGAAATTCTTCCTCAAAGTTCCTTATTTTGCACTGAAATAGGCGTTATATGCCATATTTAATATACGGTAAAAACCCTGTACACTGTGATTTCTTACAAATAATGATAGAGTTGAACTCAGGAACATCATGACTATAAATTCGTACCCACAAACTGAATTTGTTTTCACAGGGGAGACTTTGTAGTCGTAGAAATTAGAGTTGTACTCACAGCTTTTAGATTGATTCTCACATAAAAACAATTCTAACCCAAACAATTTCTCAGACTTGTGTATGACAGAAGAATTTTGTGTACAACTTTTTTATTTACGAATACGAATGGTTAGAATCACGGACGAAACTTTTAATCACACATCTTTTTGACAGCTGTCTTACTCCATACAAATATACCTTTGTAGACCCTAACACTAAATCCTAACGCTGACCCTTACCATGAATCCCAACCTTAACAAAATGCTGAATTAAATCAGCAAAGGCTTATGGGACCGGAGATCATAGGACCCAAGGAACATAGGGGTTACCCCATTGATACCACTCTAGCTAGGTTAGGTTAGCTTAGCACAACATTGCCTGGAAACGCAAGTAGTAAACAACTAGCCTGGTTTTGTTGGAAACCACTGGGCTCTCCAGGAAGTAAGTACTCCGAAGGACGATGAACACCAGGGCCCTCAGTGCAAATTCCATTCATCCATATTTTCTTACAAAGGTTGATATAGTTGAACTCAGGAACATCATGACTATTCAATCACTCAGTGTCAGGCAAATGTATTGTATAGTTTTTGAGAAATTCTTCCTCTAACTTCCTATTTTTGCACTGAAAAAGCCGTTATATGCCATATTTCATCTACTGTCAAAACACTGTATACAATAATTTCTTACAAATAGTGACAGAGTAGAACTCAGAAACATCATGACTATTGAATCTCTCAGTATAAAGCATATTTACTTCATAGTTTTTGAGAAATTCTGCCTCACGTTCCTTATTTTGCACTGAAAGTTTATGTGCAATATTTAATCTACTGTAAAATCCCTTTAAACCATAATATCTTAATACTCAATGTAATTAATATAAAAACTGTTTTCTTCTTATCTTTCCATTCATGTAAATGTTTAAATGTATGTAAATGTAATTGTGAATTGAATTTATAATTATGTGTAATTTTAATGAAAGGAACAAATAAATACAATACAATGTTTTACAATTGTCGGAATTTTTAAATCCATATCTTTAAATCATGTTTTCTCAAAATTATGTTTTCTTTATGAAATCTATTTTTATTTAATGTTTAGCTCTGGGCTGTTCTGTTGTCCCTTGTTATATATTAAAACATTTATTTAATGTATTTTTTTAACAGTTTAACATTTCATATTTGTAATAAAGATGTTTTTATGGTTGATCAGTGCTGTTTCCGGTTGTGGATAAATGAATGAATGAACAAAAGAATAGTCAGCTGTTTAAGTACAATTACTGTCTTTTAGTGATGTAGATGACGTCACATCCAAAGTTCACCTTCTCGTAGATTTGCAGTAGAAAAGTCCTCCCGCGTTCACGAGGAGCCAAAATGGCGGCGTCCTTAGGGGAGCCTGCGCCACTGAGCAGCTTTCCATAGGAATGAATGGGGCGCCATTTTGTGTCCGCTGTCCGTTCTTGTTTCTATGTCCATGAGAGAGAGAGAGAGCTGCTTTTTGGCAACAGAAGGTCAAGATGGCGGCTCCCGTGGTTGGATTCAACGTTAGGATAAAGAGGAAAACAGCCGAGAATCCTCTTAAGTGGCCAAATGGATTCTAACCCGTGCTGAATCCAGAACCGCGTCCAAGAAGAACAAGAAGGCGAATCTACGACAAGGTCCACTTTGGATGGGACCTCATCTACATCCATAAAAGACACTAACAGCACTTATACAGCTGAACATTACTTTGGTTATTCATTAATTAAAAAATATCAAATGTAAAAATGTAAAAAATGTAAATATAATAAGAATAACAGAACTAAAGATAAAAGGCTTTCTGTGCTATATTTAATCTGCTGTAAAATCCCTTTAATCCCTCATTTCTCACAAAGGTTGATACAGTTGATCTCAGGACCACCCTGACTATTCACCCCCGCATTATTAAGCATATTTATTGGATAGTTGTTGAGAAATTCTGCCTCAAAGTTCCTTATTTTGAACAGAAAAATATGTTATGTGCAAAATTAACTCTACTGTAAAACCCCTTTCATCCCTAATTTCTTACTAATAATGACAGCGTTGATCTCAGGACAATCCTGACTAGAAAGTTCTCCTAATCCTATATTTGCTGTAGAAGGAGAGGGGCCAAGATGGCGGAGGCGTAGGACGCGGGGTGCAAAGTTTCTCTGTCAAACAACTTGAGGCTTTGTGATTAGGCAGACAGATTATGAAACAGTTTTAAAGTTGTAATGATGAAAAAGTGACTTAAGTACAGGAATGCTTTGGTACCAGGACTATTATTCTGTGAAAATTTAAAAAAAACGGGTAAACCGAGACGGTAAAAGTCTGAATACAAGCTAGCTAGGACCAACGAACGTTAGCGTCAGAGACAGAAACAAGATGACTTCCAATGCTAACGTGAGTGACTCTTAAATGTCAGGAGAAGTGAACGCACCTGATGAGAAAAACATTAAAATACTGCCGAAGATACAATGGACACACTCTCAGACCAGACGTGTAACACCCAAAAAAATGTCAACAAACGGAAGAAAAGAGACTCTAACGATCACGGTGACAGTGCAAATATCAGCGCGGACTTTTTGGCAGCTATGCAAGAGCTCTCCAGTAAACATGACGAGACTTTCCGTAAGATTTCAGTGATTGAACTCAAACTACAGATGCAACGCATTGAAAAACTCTCTTCTACAGTTGAACAACTTGGTGTGGATATGAATCGCCACAAAGACATTTTGAAGAAGACAGAGCTAGAAATGGAACAACTGAAAACAGAGAACCGGATTCTGAGGGCAGGTGTCGCTGAGAACAAGGGCTATAGTTACAGATGGACACTGAAACTACACGGAGTAAGAGAGGAGACACATGAAGACGTGAGGGCAGTGGTGATTAACATCCTTGGAAAAGTTTCCCCTGGGCTTCATGAATATCTACAGGAAGGTGTCGACATTGTGCATCGCCTAGGTCAGAGGAGGAAGGACGGCTCCCACCGGTCCCTAAGCATCCTCTTCGCGCTGCGACGTATCCGTGATGCTGTTTGGAAGAGTGCCAAGGGCTGCGAGTTTCTGCGGGACAACAAGCTGCGTCTCACCGAGGCACTTTCCCCGGAGGATCGAGAGGCTAGAGAAAAACTCTGGCCCCTTGTAGAAAAGGCAAGGAAGGAAGGTAAAAAGTGTCCTTTGTAGGACCCTATGCTCTGAGAGACGGGAAGAAGATTGACCATTTAGACATTAATTGAAGCGGTTTCCTCAGGGCGCACTCACACTGTCCTTCTGGCCGGGGCCAAAACCGTTTTTTTCAGCTAAAGCGGCCGTGGACGGCCCGCTGGCCGCAGTTATGCACGGAGCGGGTGCACTCACACTACTTAAACGTACTAGGCTTTAGCTGAAAAAACGGTTTTTGGCCCCGGCCAGAAGGACAGTGTGAGTGCGCCCTGAGGAAACCGCTTCAATTAATGTCTAAATGGTCAATCTTCTTCCCCTCTCTCAGAAAGAGGTGGGCTTTACCCGAGCCGTTTGCACATGTACGAGCGTGCGCACGTGTACGAGCACCAGCACGAGCCCTACGGCAGTAGCGTTATGTCCGCCTGTTCGGACATAGAAAATAGAAGGAGGGACCATGCGACAACAACAATGGCGGTGAAAGGTTCACGTTGGTGTGATGCGGAGGTGGAGTGTTTACTGCAGATTTGGTCGATGAAAAGATTCAAAAACAGTCGACAAGACGCACAAAAACTCTGAGGTCTACGGAAAGATCTGGAAACAAAACCACGCATCGCCATGACGTCATCAATGCGTGTGACGTGTTACGGCGTGATGACGTATAGGCAGCAAGAAGCATTCTCCGAGGCCCAGGTAGAGTGAGTACAAACGGGCCTGGAGGGGGGGACAAGGACCCTAAAGCACGGGGCGCGGTGCGGAGGCACAGTGGGAGGGCGCCCTCAGATAACGACAGAGAAGAGTCGCGCAGAGTGGTAAGATCCCTACACGCTGCACGTCTCCAGGTGCTTATAGAGAACTCTGCATAAGCTTATTGACTTTGAACTTCTACATTTCGGTGATGACGGATGAAGAAAGCTGTCTCTAACAGTTCATATCTCCAGGGAGGATATAATAAACATATACTCACAGACCTAAGAGCTGCGACCTTCTGGAGGAAGCTGGTGGGGATTGCTATGCCTCCAACCTGTGAACATTGACAGACCGCTGGTATCGTGGGGAAATCGTTGTTAAAAACTCCTTTAGTCACATTATTTGGATTAATCCCACACGCTTATACACATATTAGTTGTTCCAAGGGATAAAGAAGATTAATGATTTCATGTATTCTTCTTTCTGGTTTCTCTTTATATTCATTCATTATTCTCTCATGACTTGTTTTGCAAGTTGCTTAATTATGAGAGCAACAGTATTTTTGATCAGTGAAATATTCAGTTTATAAAAAGCACAATTACAAACGAAAGGAAATGTGTTTGATCTGCAATATTCTGGGTTTAACCCAATGTGCTTGATAGTTATTCATTCATCCATTCATCTTCAACCGCTTATCCCGGGGTCGGGGTCGTGGGGGGGGGGCTGGAGCCGATCCCAGCTGATATCGGGCGTGAGGCGGGGTCACGGGCGGCTGTGGCTTGGTGGCAGAGAGGGTCGTCCTCTGTTCGAGAGATTGGTGGTTCGATCCCCGTCTCCCCCCGGTCCACATGTCGAAGTGTCCTTGGGCAAGACACTGAACCCCGAATTGCTCCCTGTGCTGCGCATGGGTGTGTGAATGTGGTGTGAATGGTTAGATCAGATTAGATGGTCTGTAGACGTCCACTGCCATCAGTGTGAATGTGACAAACACTGTGAAGCGCCTTGAGTAGTCAGATGACTAGAAAGGCGCTTTATAAGTACAAGTCCATTTACCATTACCACATAGAGACGAACAGAGACAGACAACCATTCACACCTACGGGTGATTTAGAGTCATCGATGAACCGAACACCTGCACGTCTTTGGACTGTGGGAGGAAACCGGAGAACCCGGAGAAAACCCACGCAGACACGGGGACAACATGCAAACTCCACACAGAAGGGACCAGGCCAGGATTCAAACCAGGAACCATCTCGCTGTGAGGGAGACAGTGCTGACCACCACACCACCGTGTAGCCGCTTGATAGTTATTGTTTAAATCAATTTAAACTAACGGTGTTTGGTACCAATATTATGTTTTTGTATAGTCACACATTATTTTGTCTATCACTTCCTCGTTTAAGGACATAAAACACACTTCAAAGTTCTTGTTATCTACTTGTGAGAGCTACTTTTTCAGACCTTATACATTTATTTTTTTGTCTTTGTCTGAAAATAAACTGAACTGAACTGAACTTCATTATTCATCCTTTTATTTTGAAAGGATTTTCCATTTACTTCTCTGACTGTTTTGTCATTGAATGTCAGAGTTATTCGCGATCTGTTGAAGAGAAAAGCCACTTTTTCTATTCTGTAAAAAAAGTGGGGCTGACTTAATGTTTTTACAAGAAATACATTCAAATGAGTCAGACGACAATTCTGGAAAAGGCAGTGCCTTATCTTGCATATAGGATATTTACCACAGGTGCTGCAATAATTTAACCCGACTCCATCAGATGGATGATTCTCATGTGTTCAGCATTTCTATCTGGGAACTCTCGCTTGGAGTTAATTTGGGAAGGGGTGCAAATACTTGTTGCTGATTGGATGAACCATCTATCGATCACCAACATACGGGCCAAATCAACCAATCAGATCAACAAAGCGTATGACGTACTAATAGCATCGAGGCAAAGCTCAGAAAGTAAACAACACAAGGGTAAAGGATAAAAATAAGTAGAGAGAAAAAAGAGTTAGCGAGAGGTTTGCTCAATAGCTGCGCTCATCTCATCCGCAAAAGCCGGCATGTTGTTTACATTGAACAGTCGCTTCTAGTTGCGTCTCTCCATAATCTGCCTCAAAACCAATGCTGATTGAGTTTGAGAGATCAGGATGGTATCACAAGGCTAGCAAGACTGAGGCTATGGGAATCATGAATGATCCAAACCACCCGGGCAACAGCCTTCTCTCCCATGATGAAGTCAGGAAGGAGGATTCAGGTACACCATGCCAGCACTGAGAGCCTCAGGAAGAGCTTCTACCTTCAGGCTGCTAGGACCCTTAATGAAAAGGTCAAAGCTGAAATGGATTATGGTGACAAACTAGACATTTATAACACTGCTTCATATGTATGCTCAAGTTATCCCCCCAGACTACATGAACCCAATAAAAGGACAATTTAAGTGTTAATCAGGGATTAGGGAAACTGCTGTAAAATGTAACGATAAACATATAAGGAGGATTTTTCAAGATAAAAAGAGGTTTTCTCCAAGAGGAAAATTTTATTTAGAGGACATAAACTGGGAAAAGCATGGCGTTTACCTTACAAATACTGTATTCATAACAAAGTTAAAGAAACCCATTTGAAAATTCTTCATAATTGTGTGTTTTTTGTGGGCATGCTGATGAAACTTTAATCCATTTGTTCTTTGAATGTAATGCAACAATGCAATTTTGGTCAGAATTGAGTTCTCATGTTTTCACCCATGTTAACATCATACATTCATTCATCTTCAGTCTCTTGTCCCTGTCGGGGTCGTGGGGGGCTGGAGCCGATCCCAGCTGACATTGGGCGTGAGGCGGGGTCCACCCTGGACAGGACGCCAGTCTATCACAGGACACATAGAGACGAACAGAGACAGACAACCATTCACACCTACGGGTGATTTAGAGTCATCAATGAACCGAACACCTGCACGTCTTTGGACTGTGGGAGGAAACCGGAGAACCCGGAGAAAACCCACGCAGACACGGGGAGAACATGCAAACTCCACACAGAAGGGCCCCAGCCAGGATTCAAACCAGGAACCCTCTCGCTGTGAGGTGACAGTGCCAACCACTACATCACCGTGTCGCCGAATGTTAACATGTTGTATTGTTTTTCCCTAAAAGATGTTATGTGTTATTATGAAAATAGGAAGAACAAGTGTCTACAATATTTCGTTAATCTTTTAATTTTGTTGGGGAAATATTTTATTCACAAGCAAAAGTTTTCAGCCTCCAAACCAACCTTTCCTCATTTTTGATTGAATTGAACTTACTCTATAAATCTATATTATTGATAAACCTTCTGGCAATTAGTGAAATTTATGACTGCACAAATTATTACATATATTTATGGGATGACAGAATGATGTTGTATTAGTTACAAGTATCTGCTTATGTTGTTTCTTATTATTATACTTCCTTATGAGATCTCAGGAAGGTACTTAATAATATGTATAAATGTATTTATTGACTTTTTGTATTGTATCTGTGAAGCAGCTCTTATTACTGTGGTCTGTATTAAGGTTTGACATAATTTGTAAATTGCATATTTAAATAAAGTTCATGTTAAAAAAAAAAAAAAAAAAATTTGCTTTAGAAAAGTCCTCCCGCGTTCAGAAGCCAGTTTTTATTATTGTCTGTGTTTTTATCCTCTTTGTCTCTGTAATGCATTTGAACTCATGACATGTTGTTGCTGTGAAGCACTTTGAGTCGGCCTTGTGTATGAAAAGTGCGTTACACATAAAGTTGCCTTTAAGACTGAGGGGCAGAACCTCAGAGCCGTCGTAGGCCTCGTGCTCGTACACGTGTGCACGCTTGTGCTCGTACATGTGCAAACGTGCTTTACTAAAGCCCACCTCTCCCAAACGGGCGTGGACGGCAAGCGTACCGCAGCTAGGCACGGAGCGGTTGCACTCACACTGGTCAAACGCACTAGGCTTGATGAGACATGAATGATACAGACAGAGAGGAGAGAAGCTCAGAGGATCAGGAAAAGTATTATCCCCCGGCAGACTAGGCCTATAGCAGCATAATTAAACAGAACAAGATCAGCTTAAAAATAACAACATTGCTAAGGGCTCGTAGCTGTAAGATTTATCAAAGAGGAAAGTTTTAAGTTTACTCTTAAATATGGGGACAGTGTCTGTCTCCAGAATAACACTTGGGAGTTGGTTCCACAGGAGAGGAGCTTGGTAGATTATGAATTACACATTTACAAAATTCCCACAACAATGGAAACTGCTAGCTTAAGCTGCCTTTTATTTTATATAATAACAATAATAACAATAACAATAACAATAATACAAATTAAAATCATTTCATTCACTGATTGTTTGAAAAACAACAAAGAGCCAGAGAGTTCCGCTGTTGCCTAGCAGCGGTTGCTTTGATGTTGAGGGGGCGGAGCTTAAAGAACTGCCTTTGTGATATCATAATTCTATGTAAATGAGAGATCACTGAGGGTTCCGGCACATTCTCGATCTGCCTCCAGACCTGAACAGCTGCTGCACACAAGCTCACGTTGCTTCGACCGAAAGGACAATAACTCGGTTATTCACAGGGATTCTTCGACGGACATTCAGGACACAAAGCATTCAGAAGGAACAACAGACACGATGGCCCTCTCAAGACCAGCATCGCCACAGACGGAGGAGTCAGGAGCCGTGGATTTGTGCAATTATCTGATCAAATCCTACTTCAAAAGGATAACCCCTGAACAGCTGGAGCTGTTGAAAACAGGCACCGCAGATGACGCCACTAAAATTGTGCTGGCCGAACTGCTGCTGGACATAATACGGTCCTTGTCCAAAGCCGTGCTGAGAGCTCTCCAGGGCCAAACTAAAGTGTCTGTGGAGGACATTCAGTCCTGTGTGGGGGACGCTGTCTCACAGAGTTTCTCCGACGTTCTGGACATCAAGAACCCGATCCAGGGTATCAACTCAAATCGCTTGTCGAGTTTGCTCAGCAGAGACATTTCAGAACACGTCAACTCTTCTCTGGCAAGCACACACCGCATCACTCCCCCCCGCAGGCTGAACACTATGATTGAATACGTCTGCAAACTGTTAAAGGCCCTCACAGCCAGGGTCAAAACACCTTTTATAAAGAGGAGAAGACCAAATCCGACCACCTCCCCCGAAAAACTCATCAAGTCATCAGACCACAGGCGGGCATCAGTTTCACTTGTGGATCCGGACAACCCCAAGGATCAGGAGCGCTGGCAGACACCAGTTACACCTTTAGATCCAGAAGACCCAGACAGAGACGACCAGGAACCAGAAGACCCAGAAGACCCAGAAGACCCAGAAGACCTAGAAGACGATGACCACGGACTCACAGAAGCCCCGGTGGAGGCCACACCAGAGGACAGGATTAGAGACATGATCCAAGAGGAGGTGACTCAGATCTTTGAACCTCTTTTGGACGAAGAGTCGCGTTCTGAGTTGACGCTGCGATCCCAAAGCTCCTCTGACATCGAGGCTGTCGTAGAAGACATTGCCGACGATGTGAGGAGTTTGAAAGACGTCCCAAGTCCAACAACTGAAAAGGAGGACCTTCGGTTTAGGAAAAGAGCAGAGAAGAAGATCAAGGCCTTTTATGCAAAGTATTTTGCCAGACAGTGGATCACTCGTAATGCGAGAGAAGTGGTGGACAAATTCGACCTGGACCCCAAAGAAGAAAGCAGCAAATCACCGCAGCAGATCACAGACCTGGTTCCCTCTCTGCTGGCAGAGGAGGGTGAAAAACTAATGGATGGAAATGAAGGTTGGGAATTGACAAAATTCAAGAACATTTCCCCTCTCAAAGTCCAGACGTTCACACAGGAATTCAGTGATCTCCTCTACGGACACATCGCAAATGGAACAGAACCAGAGATGAATCCAGGAACGTCAGGAACAGTCTGCAGGACAGTGCATGTTCCTCAGTCAGATGCTGACATGTACGCTGAGATCCAGGACAGAGCGTGGAGTTTCCTGGGACTGATGAGTTGGTGGATGAACACTCAGGTCAACACCCACAGTGACAGATTGATCACAGGTATAACGGCCAGTGAGTTAATGCCTCCTATAGAGTCACCAACCACACCCTCCATGGGGCACTTGCCTGCGTTGACTGGTGCATCGAGTAAAGCATCGACCGGTGGAGCGACCGTCTCAGTTACTAAAGAGACACTTGCCAAACTTGCGGCGCAGCAGGAAAGAAACAAGCAGTTCATCGAGGCGTTTGTGGAGCAGCTGGTCGGGCGGGCATACAGGAAAAACAAAGTGACCTTTACCTGCTCAAACCCCGAGGCCATCATGAAGCACCTGTTTGAGGTCATATGGGCAAAGGTCCAGGGTGTAGACTTCCACGCCACCCAGAAGACCTTCAAGAACCTCGACAAGACCATCTTCCAGGACCTTTGCAAGAAGTGGGGCAACGAACAAATGGTGCTGATCTCCCTAAAACTAGGGGAACCAGCACTTGAGAAGTTCATTGCCTCCTCTGTCAAACGTCACCTGAAGACACCACAGGAGTCGAACGTCATCCGCAGATTCTTCTCCGCTGTGGGCAGCGCCATCTCCAAGTGCTGCGGATGTCACCGCGGAAATCTGGATTCCTCCGAGTGGTCCGACAGGGCCACATTCAATGTTGGGTAATTCGGTTGTTGTGCATTAATGCCGAGTGAATCGGTTTTTCTGCACGCAATGCCGAGTGATTCGGTCGTGGTGCGTTCAATGCCGAGTGATTCGGTTGTTCTACAAACGCCGAGCGATTCGGTTGTTGTGCATTAAATGCCGACTGAATCGGTTTTTCTGCACACAATGCCGGTGAGCCGGTTAAAAAAAACAAAGAAAGGAAAGAAAACCAAAAATAAAGTCTGTTTATCTCCCTCATCATTCGCTGTAAGGTCCGCTGATTCAGTCTCATTCATAAATGTGGGTTTTGTTTGTTTGCTATCGAGTAAATACAGAAATACTCACATAATAATAATTAGACATTAAGTGTTTTAGCGTTTGCCTCTCTGGTCGTCCGCAGGCGTTTCCTTCTACAGGTAATATTCCCCAGATATGATCCATCAGAACACCACAGAACCAAACCTCCGTCCTCTCACTGTGCTTTCTCTCTCTTTGAACAAGACAACAGGTGTAAACAAAAAGATATATAAGTTATTTAAGTAGCTTTATTTTATTGGACTGGGAATTAGGGCGCCCTCCCACTGTGCCTCCGTCCCGTGCCCCGTGCTTTAGGGTCCTTGTCCCCCCCTCCAGGCCCGTTTGTACTCACACTACCTGGGCCTCGGAGAATGCTTCTTGCTGCCTATACGTCATCACGCCGTAACACGTCACACGCATTGATGACGTCATGGCGATGCGTGGCTTTGTTTCCAGATCTTTCCGTAGACCTCGGAGTTTTTGTGCGTCTTGTCGACTGTTTTTGAATCTTTTCATCGACCAAATCTGCAGTAAACACTCCACCTCCGCATCACACCAACGTGAACCTTTCACCGCCATTGTTTTAAATGTCCGCGCATGGTCCCTCCTTATTTTTTCTATGTCCCAGCCTGCGCACAGGAAATGACCTCAGAACCGCCGTAGGCCTCGTGCTCGTACACGTGTGCACGCTCGTGCTCGTACATGTGCAAACGCGCTCTACAAAAGCCCACCTCTCTCAGACGGGCCGTGGACGGCCAGCTGGCCGCAGTTATGTGCGGAGCGGTTGCACTCACACTGGTCAAACGCACTAGGCTTTATCCGAAAAATTGGGTTTTGGCGCGGTGCGGAAGGACAGTGTGAGTGCGCCCTTAGTAGGTTGCCATCCCATAAGGTGATGAGTGAGTTCACACTGTTTACAGAGAAAGGGAAAACTGTCACTTAAGAGCTTTCACACACAAGCGGAGCTGTATGTTGGAACACAAATGTCTGAATTAGAAGACTCAAGACTTAGAAAAACTTGTCCGTGCCTTTATCACCAGTAGGCCGGACTACTGTAACGGTCTCCTTGCAGCTCGTTCAGAACGCTGCTGCTGGAGTTCTAACAAAGACCAGAAAATGTGAGCACATTACACCAGTTCTTAAATCATTACACTGGCTTCCTGTACAATCAAAATCCTCCTGCTCACATATAAATCACTACATGGTCCACATCAGCCTTCTAGATCACTAAGATCCTCTGTGGTTCGCAGAGTAAACTCAAATCAAGGGAAAGCGTCTTTCAGTCATAATGCAACAAATGTTGAAATGAATGAAAAGGTGTTATATGCCATATTTAATCAACTATAAAATCCCTGTACACCATGATTTCTTACAAATAGTGATAGAGTTGAACTCAGGAACATCATGACTATTGAATCTCTCAGTATCAAGCATATTCACTTTATAGTTTTTGAGAAATTCTTCCTCAAATTTCCTTATGTGCACTGTTAGTGATAGTTTTTGAGAAATTCTGCCTCACGGTCCTTATTTGGCACTGAAAGTTTATTTGTATTTAATCAACTGTAAAATCCAATTCATCCATCAGTTCTTACAAAGGTTGACATAGTTGAACTCAGGAACATCATGACTATTCAATCCCTCAGTATCAAGCACATTTATTATACAGTTTTTGAGAAATTCTTCCTCAAAGTTCCTTATTTTGCACTGAAAAAGGCGTTATATGCCATATTTAATCTACTGTTAAATCCCTGTACACAATGATTTCTTACAAAGGTTGATAGAGTTGAACTCAGGAACATCATGACTATTGAATCTCTCAGTATGAAGCATATTTACTTTATAGATTTTGAGAAATTCTGCCTCAAAGTTCCTTATTTTGCACTGAAAGTTTACGTACAATATTAAATCTATTGTTAAATCCCTTTGATCCATAATATATAATTACTGTCATTCAATGTTTTACAATTGAATGATTTTTTAAATCCATATATTTAAATAATGTTTTCTTTCTGTGGATCAGAAATCTGTTTTTATTTAATCTTTAGCTCTGGGCTGTTCTGTTGTCCCTTGTTATAAATTAAAACAATTTTTTAAATTTTTTTTTTTTTAACAGTTTAACATTTCATATTTGTAATAAAGATGTTTTTATGGTTGATCAGAGCTGTTTCCGGTTGTGGATAAATGAGTAACCAAAGTAATGTTCAGCTGTATAAGTGCTGTTAGTGTCTGTTATTGATGTAGATGAGGTCCCATCCAAAGTGGACCTTGTCGTAGATTCGCCTTCTTGTTCTTCTTGGACGCGGTTCTGGATTCAGCACGGGTTAGAATCCATTTGGCCACTTAAGAGGATTCTCGGCTGTTTTCCTCTTTATCCTAACGTTGAATCCAACCACGGGAGCCGCCATCTTGACCTTCTGTTGCCAAAAAGCAGCTCTCTCTCTCTCTCATGGACATAGAAACAAGAACGGACAGCGGACACAAAATGGCGCCCCATTCATTCCTATGGAAAGCTGCTCAGTGGCGCAGGCTCCCCTAAGGACGCCGCCATTTTGGATCCTCGTGAACGCGGGAGGACTTTTCTACTGCAAATCTACGAGAAGGTGAACTTTGGATGTGACGTCATCTAGATCACTAAAAGACAGTAATTGTTCTTAAACAGCTGACTATTCTTTTGTTCATTCATTCATTTATCCACAACCGGAAACAGCACTGATCAACCATAAAAACATCTTTATTACAAATATGAAATGTTAAACTGTTAAAAAATAAATTAAATAAATGTTTTAATACATGACAAGGGACAACAGAACAGCCCAGATATATATGATTATTATATGATGCTATATATATATATATATATATATATATATATATATATATATATATATGTATATATATATATATGTATATATATATATGTATATATATATATATACATATATATATATATATGTATATATATATATATGTATATATATATATACATATATATATATATATACATGTATATATATATATATATATACATGTATATATATATATATATATACATATATATATATATATATATATGTATATATATATATGTATATATATATATATATATATATATATATATATATATATATATATATATATATAGAGCTGTGTTTCTAGCAGTAATGACAGAAAGACTCAGCATCAGTGTGTTTTTAGAGGATTCACTCAGAGTCCTTCTCTGTCTGTCCACTAGAGGGCAACGACCTCAACAAACATGGTGCAGCTCCACAAGAAAGGATTTCAATGAATCTGATGTTGTTTGATGTCAAAGAGCTCAACAGGACACAAGATGAGTCCAGCAGACACAGAAACACAGGGGACGCACTTTAAGACAGGGGACGCACATTAAGACCAGTGTTTATTTATACAGTAGATTCAATATTGCAAATAACACATTTTCATGTGCAAAATAAGGAACTTTGAGGCAAAATTTCTCAAAAACTATACAATAAATATGCATGATACAGATGGATTGAATAGTCATGATGTTCCTGAGATTAACTATATCAACCTTTGTAAGAACTGATGAATGAATTGGATTTTACAGTTGATTAAATATGGCATATAACGCCTTTTTCAGTGCAAAATAAAGAACTTTGAGGCAGAATTTCTCAAAAACTATAAAATAAATATGCTTGATACTGAGAGATTAAACAGTCATGATGTCCCTGAGTTCAACTATATCATTATTGTAAAAACTGATGGATGAATGGGCTTTTACCGTATATTAAATATGACATATAACGCCTTTTTCAGTGCAAAATAAGGAACTTTGAGGAAGAATTTCTCAAAAACTATAAAGTAAATATGCTGAATATTGAGGGATTGAATAGTCATGATGTTCCTGAGTTCAACTCTATCATTATTTGTAAGAAATTTTGGATTAAAGGGATTTTACAGTAGATTAAATATGGCATATAACATATTTTTCAGTGCAAAATAAGGAATTTTGAGGCAGATTATATATATATGATCATTATTATATGATGCTATATATATATATATATATATATATATATATATATATATATATATATATAGCTGTCTTTCTAGCAGTAATGACAGAGAGACTCAGCATCAGTGTGTTTTTAGAGGATTCACTCAGAGTCCTTCTCTGTCTGTCCACTAGAGGGCAACGACCTCAACAAACATGGTGCAGCTCCACAAGAAAGGATTTCAATGAATCTGATGTTGTTTGATGTCAAAGAGCTCAACAGGACACAAGATGAGTCCAGCAGCCACAGAAACACAGGGGACGCACATTAAGACAAGTGTTTATTAAGAGACCGAGGATCAAAAGGGTCGAGAGCGTTCAAAGCCTTTACAACAAACACACAAGAAGAAGAAGTGCAGTGGAATTATCTCAAAGTGCAATAAATACATATAAAAACAAGTCAAATGGCTGAGAACTGGATCTTTATATGGAGCATTTCTGGTATTTAGGATACAAAGTGCTTCTTTGACCCAAAGTGACTCAACTCTTGAGGTTTGACCTGATGTCAGTGGACGAGCATCTTGTCTTCAAGATTCAAGATTCAAGAATCTTTATTTAACCCGAGGGAAATTATTGTGCAACAGTTTCGATACAAAGGCGGAAAAGGATCAGAGTGACAATAAACATTAAAACATAATCAAATCAAAATAAAGCTAACGTCAGATAAATCAAACAATGAACCAAGTGTGACAGAGTGCAACAGACGTCGTGGTTAAACGCAGGTTTATACAATAAACAACAATACACAGCGTGCAGTTTAGCAGCAGATTGAATAAAATAAGTACAAACTAAATAAGTGAGAAGGAGCAATAAGTGATAACAGTGTTAAAAATGTTAAAAATGTTAAAAATGTAGCAGCATGTCCTACAGAACTAAGTGACAGTGTGGCACAGTGGAGTGAAGCAGCATGTCCTACAGAACTAAGTGACAGTGTGGCACAGTGGAGTGAAGCAGCATGTCCTACAGAACTAAGTGACAGTGTGGCACAGTGGAGTGAAGCAGCATGTCCTACAGAACTAAGTGACAGTGTGGCACAGTGGAGTGAAGCAGCATGTCCTACAGAACTAAGTGACAGTGTGGCACAGTGGAGTGTAGCAGCATGTCCTACAGAACTAAGTGACAGTGTGGCACAGTGGAGTGAAGCAGCATGTCCTACAGAACTAAGTGACAGTGTGGCACAGTGGAGTGAAGCAGCATGTCCTACAGAACTAAGTGACAGTGTGGCACAGTGGAGTGCAGCAGCATGTCCTACAGAACTAAGTGACAGTGTGGCACAGTGGAGTGAAGCAGCATGTCCTACAGAACTAAATGACAGTATGGCACAGTGGAGTGAAGCAGCATGTCCTACAGAACTAAGTGACAGTGTGGCACAGTGGAGTGTAGCAGCATGTCCTACAGAACTAAGTGACAGTGTGGAACAGTGGAGTGTAGGAGCATGTCCTACAGAACTAAGTGACAGTGTGGCACAGTGGAGTGTAGCAGCATGTCCTACAGAACTAAGTGACAGTATGGCACAGTGAAATGTAGCAGCATGTCCTAAAGCACAGTAAGTGTATCAGCAGATAGTTACAGTACCATTAATAAATAAATAAAGTGATGTAGTGGTGGTATAAAGAGACAGTGTAAAGTGCAGCAGCATTAAGTTTAAAGACCAGGACAAAGTGATGATGAGCTGCAGCTCCACTGAACGGCTTTGAAATGTGCACCCTGCAGTTTTGTGTTGGATCGTTTCTCTTTGCACAACATGCACCTGGGGTCTTATCTGGTGTGGTGTATCTGGGCCCTCTATCGCTCTGTAGGCCAGCCGTCTCTAACCCTTACATCCATCAGTTCTTACAAATAATGATATAGTTGATCTCAGGAACTTCATGACTATTTAATCTCTCAATATTCAGCATATTTACTTTTTTAATGTTGAGAAATTCTTCCTCAAAGTTCCTTATTTTGCACTGAAAAAGGCGTTATATGCCATATTTAACCTACTGTAAAATCCTTTTATCAATACAAAATAAGGAACTTTGAGGCTGAATATATAAAAAATCTATACAGTAAATATGCTTAATATTGAGTGAGTCACTACTCAGGATGTTTCTCAGATTAAATGTATCAACCTTTTTGAGAATTTATGGATTAAAGTGATTAAACAGTAGATTAAATGTGGCATATAAAGCCTTTTATCTTTAGCTCTGGGCTGTTCTGTTGTCCTTATTATATTTACATTTTTTACATTTTCATATTTCATATTTTTAATGACTGAATAACCAAAGTAATGTTCAGCTGTATAAGTGCTGTTAGTGTCTGTTATTGATGTAGATGAGGTCCCATCCAAAGTGGACCTTGTCGTAGATTCGCCTTCTTGTTCTTCTTGGACGCGGTTCTGGATTCAGCACGGGTTAGAATCCATTTGGCCACTTAAGAGGATTCTCGGCTGTTTTCCTCTTTATCCTAACGTTGAATCCAACCACGGGAGCCGCCATCTTGACCTTCTGTTGCCAAAAAGCAGCTCTCTCTCTCTCTCATGGACATAGAAACAAGAACGGACAGCGGACACAAAATGGCGCCCCATTCATTCCTATGGAAAGCTGCTCAGTGGCGCAGGCTCCCCTAAGGACGCCGCCATTTTGGATCCTCGTGAACGGTCCGTGTTTCTTTGGGTCATTGGATTTTCATCACAAACGGATTTAAAAAAACACAAATTAGTGATTATTTGATTTCTGTTTTGTAGTTATGATAATAAAAACTTAAATCATTGTTCATATTCTCCGGGCGGAAGTTCCCGTTTCCACGGTAACGCAGCTGTGAGGACGCTGCTGTGTCGCGGAGGGATTTCTGTGACGTCACACGGTTAAGGTCCTGTTGGGAGTTGGGACCGGATCTTCTTTATGGATCATTGTTGTTGGAACGCTAGCTTGTTGTTGTTGTTGTTGTTGTTGCCATAGCTACGGTAAACATCCAGGTAACGTCAGTGACAGAGTAAAATTATTATTATTATTATTATTATTATTATTATTATTATTATTATTGTTATTATTATTATTATTATTATTATTATAAGATGGAAAACTTCAGAAAGACACCCCACAGTACTTTATTGATACACTAATATCTATAATTATTAATATTATCTTTAATCTTCCAACAACAATAATCCATGAAATTAAAACCTGTTACAAACAGCAACAGTCAGACCTGTAACAGATTATGTGTTATGATACTGTCTTTTAGTGATGTAGATGACGTCACATCCAAAGTTCACCTTATCGTAGATTTGCAGTAGAAAAGTCCTCCCGCGTTCACGAGGAGCCAAAATGGCGGCGTCCTTAGGGGAGCCTGCGCCACTGAGCAGCTTTCCATAGGAATGAATGGGGCGCCATTTTGTGTCCGCTGTCCGTTCTTGTTTCTATGTCCATGAGAGAGAGAGAGAGCTGCTTTTTGGCAACAGAAGGTCAAGATGGCGGCTCCCGTGGTTGGATTCAACGTTAGGATAAAGAGGAAAACAGCCGAGAATCCTCTTAAGTGGCCAAATGGATTCTAACCCGTGCTGAATCCAGAACCGCGTCCAAGAAGAACAAGAAGGCAAATCTACGACAAGGTCCACTTTGGATGGGACCTCATCTGCATCAATAACAGACACTAACAGCACTTATACAGCTGAACATTACTTTTTTTTTTAATTGACTTTTGTTCTACTAACTCCCGTCTTTATAGAAACATACGTTGTTTTTAGATTTTCAATTGGAATCACAATTAATGTAACAATTTGTTGTAATAGTGCCTAAAATCGTCAAATGGTGTGACATGAAAATAATTGTATATAAACTGAATATGCACGGTGGTGTAGTGGTTAGCACTGTCGCCTCACAGCCAGAGGGTTCCTGGTTTGAATCCCGGCTGGGGCCCTTCTGTGTGGAGTTTGCATGTTGTCCCCGTGTCTGCGTGGGTTTTCTCCGGGTTCTCCGGTTTCCTCCCACAGTCCAAAGACGTGCAGGTGTTGGGTTCATTGATGACTCTAAATCACCCGTAGGTGTGAATGGTTGTCTGTCTCTGTTCGTCTCTATGTGTCCTGTGATAGACTGGCGTCCTGTCCAGGGTGGACCCCGCCTCACGCCCGATGTCAGCTGGGATCGGCTCCAGCCCCCCCAACGACCCCGACCCCGGGATAAGCGGTTGAAGATGAATAAACTGAATATGTATATATCTTAAGTTACTCACTTCATCAAAGTCCTTTATCATAACTAAACTCTAATCCATTATAGTTTTGTGAAATTTAATAAAAATGGTGTATTATTTTCTAAATCATTGCTCAGTGTGAGACCTGTGCCGTCAATCTTAAAACATATTTTCTATTAATTGTGACAAACCTTGCAACAAAATTATGAATATATTTGTGACTCTTGATAGATATCACCATTAAGACAATTACATGTTTTCTTAGATTGTGTTTAAAAATGCAAATGAAGCTTTATCTAATTGTATTTTATTCATTTTATTTATTTAGCATAATTTTAAAAATACACAAATACTGACAAAGAAGAGAAATAACACAAAGTGCAGGAAGAGGCAGAAAACACAGTGGGTTTATTTGAAGCCTTCACCTAAATAATGTTAAAATATCACAATATTATAAGGAAACACAACATTAACATACAAAAAATGAAACAAAATAAAGTAATAAGTTAATAGAAACAAATAATACATAATAACAAAACATAAAAACATCAATATAAAATCAAAGAAAATGAGTATTTAATGTGTAAATGTGTAAAAAATGAACAATACATGACAAAAAAAACATTAAATGATCTTTTAAGTTTATTTAATAGCGTGTTATTGTCCTGATCTGCATCAGAGGTGTCAAACTGATCCAGTAAAGAGTCGCTGTGGCTGCAGGTTTTCAGTCCAACCAATCACAAACACACCTGACTCGACTTCCTCACTCACCTGAACTGTCTTCACACAGTTGATTCGTTGGACCAGGTGTGTTTTTGATTGGTTGGGATGAAAACCTGCAGCCACAGCGACTCTTTACTGGATCACTTTGACCCCCTTGATGAAGATCTTGGCAGCCCTTCCTCTCCGTTGTGTTTGCTCTGTGTATGTTTGACCCTCGTCTCTTCCCTTCCCCGTCAGTGTCGTGTGCATAGGCGTTGGCGTGGTCTTCTCTCTCCAGCAGGTGGAGCCAGGTGCGTCTCATCCCACTAATCAACCTCTCCGTATAACCTCGTGTTCGTACTCTCAGCCTGAGCGGGACGTAGTCTGACACCGGCCTCTAGTTTCTCTTGAGTGTTTCGCTTGTGTAGCTTTTCTAACCTGTTGATTCCTCTGTCCAGTTCGTCTGCACGCCCGCCAGTTCGTCTCCTCCTGCCACTGCCGATCCCTGCAGCCACCCGACCTCCATCTTGGGGAAGCTTCCGACCTGCCGGACGCAGACGCTCCACCATTACCGTGGAGATCACCACGTTTTCACCCAGCACCACCAGCACTCCTCGTGGGACCCTGGGGCCCCTCCTTGCACGCCATTACCTCTTCCTGCACCGTGGCACTTTCACCGGATCACAATAAATATCACCTTTAACTGAGTCGAGTCGTGCACTTGGGTTCAACCTCTGTTGTTCATCACAACAATGATGGAGGAACAGTTTTTTGCCGATCCCATAATTTGGTAAAACCTTAAATTTTATTGAAAATTGAATAGTAAGAAATTTAGGAGGATGAAGATCTGAAGATTGATGAGTTGAGCGTAAACGTTCCTGTGAATTTGCTTTAAAGTAAGTCTTGAAATACTCCAGAATATTCCCTTCACTTTAATGGATCTCATAGATAAAAACACATATGGGGCGGAGCTGCAGTCGCTCTACCGCACCGTTGTGACGAAAAGAGAGCTGAGGAAGACAAAGCTCTGGATCTACCCTCAGTCCTGGTTCCTACCCTCACCTGTGGTCATGAAAGCTGGGTCAGGACCCAAAGAACCAGGTCCAGGTCCAAGCGTGTGAAATGTGTTTCCTCAGGAGGGGGGCTGGAGTCTCCCTTAGAGAGAGGGGGAGAAGTTCAGCATCCGTGAGGAACTCGGAGTAGAGCCGCTGCTCCTTTGTGTTGAAAGGAGCCAGTTGAGGTGGTTCAGGATCATCTGGTAAGGATGAACCCTGGGCGCCTCCCTAGGGAGGTGTTCCAGGCACGTCCAGCTGGGAGGAGGCCTCGGGGAAGACCCAGGACCAGGTGGAGAGATTAGATCTCCACACTGGCCTGGGAACGCCTCAGGATCCCCCAGTTAGAGATGGTTAATGTGGCCTGTACAAATAGAGATATTTATGTTTCTGCTGACCCGTCAGTTTGTTCTCTCCAACTCAAACTCTCATAATTTTTTCCACTGAAAATGATGAAGTTAGATTTTTTTATATTCAAAGATAATTTATTTAATCTGAACCATGAAGCAGAGGCAGTTAAACCAACATTAGCATCCTTAGGGCGCACTCCCACTGTGCCTCCGTAATGTGCCCAAACAGGTTTCACAGCTAAAGTCTGGTTCCTTTGACCAGTGTGAGTGCAACCGTACCACGTCTAGGAGCGGCACGCTTGCCGTCCACGGCCCGTTTGGGAGAGGTGGGCTTTAGTAAAGCACGTTTGCACGTGTACGAGAAACATGAAGAGGCCTACGGTGTAAGGCTATGTAGCAGAGTGGCGCAGCGGAAGCGTGCTGGGCCCATAACCCAGAGGTCGATGGATCGAAACCATCCTCTGCTAGGTTAATTTAGGCGGTAGGAGCTTAGTCAATAGGTGGCTCTGAAACGGTGGATTGCTGGTTCGACTTCCTGTGTGGACTGTGATTGGTCCTGGACAATCTCTCCCTCTCCTTTTTAATTGTTGTTTTTGTTTTTGTCTCCCTCTGTCTGTGTTTTTCTGGTTTTGAGTTGGTTTTCCTGGCAGGTGATTCTTGTTAGCATTGATCATCTGCCAGTCTGTATATCAACCCGGTCCTGAGCCTCACTCAGTGCTGGATCATACCCTCTACTTACCCTGATGTCTCCCTGTGTACCTGCTCCTCTTGTGTCCACTCATCTCGTCAGTTTGTATCTAGATCTTCGTGTTTCTCATTTGTGTTCGTGCACCTTTTGTAAATTAGTTTTATTAAATTTGTTAATATCGCTCCTGAGTTCCGTGTCTGCATTTGGGTCCCCTCCTCCGTGTATTCTCCGTCGTCTATCATGACAGAATGATTCTTTTTTTTTTTTTTTGTTCACTCCGTCCGCCATGGCGTCCTGCTCGGCCTACACCAGTTCCAGTCGGCGGCCCAGTCTGACACCTCTTCCAGTCGGCGGTCCAGTCCGACTCCAGTTCCAGTACAGTTGTGATTGGTCCTGGACAGTCTCTCTCTCTCCTTTTTAATCGTTTTTGTTTTTGTCTCCCTCTGTCCGTGTTTTTCTGTCTGTGCATTCTTTCTGTTTTTCTGGTTCGAGTTTGTTTTCCTGGCGGGTGATCCTTGTTAGCATTGATCACCTTCCACTCTGTATATAATGATGAGTGGATTCAAAAGGAGCAGGTACACAGGGAGACATCGGGGTAGGTAGAGGGTATGATCCGGCACTGAGAGAGGCTCAGTACCGGATCATACCCGGCACTGAGCCTGTGTACCTGCTCCTCTTGTGTCCACTCATCGTGTCAGTTTGTATCTAGCTCTTCGTGTTTTTCCTTTGTGTTTCACCTTTTTGTAAATTAGTTTTATTAAATTTGTTAATACCGTTTCCTGAGTATCGTGTCTGCATTTGGGTCCAATCCTCCATGTATTCTCCGTCGTCACACCTGACACCAACAGTTGTAAACTGCTTTTACGAGTCCAACAATACAACAGGCTTGCAGTTTTTTCAGTTTTTTGTTTTTGTAACAGCATAATAATCTAACCATAACGACACACGTGCTGCTATTAACTTTCATTTTAATATTGTGAAGGGAATATCCTGAAATGTAATTATGTTGACAAACATGTAAACTTGTTTTGCAGCATTGTTACCCAACACTAACAATTATAAACCACCTTGATGCAGCATAAACATATAAACATCCAACAAAACATCCCTGATGTGTCAATAATATTCTGTGACAATATAACAAGCTTCTAGTTCTCATATTTTTTAAACAGCATTATAAACAAAATATACAAACACGTTCTGCTGTCAACCTTTAATTTAGTAGTGTAGAAGGAACAAAACTAAAACTTAACATTTATACAAACATGTTGCAGCCACTTCACAGAGTTCTTAACTGGTTATGAAAGAGTTTCAATATCTACATAAACAAACAAGAACTTCAGCTCAAAGATTTGCTATTTCTATTTCTGTGATGTTCCATTTTAACATTGGTTGCCACTGAGTTGGATACCGGCAAAATCATCATCTCATCTCATCTTCAGCCGCTTATCCGGGGTCGGGTCTCGGGGGCAGCAGCTTTAGCAGGGGACCCCAAACTTCCCTTTCCCGGGCCACATTAACCAGCTCTAACTGGGGGATCCTGAGGCGTTCCCAGGCCAGTGTGGAGATCTAATCTCTCCACCTGGTCCTGGGTCTTCCCCGAGGCCTCCTCCCAGCTGGACGTGCCTGGAACACCTCCCTAGGGAGGCGCCCAGGGTTCATCCTTACCAGATGATCCTGAACCACCTCAACTGGCTCCTATCAACGCAAAGGAGCAGCGGCTCTACTCCGAGTTCCTCACGGATGCTGAACTTCTCCCCCTCTCTCTAAGGGAGACTCCAGACCCCCTCCTGAGGAAACACAGTTCACACGCTTGGACCTGGACCTGGTTCTTTGGGTCCTGACCCAGCTTTCATGACCACAGGTGAGGGTAGGAACCAGGACTGAGGGTAGATCCAGAGCTTTGTCTTCCTCAGCTCTCTTTTCGCCACAACGGTGCGGTAGAGCGACTGCAGCTCCGCCCCCGCTGCTCCGATTCTCAATTCCCAATTCTCCGGTTGTTGTTGTTAAACGTCATCAAGCACGCGCCTGTAAACGTCCCATGTTGCATTCATGCAGACTCAGAAATGCTGAAGCCTACAGAACAAACATCGGTTGTAAAAACCCGATACAGATAATTCCCGATATTACATTTTTAACTCACTATCGGCCGATCGGACACCCCTAGTCTAAAGTAATTTAGGGTCTTTGTGCATTTATTTTTGGGCACAGCGACAATAATTGAGTCCTTCCACAGGCGGGGGACACTGTGAGCCCGGAGTGACCAGGAGAAGATAAAGCTGAAGATGTCTGCCAGCTGTTCTGCGCAGTTCCTCAAGACCCGGCCTCCAATCCCATCAGGACCCGGGCTTTTCCTCTCCTTTACCCTCTGGAACACTCTCTGGACCCTCTCCTTGTCGACATGCACCGCCACTGTGCTGTCCGGCTCTAACGCAGTGCTCTTAAACACAGACAGTTCATGGCTAAAATCATGGTCATTAAAACGGTTTGAATAAATATTTAGTTAATTTGCCAGGTGGTAATCAGACTTCACATCTAAGGAGATATTATTCTTATGGAGCTTCGTCCCCAGCAAGGATTTCACCCCCTCCCATGCAGAGCGTGCGCTGCCAGTGCTCGAGAATGCTTCTTGCTGCTTATACGTCATCACGCCGTAACATGTCACGCGCATTGATGACGTCATGGCGATGCGTGGCTTTGTTTCCAGATCTTTCCGTAGACCTCGGAGTTTTTGTGCGTCTTGTCGACTGTTTTTTAATCTTTTCATCGACCAAATCTGCAGTAAGCACTCCACCTCCGCATCACACCAACGTGAACCTTTCACCGCCATTGTTGTTAAATGTCCGCGCATGGTCCCTCCTTCTTTTTTCTACGTCCCAACAGGCGCACAGGAAATGACCTCAGAACCGCCGTAGGCCTCGTGCTCGTACACGTGCGCACGCTCGTGCTCGTACATGTGCAAACGTGCTTTACAAAAGCCCACCTCTCTCAGACGGGCCGTGGACGGCCAGCTGGTCGCAGTTATGCGTGGAGCGGTTTCACTCACACTGGTCAAACGCACGAGGTTTTAGCCGAAAAACCTGTTTTGGCCCGGTGCAAAAGGACAGTGTGAGTGCGCCCTGATTTTTTATGGATACATAGCTCCTCACAAAATTTAACATAGTCAGAGACCATCTCTGTACTTTCATCCACAGTCCCGCACGACTTTTTGAACAAGTCCTTGTCCGTGCAATTGTAACAGTCCTGGAGACGTCCGATAGACTCCTCCGTCCAGACCGGAACTAATGTTCGTTCTGGTTTGTGTCTCTTCAGGATTGGTTTATAGGATGGGACCAAATAAACAGTGTTATGGTCTGACGCACCCAGTGAAGCTCTCCAGAAGGACTTAAAAGCTCCTTTTATGGAACCATAACACAGATCCAGGCACTTAGTAAGTCTATTCGCACATGTACTGGTAAAAGTTCCCAAGGTGTTTCCCTGGGTTACAGTTATTAAAATCAATAATAATAAAGCTAGGAGCGTCTGGCGATATAGCTTGTAGCTGTAGCACTGTGCAAGTGGTAGCCCGAACAGCATTATCCATATTAGCTTTGGGGTAAATATATACCAGTGTGACAAATGTACGAAACATTGTGTCTGACCGCATGATCAGTAACATCGGCGCCTCCCAGGGAACTGTGCTGTCTTCCTCTTCACCACCTACACTGCAGATTTTAAGTACGGCACTGAGTCGTGTCATCTGCAGAAATTCTCTGATGACACGGCCAGTGTGGGCGTGTGGAGGGTGGAAGGGAGGATGAGTACAGGGACCTGGTCGGCAATTTTGTGGTGTGAGGAGAACCACCTGCAGCTGAACGTGGCAAAGACAAAAGAGATGGTGGTGGAGTTTAGGAGGAACAAGCCCCCGCCCTCTCCAGTCTGCATTGGTGGGACGGACATCAACATCGTGGATTCCTACAAGTACCTGGGCGTGGTGCTGGACAACAAACTGGAGTGGACCACAAACACACAGGCAGTCTACAAGAAGGGCCTGAGCCGGCTTTACTCCCTGAGGAGGCTCAGGTCCTTCAATGTCTGCAACCGGATGCTTCAGATGTTTTATCAGTCTGTTGTCGCGAGAACCATCTTCTTCTTCTTCTGTGGTGTCCTGGGGTGCGGGCATCAAAGCAAAAGACGCAAACACACTGAACAAACTCATAAAGAAGGACCCATCTGGTAAGGATGAACCCTGGGCGCCTCCCTAGGGAGGTGTTCCAGGCACGTCCAGCTGGGAGGAGGCCTCGGGGAAGACCCAGGACCAGGTGGAGAGATTAGATCTCCACACTGGCCTGGGAACGCCTCAGGATCCCCCAGTTAGAGCTGGTTAATGTGGCCCGGGAAAGGGAAGTTTGGGGTCCCCTGCTAAAGCTGCTGCCCCCGCTACCTGACCCTGGATAAGCGCATGAAGATGAGATGAGTACGCATATATAATTTATGGAGACGTACAAAAAAGCCTCTTGCAGCGATTTGCTAAAGTCAATCGGAAGTCGGCCATTTTAAATTTTATCCCCATTTTAGCACATTTGCACGTGTCGTACTTTATGGAACTCCTCCCAGGGATTTAACACGATCGAATCCAATTTAAGACCAGAACCATCTGAACACATGTCAGAACAAACGATATTTAAAACTTTGAGTTTTCACTGCACTGTATGGGCGTGGCTTGGCGCCAAAGTCAGCCGTATCGCCAAACAAGACGAAGTTGTTGAAACCTGCTCATACATTGTCTGAATTTCACCAAATTCGTCAAACATGATAAGAGTCCCATCCTGAACACATCTACATCTCAATATTGACTCAGAGTGATAGCGCCCCCTATTTGCCAATATTACATTACAGCACCTCCCCAAAGATTGACATACATATAAAATTTGTAGCCATAGAAAAACCATCAGTGTCTCGCTGTATCGTAGCGGCTAATGCCACTTCTCATCATTGATCATGTTTGCCACCATTATTATTATCATTTTCATAATCTATCACCTTAGCTGTGCTTGTTTCTACTGTTCTGCTGTATTAATAAGTCATATTCACATTATTATAGATATTATTATAGTTACTGGAAGTGTGTCTGTCTCTGTCTTTGTGTCTGTCTTTGTCTCTCTCTGTCCATCTGTCCGTCTTTTCTCTCTCTCTCCTTCTCTTCCTCTCTCCGGTGCAGACAGATGTGCGTCCTCCACAGAGCTGGGTCTGTCTGTCGTCCCTGTCTGTTATAGTGAAGGTTTTCGTTGCCACCGTACTCTACGGGGGAATTGTTGGGTCTATGTAAATCATAATTAAGACATAGAGTGTGGTCTTTACCTACTCTGTAAAGTGTCCTGAGATAACTTTTGTTATGATTTGGCACTTTAAATAAAATTGAATTGAAAAATAACGTCTTTATACTTTAAAGAACTACAGCTTTTACACGATCGACATCAAAATCAGTCAGAACCATCTAAAGACATGTCTGATCAAACCATACTCAGCATTTATGTTTTAACTTTACCGCGTAGACGTGGCGTGCCCCCAAAGTCAGCTGATATGCGCAAGTCAACAGGAAGTCGGCCATTTTATAATTTTTTCCTATTTTAGCGCATTTGCACGTGTCGTACTTTAACGAACTTCACCTGGGGATTTAACACGATTTTAAAATCAGCCAGTATCTGAACACGTCTGACAAAAACAATACTCATATCGATGCGATGGCAGTTCTGAAGACAAACACGTGCCATTAGTGACCAACAGCCACAACGCCACCTACTGGCAACAGGAAGTTAGCTTTCTATGACAGATTTGATCTCAATTATGTTAAATTTTTAATGTGCGTTCTACATTTGATACAGAGCGAAACAAAGCGTGTTTTGGACAAACTCTCTGCAGTTTCTAGTTTCTGCTCCACGTTGCCTCAGCTTGGTGTCAAAGTTGGGCTTTTCGCCATAAAACAGGAAGTTGTTGAAACCTGACCAATTGGCGCCGAATTTCTCAAACATGAAAAGAGTCGAGGTCTGAACACAAACATTAAATTACAGCCCCTCCCCAGTATTGACAACCAATTCTGAAAGCTAGTACGCATATATAACTCATTGAGACTTACAAAAGAGCCTCTTGTAGCGATGTGCTTAAGTCAACAGGAAGTCGGCCATTTTATAATTTTTGCACATTTGCACGTGTCGTACTTTAACAAACTCCTCCTGGGGATTTAACACGACTTAAAAATCGGCCAGTATCTAAACACACGTCTGACAAAACGGTACATTTAATTTAAATAAAATTTTTGCTCATTGATGCGATTAGTGACCAACAGCCACAGCGCCACCTACTGGCAACAGGAAGTTAGCTTGATTTGACAGATTTGATCTCAATCACATTAAATTTCTAATGTCTGTTCTACACTTGATACAGAGCGAAACAAAGCGTGTTTTGGACGCACTCTCTGCAGTTTCTAGTTTCTGCTCCATGTTGCCTCAGCTTGGTGTCAAAGTTGGGCTTTTCGCCATAAAACAGGAAGTTGTTGAAACCTGACCATACTTTGTCCAATTGGCGCCAAATTTCTCAAACAGTACAAGAGTCGAGGCCTGAACACATCTACATTTCAATATTGACTCACCATGATAGCGCCCCCAGGATTGACAACCAATTCTGAAAGCTAGTACGCATATATAATTTATCAAGACTTACAAAAAAGCCTCTTGTAGCAATATGCTTAAGTCAACAGGAAGTCGGCCATTTTATAATTTTTGCACATTTGCACGTGTCGTACTTTAACAAACTCCTCCTGGGGATTTAAACATGTCTGACAAAACGATACTCGGTACATTTAATTCACATCTAATTCTTGCTCATTGATGCCATTAGTGACCAACAGCCACAGCGCCACCTACTGGCAACAGGAAGTTAGCTTGATATGACAGATTTGATCTCAATTACATTAAATTTCTAATGTCTGTTCTACACTTGATACAGAGCGAAACAAAGCGTGTTTTGGACGCACTCTCTGCACAGTTTCTGCTCCACGTTGCCTCAGGTTGGTGTCAAAGATGGGCTTGGTGGCAGAGTGGGTCATCCTCCATTCGAGAGATTGGCAGTTCGATCCCCAGCTCCCCCGGTCCACATGTCGAAGTGTCCTTGGGCAAGACACTGAACCCCGAATTGCTCCCCTTACTGCACATGTGTGTGTAAATGGTTAGATTAGATGGTCTGTAGATGTCCACTGCCATCAGTGTGAATGTGACAAACACTGTGAAAGCACCTTGAGTAGTCAGAAGACTAGAAAGCGCTTTATAAGTACAAGTCTATTTACCATTTACTTTGTCCAATTTGCACCAAATTTCTCTAACATGACAAGAGTCAGGGTCTGAACACATCTACACTTCAATCGTGACTCACCATGATAGCGCCGCCTATTGGCAAACACTAAATTACAGCCTCTCCCAAAGGATTGACATGAAATTATGAAAACCAGTAGGATTTGAATTATACGGCCGTTTTTGCACATTTGCACGGGTCGTACCTTAACGAACTCCTCCAGCCAGGTTCATCTGATGTGTGCCGTCAGCAGAGCAGAGGAAAAAAATGACAAACACCCGAACGAAGAAAGTAGGAAGACACGTTTTGATAGAGTTTATGTCCTGATGTGTGTGTTGATGCTCGGTCATTTATACTTTAATACGTTCATGATGACCAACTTTCTCTGATGAGGACGCTCGAAAGAACTTAATGATAATGAGCCAAATATGACTTATAATAATTATACCAGTGATTAAAGTACAATGATACAAGGAGTCACAATAACAGTAGTCATGACAACAATTCAAATATATCATATGATGTGAATAAGAGAAATAATGCCAATAGAAATATCATTCATTCATTCATCTTCAACCGCTTATCCCGGTCGCGGGGTGCTGGAGCCGATCCCAGCTGACATCGGGCGTGAGGCAGGGTCCACCCTGGACAGGACGCCAGTCTATCACAGGACACATAGAGACGCACAGAGACAGACAACCATTCACACCTACGGGTGATTTAGAGTCATCAATGAACCGAACACCTGCACGTCTTTGGACTGTGGGAGGAAACCGGAGAACCCGGAGAAAACCCACGCAGACACGGGGACAACATGCTAACTCCACACAGAAGGGCCCCAGCAGGGATTCAAACCAGGAACCCTCTCACTGCGAGGCGACAGTGCTAACCACTACACCTCTGATATGAAAAGTAACAATAAACGCTTTTATACAAATAGAAACACAAGTAATAGTGTTATGGCAGGAATATTAGAACTAATAAAAGTAATAAAACATTAATAACAATGGGAACAGGAGGTCAAGCAGGACCACAGCAGCACACACACACACACACACACACACATATATATAAATATATAAAGTCATGATCAAATACAAGGATGAATAATAACAACAATGAGAAGTAAAGCAGGACTGTGGAGCTACACACACACTAATAATTATCAAATCATTGTCAAGTATGACTAATAACAACAACAACAGCAGCAGACGTCAGCAGGACCGTGGCAGTAGAAGGACGCTGTGCCGACAGAGAGGAAGAGTCTCCAGGAGCTGGTTCATGATCTGGATCCTGTCTGCCCCTGACCCGGATCCTGCAAAACAAGACAACGAGGCGACACAGGAACTCCTAATGGAGCAAAGGAGTCATCCTAGTTGGGCTAAAGTAATATTGTTTAATAATAACGATTAATGCTTTATTTAAAGTAGTTGTTTTGTGGTTATTTACAAACATGTTAAAAGAACAAACAACAAAGAATGAAGGACAAATACACTTTTTTATATATATATATTTGCTTTTTAAGCAAACAACAAATAAACCTATTTTATGTATATGTATATTTTTAAGCACACATTAAACAAGAAAGAACGAGGCATGCTGGACAAACAAACCTTGTTAAAGTTGTTGAAACTTGACCATACACCTACATCACCTACAAAACGATAGCACCCCCTGCTGGAACCCTGTAAAATACAGCCCCTTCTCCCAGATTGACTTGAATTCATGAAACTTGGTGGGCGTATAGAAATCTTCCAGACGTACAAAAAAGCCTCTTAGAGCCATATCCTAAACTCAACAGGAAGTCGGCCATTTTGAATTTTATTGCCATTTTTGGACAATTTTGCATGTGTCATGAGCCTTAATTGGGGCCCAGGCACCAACGAAGATTGCTAGACTTATTTATTTTATTTTTTTTTCAAATGAACTGACTTTTTGGAGGCTTTTCATTCATTAAAAAACTCCCCAAACTTCACACAAAATTCAAGCTCGGCGAAAAATTCACATATTTCATTGTTTTCAGATGTGGGCGTGGCCAATTGGCTCGCTAGCGCTCCCTAGAGCGAGTCAGGATACCGCGAATGAGGTACATTTACCAAAATTGGTGGGCGTGTAAAACTCTTCCAGACAAACAAAAAAGCCTCTTGGAGCCTTAAGCGTCAGTCAACAGGAAGTCGGCCATTTTGAATTTTATGCCAATTTTTCGCACAGTTGCACGTGTCGTACTTTAACGAACTCCTCCTACAGATTTAACACGATTGACTTCAAAATAAGCCAGAATCATCTAAAGAAAACAATACTCGGCACATTTGCTTTTCTTTGATCGTAGTCGCCGTGGCATGGCGCCGAAGTTTAGCCTTTACCATAAAACAGGAAGTTGCTGTAACTTGGACGTACGTTAGCCAATCTCCAAAAAATGTCTTATGCAAGAAGAGAGTCATGGCCTGAACACACCTACATCTCAATTTTGACTCATGGTGATAGTGCCCCCTATGGGCAGGATGAAAATTGACAAACAACGTCTGATTTACATGAAATCTTCATTGTGGGTTCTGCACTTTACCATGGAAACATTAGGCATGTTTGCGTAACAGCATGGAGGCCATTTTGTGCTTCTCGCCATGAAACAGGAAGTCACTCTAACTTCAATATACATTTTACATGATGAGAGTCCAAGCCTGAAGACGGACACATGCCCATATTGACCTACAGCCACAGCGCCACCTACCTGTGACAGGAAGTCAGCCTAATATGACAAAATTCAGCAAATCAACACAAAGCGTGGTTAGTACGTACTCTCTAGCGCCACATAGTGGAAGTGGAAAGCACTGCAATGATCAACCACGGCCTGCACCGTCCACACGGCATCCCGCTGTTTACGTAAAGGCACGCCCACGCCCTCTGAGTTCCATCCAGCTCCCCCGAAACGCAGTGTGTGCATCACGTAATAGCGCCCCCTAAAAACTTTATTTTGATCAAAACGAACTCCTCCCACAGATTAAGCCCAATCAACTTCAAATTTGCTACAGGTCATCTACAGATCGAGCTGTGCTTAAGTTGTGCTCTGCACGCCTGCAGGTCAAAGGGCGTGGCTGCTAGGGCTCAACAAACTTTTGTTGCTCGCCATCTACATACGAGTGGCTCTCACGCCGACATACTTAATCCAATCAACTTCAAACTTGCTGGACATGATGATGGCTATGCCCTAATTTGCCCGATGTATTAATACCCCACTTAACTCATAGCTTCCTCCGCTGGTAACAGGAAGTGAACTTCTAAGACATGCAGAAGAAGCTGGTGAAGCTACGTTTTGAATGCAGTGAAGCTACGAGTAATGGCGTCCATGCGGCGACACAATTCCTCACCAAGAAAATACATTTGGGTTTTTAATGTGTTTAATGAAATCGCTTCATCATGACAATTAAGATACAGGCTAATGATGACGACCTCAACGCCTCTATGTATCTCTCTCATGTCGCCCCCCCCCCCTCTTGTGGAAACAGGAAGTGCCATATTTTACATTGACATACTTTGATTCGCTCCAAACTTCACATGTGATGAGGGACAACACCTTAACGCACCCGCCCACAACTGCTTAGCGCCACCTGGTGGATGAACGAAACATTGCATTTTTTTGCCTCCTGACGTTTTTTCCTCCCTTCTCACTTTAAGCCACAGCCCCGACAAACCTCAGGCCCCACGGTTGTGTGGGAGAGCGAGGGCCCGTTCATCGCCGCATGTGGCTGTAATTAGGGACCAAGCGCCGACAGCGTATTTGTAAGGATTATTTTTATTATTCTTTTACCAAATTAATTGCCTTTTTGAGCGCCTCAACATATCTAAAAAGTCCCGAACTGGTCAAGTCTCCTGTAAATTTAGCTATTGTATGGGTCTTGTGCATGGTGGTGGCAAAATGCCTCAGTAGCGCCCCCTAGAAAGCTGCCGTTCTTTAACGAACTCTTTCTAGAGATTTAACCCGATCAACATCAAAATTGGCCGGTACCATTTCAAGACCCTTGTGATCAAAGTTACCACATATTGTTTTGCTTTTTTTAAAGCGTGTACCCGTGGCATGACGGCGAATATTGACGTTTTTCCATTAAACAGGAAGTGGCAAATAACTTCAGCACAAATTGTCCAATCTGCTCCGAACTTCTGATGCTCGATGAGGGTCCGATCTTAATATTCACTAAGAGTCAGAGCGCCCCCTATTGGCGACAGGAAATCTGTGGCTTTTTGAAGGTGTCATACTTTGATAAACTACTTCTAGAGATTGAATCCAATCCCATCCTCACTTTCATAATCGGCCTGTACGCCTAAAGACGTTAGTGATCAACGTTACCTCATACCGTTTCGTTTTTCTGGAGGGTGTGGCCGTGGCATGGCGGTGAACATTGGCCGCACATCAGAACACAGCCCTCTCATTCTGAACAAACCTAGATCACATCATTGACTCACAGTGATAGCGCCCCCTACTGGCACACCTTAAGTTACAGCCCCTCCTCCAGGATGGACGTACTTTTATGAAATCAGTTGCTTATGCGACACCTCCTGACATAAGAAAAAGCCTCTTGGAGCAAAATCCTAAACTCAACTGGAAGTCGGCCATTTTGGATTTTATGGCCATTTTCCAACATTTGCACACGTCCTACTTTAACAAACTCCTCTTAGAGATTTTACCTGATCAACTTCAAAACAGGCCAATACCATCGCAAGACCTGTGTGATCAAAGTTACCTCATATCGTTTAATGTTCCTGGAGCATGTGGCTGTGGCCTGGCAGCGAATATTGGCGTCACATTATTAAACAGGAAGTTGCTGTAACTTTAGCATACATTGTACAATCTTCACCAAATTTCTGATGGTTGACGAGAACCCTTGCCTGAACACACCAACATCTCAATATTTACTTACAGCCACAGCGCCACCTGTTGGCAACAGAAATCAGCCTAATATGACAAATTTCATCTGATTCACATCAAATTTTCAATGTGTGATCTTGGTTTGATGTACAGTAGGGAAAAGCAAGTTTGGTATGTGCTGTCTAGCGCCACGCAGTGGAAGCAGGAAGTGGGGTAGGTTATGAAACAGGAAGTTGCTGTAACTTTAGCATACATTGTCCAATCTTCATCTAATTTCTGAGGCATGACATGGCCCTCAGCCTGAACACACAAACATCTCAATATTTACTTACAGCCACAGCGCCACCTGTTGGCAACAAGAAGTTAGCCCAATATAACTGTGATGAAGTCTTAAATAATGCAGACTGGCTTCTCTAATTTGTAATAGCAAAGTGTGAATCTGTAAAATACCCCCAAGACTTGAGTGAATGAGGAAGCAGGAGACAGTAAATCCGTTTATAGTGAGTCATTCCAATGCTAGCAGTGTGCACAGTTGTGTGTTTGTGTGGTTCTGGAATAAACCAAAAACAATAATAGCCATCAATAAAACAGCTCACAATATGCTTGATCATAGCAAACAATCCAAAATAATACTATAATTAACATTAGCATAAAAATATATAAACATGGCATTCTGAAGGAATATACATGATATCACATATTAACTGAGAACTAAGAGAACGGTCAGCGCCATGAATGTAACATAAATGACCATTTAAACCATCAATAGCTAACACTGCTAGAATATACATCGTAGCACAAAGTATAACCTCTACGCAAAGAGTTGCTCTGCACCAGGGTGTTTCAGGTCATGGTCGACCTGTCGGATGAGTAGCTTGGTCACAGCATGTCTTGGGTCAAGGACCTGATGGATCACGTTATACAGATCCTGGCAACGCCGCAGTAGACCTCCTACTCGTATCAGCTGGAGAGATACATCATATTCTGGAGCCAGTGTAATTAAGCAGCTGGAGGAAAGGACTTGTTTCCCAGCTGCCAGGCACTGGTCTTCTTCAGGGAAGCTGTCTCTTAGTTCTGCCTCCTTGAACTCCTCTGCTGTAGGAGTCCCTTTAATATCAGCAGCCTCCCCATGTAGGTACCCCGCGGTTGCCTTCACCAGTTCACCGAAGGTGCTGAACTGCTGAGCAGGAATGGTGAGTGCCAGTTACCACGCAAACCAAGCAGGTTGTGAGCCTTTGCAGCTCTTCAGTGATGTCTTCACTCATTGGGACTGGGTGCACTGGCCACTGATCAGGTGGCAGCCGCAGGAACGGGGTCCCATGACTCCAACGATTCTCGCTGGGGAGTACTGCTTCAGGCTGTGATGGGAGTATAGGCATGTTACTTACCTGTAACAATGGCTGGCATATCTGAGGACTCTATCCTCCTCCACTCTCCTAGTCCTTTCCTCTAAAAGGTTTATGGCCTTTATGGGCGGTTACACTGTTGAAGACACTGGACTGGCCCTTGCAGCGTCCAGTCAAGCGTGGTCTTCACTGCAGCTGGGCCCCCAGGTGGGCTGAGACGGACAGGTTGAATAGGCGTCACCGGGTGCGGACAGTCAGAGCCTATCAAAAGAAGTTGGTGGACGTCTGCGAACTGCTGTAGGAGGAGAGTCTTACGGTGCTTGTATTATTTTGTCCCTTTACTGGGTAAGAGTTTTCCGCAAGACCTAGTCCGCCTGCAGTGAAGGCTCTCTCAATGGTAAATGTCTTTGTTGGCTGACTAGCTGGAGAAATTTTGAACATCAAAGTTGAACCATGTAGTGTTCGCACTTCCTGCCGAACTGCTCTCAGGGTGAGGCTCTCCGAAGTTCCCTGAAGCTGCAGCCTCTGAACAGCCTCCTGTAGAAGTATCGTCCTCTATGAGCCATCATCTAATACGGCATATGTCTAAGGTGTGATTGCCATTACGCAGGAGCACCTTACTGACCTTCAAAAGGACCTGGTGGCAGCCAGCACACCAATCCAGGTTCAAAACATTTGTGGCTGACTTCACCTCTGCACCAGTGCCATTTCCAGTGGCACGCTCATTCCTGCCTTGCCGGAGATTCACTTCATGCAAGGCTTCATGGTGCTTCCCCCGGCACGTCTTGCATAGGACTCTCAACCTGCACTGGGCAGCCTGATGGTGCCTTCCACAACGGCAACAGTGGTTGTTGAATCTCACCCAGGTCGTCTTCTGCTCCTTTGTAGTTGCTTGAAGTTCAACCACTGGTCCAGGAAGTGCTGCGTAGTGCTGCAGGAGGGGCAGGAGGCTTTGGGCTTATCCGGAGCCTTTGCTGATCTGAGACTTCAGCTTGACCTGCTTGAAGAATTGTTTCAAGGGTGGTACCATGCAGCACGTTCATGGTTTCTTTAGTGGCTCTCTTATCCTTGTCACGTTCCTTCCTCCACCCGCTTCTCCCTCTCTGGTCATCCTCTATCTTGTCGAACTGGTCTCCGTCCTCCTGAATTTCCAACTCGTAGTCAAGCCACTCCGCGAAGTCCATCCAAGACGGGGTTCCAGCCTTCCAGGAATAAATATGACGTCAGAAGGCGGCACGGAGATCCTGGGGAAGCATCCTCATTAATCTGGCCACATGAGACCCACACTTTAGCTCTATGCACCATCTTCACCCAGTTACTCCAACCTCCTGAATGCTGCAGTATCGCTTTGCAATGCGCTGTAGGGACAGCTGATGAGGCTGACCATAGTGTTTGGTCAAAGAAGCCATAGTGTCTGAGTAGAGGAAAAAAGAGTTGCTATAGGAATCAGCTATCAGGAGAGCCTCTTCAAACTTGAGATGGTCACAGAGCACTTGGTAATTGAACATCTCCGTCGGGATGGTAGGAAGAATATTGTCAAGTGCAAGCTTCAGTCTGGAAAACTCTCTGGGTTCACCCCGTGTGAACTTAGGGATCGATGGTGCCAGGCCCCTGTATGTCCTCTCGCTGCTATTAGGCAGTGGCACTGATGAAGTTTGCCGTTATGGGGATGGGGTGGTGCAACCGATGATAGCACGGTATCATATTGTGGTTCTGATAGCATGGATGGAGCCGGTGACAGGCGTGCTTCCAGCTGCTGAAGACGTCCTCTGAGGATCTCCACAATATCAGAAGGTTGCGCTACAGGTATAGGCTGGACTCTGGGTGGCTTATAATCATCATCGGGGAAGGCTACTGGTGGGGGAGGGGGCGGCCAGTCATTGACTGCTATGTACCTGTCTTGTACCGCGGGTGGGCGGTGCAGGTCCCTTGGTGGTGGCAGCGGTGCAGCCTGTGAGGAGGGTGGTGGTATTGACCAGCTGTCATGATCTCCTGTCTGTGGGTGACGTGTTCAAGTTGGTGGATGCAGCATGGGGGGTTGTGAAGGAGGGAGCCTGGTCCCCGCTCCTCTGGCAGGGTGGTGACTCATATGGATGATGCAGCTGTAAGCTGGGAGGTGCTGCACCACTCCTGTCCATCTGACGTCTCATATCCCTCATAATCAGCTGCAACCTCCTATTATCCTCTTGTATTTGCTAAAACACATTCATCATTACAGGAAGGCGCTGATATGGCTGTGGCGTACTCACATACACAGGTGCTGCAGCTCCAATGTGACTGGGAGGTGTCTCTATGAACTCAGCAGGATAACGAGTATGCTGTCGTGGGCGCTGGGTGTCATCTTAGCCAATCCCTCTCTAGGTCCGCTCCAGTCAGTCTCCTCTATCGCAGCAGAGGTGCATGGTGGGTAGCTCACGGCCTGTGGGAGGGTGTACCCTTCATAATCTTCCATCCATCTTGGCTGACGCACTCGTCGGCGTGGACGTACATCTTCACTTGGGCTAACTCAAGTTAGCTTCACTTCGTAATTACCTTATACAGCTCGAAGGAGCATATGTGATGAAATTTAGGGTTTCTTCTAGTCAGAGAATTAGTTATATGGTACGGATTTCCTCTTACCTTTTTTTCCAGTTGTCAGTTAATGTTTGATATCATGTATTTTCCTTTGGTATGTCATGTTAATGATATTTTTACGTTTATTTTGGATTGTGTGCTGTGATCAAGCGTATTGTGAGCTGTGTTATTACCATACCACACAGACACACCACAACTGTGTACTCTGCTAGCATTGGAATAAAGCGCCATAAAGGGCTCGAGTGTCTCCTGCTTCCTCATTCACTTAAGTCTAAGGGGAACTTTATAGAGTTTGTTCTAACAGATGCACACTTCGAATTACAAATCAGAGAAGCCAGTCTGCATTCTGCATCAGACTTCATCACATATGGTCGATCGATTGTATTCCTAATGTTGTCTTTGTCCATTTTGAAAGTTAAAGTTCTTCTAGTAAGACAAATTAGTAATATGGTAAGGACGTCCACTTACCTTTTCTTAGCGGACAGGTTCGGCCGTACTCCAGCCTTCGGGTACGACTAGCTCATGAAAACAGCTGACCGGGTCGGGAAACTTCAAAATAAAGGTCCCCGACCCGGTTGAGTCCGTTCCTCGCCCTGGTGCTGCTGGCAGAGAATGGTGTCCCAGGTGTGTGGGAGCAAGTATGCCCCTCATCCCTTTTCATGGTGTTGCCCTCACGCCTCCTTATCTCTACGGCCTCCTTGATCCATCTTCTGTATCTGTTTGTTTCTGATGTGATGATTTTCCCGTCCCAGTCCATGTTTTCTTTTCACTTCTGCTCATGTTGTTGTTGTTACCTCTTTCCTTTGTTTATGACTCAGCTGGGGTATTGGCATCGTGTGAGGGCCTGTCGTATGTGTTTTTCCTCCTTCTGTCTTTCTTCATTGTACGTTATGATGCTGGTCCGGTTGTTTAGTGTTCTGACGACTGACAGTTTGTGTGCGGAGGGATGTTCTGAAGTCCAGAGGAGGTACTGGTCTGTTTGATGCTGGCGTCTTCTTTGTGACGTATGTTCATGTCCATGAATGGTATGGTCCAGTTGGTTTCTTCTTTGTGTGTGAACTGTATATTTGCCGGTGCTGTCTATTGTATTTAAGTGGGCAGTGAGTTCTTGTCAGTGGCCAGTCTTAATTATTTCTAGTTTGTCGTCTTCATACCATTTCCAGAGTGTGGGTGTGATTTGTAGGGGTGCAGTCTGGATGGCTGTCATATCTAGGTCCTACATGCTGGCGGCGTAGGTTTCCCATGGCAAAGCCTTCCTTCAGTCTGTAAATTAATGTTTTCTTTTGGAAATAAGTAGATTTGGGGACAAACTGTAGGAGGGTGGTGATGTCTGTGACTGTTTGTACATGTCTTGAGTGTTTTGTCCTGTTTTAGTCTGTAACTATGTGTAAAGTGACGTCTACGAGTGTTTTTGTGATTAATGATTTTACGTCATGTGATATAAACATTTCATCCTTCTCCACAGTTATGTTCTTGATTTCTTGAGCCAGTTGTTGTGAGTTCTTGAAGTGGTGTTTTGTTTTTCCGAGCACAGGTCCGATGATTTCCACTAGTGCTTTTGAGAGATTGTATGTGGGTGATCTGATGCTGTCAACTATGGTGTTGATCATTTTGAGAGGATTTATTGCTTTTCTTTCCTTTTTTGTGATGTTGCTTTGTGGAGGTTTGGATGCTTTAAGAATTCCTGCGTTGGTATTTCAAAGGCTGGCTTTCTGTCCTCGGTCCTGGAGTTTAAGGCGTTCTAGTTCTGTTGCTAGAATATGAAGAGCTCTTTTCCAAAACGAGATAAAAGCCAAATTTTAAATGGCATCGTCGGTCAGTGACCTTCAGCACTCACTGGATCGGTTCGTGTGTGAGTGTGAAACGGCCGGGATGAGGATCAGCATCTCTAAATCTGAGGCCATGGCTCTCAGCAGGAAACCGGTGGATTGTTACTCCAGGTAGGGAATGAGTCCTGACCCCAAGTGAAGGAGTTCAAGTACCTCGGGATCTTGTTCACGAGTGAGGGGACGATGGAGCGTGAGTTTGGCCGGAGAATCGGAGCAGCGGGGGCGGTGCTGCAGTCGCTCTACCGCACCGTTGTGTCTAAAAGAGAGCTGAGGAAGACAAAGCTCTGGATCTACCCTCAGTCCTGGTTCCTACCCTCACCTGTGGTCCTGAAAGCTGGGTCAGGACCCAAAGAACCAGGTCCAGGTCCAAGCGTGTGAAATGTGTTTCCTCAGGAGGGGGGCTGGAGTCTCCCTTAGAGAGAGGGGGAGAAGTTCAGCATCCGTGAGGAACTCGGAGTAGAGCCGCTGCTCCTTTGCGTTGAAAGGAGCCAGTTGAGGTGGTTCAGGATCATCTGGTAAGGATGAACCCTGGGCGCCTCCCTAGGGAGGTGTTCCAGGCACGTCCAGCTGGGAGGAGGCCTCGGGTAAGACCCAGGACCAGGTGGAGAGATTAGATCTCCACACTGGCCTGGGAACGCCTCAGGATCCCCCAGTTAGAGCTGGTTAATGTGGCCCGGGAAAGGGAAGTTTGGGGTCCCCTGCTAAAGCTGCTGCCCCCGAGACCCGACCCCGGATAAGAGGCTGAAGATGAGAGTTTGAGGCACTTTGCTGTTACAGAACCTTTTCACTGCTTCATCAGTGTTTCTGCCAAATCTCTATATTTCCTGTTTAAAATGGTCTCAAGATGCAGTTCCTTTCCAAACCGCGGCCAGCACCAAACCTATTTTTAGCCTAAATACGATACGTCCTCTCGACCAATCAGAATCCAGTGAGCGTTCTATGCGATCCAACTTGGCGGCGCTCTGAAGCGAGAGAGTTTTTTGTTTCGTCCGTCTGTTCAACATGTTCAGACTGAGTGAAAGTGAAAAAAACGACTAAAAACAAATGAAAAACGCCACAAAAATGTGACAAAATTACTAAAAACAGATGAAAACACCACAAAAAAGTGAAAAAATGACTAAAAACTGATGAAAACTCTCGACCAATCAGAATCCAGTGAGCGTTCTGTGCGATCCAACATGGCGGCGCTCTGAAGCGGGAGAGTTTTTTGTGTCGTCCGTCCGTTCAACACGTTCAGACTGAGCCATAAAAACCATCTAGACAAGATTAATGAATATTAACCAAATGTTTGGGTAAAAAGGTAAAAAATGTGATTTTCCTGAAAACTATTAAAATGGATTTATGGCGTTTTGGAAAAGAGCTCCTCACAAATCCTTCGTACGTTGTTTTGAGTGTAATTACAAAGTTGAGGCCTCTTGATAGAACGGCCTTTTCTTTTCTGTTTTGATATGAAGCATAACTGTTTCTCATTTGCTTTGTGTTTGTTTTTCTTTTCTTTTAGTTTATTGAGTTTTTCTCGTTGTCGTTGTTTTGATTTCAAACTCCTGCTCGTATCTCTCATCTCATCTTCAGCCTCTTATCCGGGATCAGGTCTCGGGCGCAGCAGCTCCAGCAGGGGACCCCAAACTTCCCTTTCCCGGGCCACATTAACCAGCTCTAACTGGGGGATCCTGAGGCGTTCCCAGGCCAGTGTGGAGATCTAATCTCTCCACCTGGTCCTGGGTCTTCCCCGAGGCCTCCTCCCAGCTGGACGTGCCTGGAACACCTCCCTAGGTAGGCGCCCAGGGTTCATCCTTACCAGATGATCCTGAACCACCTCAACTGGCTCCTTTCAACGCAAAGGAGCAGCGGCTCTACTCCGAGTTCCTCACGGATGCTGAACTTCTCCCCCTCTCTCTAAGGGAGACTCCAGCCCCCCTCCTGAGGAAACACATTTCAGACGCTTGTATACCTGTTTTAAATGTTAATGACCTCCTCCATGTTCTGATCCAGTGTGTGTTGTGATTTGAAGGTGTCCAGTTGCTTTTTTTATTTCCGCGTTGATCATCTCAGTCCTGATCCGCTCTCTGATGACGGCCTTTTTCGCTGTATTCATGATGTTCTCTGCGTCTCTGGTTGGGATGGGGCTCTTTATGTTTAGGCTTGTGAGTGTTATTGCGTCCTCTTTGCATCTAATATTGAATCTCCGATGGTTCTTTTGGCGTGCGATCTATTTTTCCAATCTCTCCAGGCGACGAAGGGCGACAGCACTGTCACGTCTGTATCTTCCGCGCAATAGATCTTTAATAAGGACGCGTGAGGGCAACACCGTGAACAGGGATGAGGGGCACACTTGCTCCCACACACCTGGGACACCATTCTCCGTCAGCGGCACCAGGGCGAGGAACGGACACAACCATAAAACACGTCATACCAGAAGAAAACAGCAGCTCTGAGGAAGGCTGGAGTACAGACGAACCTGTCGGCTAAGGAAAGGTAAGAGGACGTCCTTACCATAGTACTAACTCGACTAGAAGAAGACATTAGGAACACAAGTCTTAAAGAATGCAGACTGGCTTTTGTGATTTGTTTATTTCGAAGTGGGCATCTGTCAGAACCCACTTAATACATATACGGGAGACACTCGAGCCCTTTATGGTGTTTTATTCCAGTGCTAGCAGGGTACACAGGTGTGTGTGTGTCTGTGTGTGTGTTGTCAACAACACAGCTCACATTATGCTTGATCACAGCACACAATCCGAAATAAACATAATTATCATTAGCATGAAAATATATAAACATCACATACGGAAGGAAAATACCTGAGAACGCTCAGCGCCATAAGTGACCATTTAAACCATGGGTGTCAAAGTCAAGGCCCGAGGCCCAGATCCGGCCCGTGAATGAATGATCTTGGCCCCCGGGATGATGTTTGATTAGTGTCAGAACCGGCCACACGCCACAGCCGCCTGCTGGTGTTTTTCACGCACCAAAACTACATTACCCACAATGCAACGGTAGCCCGCAAACTCACTGCAGCGCCGCAAGTTCATTATTCATCAGCATTCAGGGCAGATGTCAACTTTAAAATACGTTACACTGTGTCAGGTCTTGGTTCAACAGGTTAAATGCATCATTTTAATGTTTTAATAAACATTGAACCAGTCCGGCCCTCGGCTTGGAGCAAATTTGTTTTTTTGGCGCTCTGATGTGTTTGACTTTGACGTCCCTGCTCTAAACCGTCAGAAGCGTTAGCTATAACTGCAGGAATAAAGACTGTAGCACAAAGTATAACCTCAACTAACAGACGTATGAAACAAATCAAATCTACAGCGATGAAATGAATCCAGTAAATAAACAATATAACTCACGTTTCTCTGGACGCACTGAACCACGAACGGCAGGTCGACCGATACAAAGTAGCGAACACAACTTCATCCAGCCACACACACACACACACACACACACACGTCTCACTGCCGTAAATCTCTCTCTCACAAGCAGCGTCACTCTGCCCAGTAGAGTGCGATAGCGCCCCTAGTGGCTGGATCTGGCTAAATCACCTGCTCTGTTACGCAGCTTTCAGAACAACAACAAACTTCAAATTTTCAATGTATGATCTCTGTTTGATAAACAAGGCAAAGCATGTTTGGTAGGTGCTCTCTAGCGCCACGCGGTGGACGCAGGAAGTGGGGCAAAAGTTTAAATAGATCGCCTGCAGACCCGCGCCCTTCGTGCAGTGTGACGTTAGCTGAGACATGCGAGCGCGAGGGCCTGTTTGTCGCTGATGGCAGCTTTAATATTAAAGGCCCGAGCACCGACTGATGCTAGCGGCAGCATTCAAGCTCTGCGAAATTTTAAGTATTTCATTGTTTTCATAAATGGGCGTGGCCAGTCAAGTCTCATCCAATGACACTCGGCGTTTGCATTTTAACCGCGCCGTGTGGGCGTGGCTTGGCGCCAAAGGAAGTTGCTTTAATTTCAACAAACATTGTCGAATCTGCACCAAATCTTTAATGCATGACAGGATTTCAGGCCTGACAGCGCCCCCTGCTGGTGCCCTCTCAGTTACAGCCCCTCCCCCAAGATCGACATGAGAATATGAAAACACGTAAGCATGTAAAACACCTCCAGACATAAAAAATAAAGCATCTTGTACCATTATCCTAAACTTTATAGGATGTTGGCCATTTTTAATTCTATTGTAATTTTTCCGCTTTTGCACGTGTCGTACTTTTACGAACCCCTCCTAGAGATTCGACGCGATCAACTTCAAAATGATTCAGTATCATCATGAAGACGTGTGATCAAACGATACTCAGCCCCTTTTCTTTGCCCCGTGTTGCCGTGGCATGGTGCCAAAGATGCGCCTCTCGCCATAAAACAGGAGGTCGTTGTAAATTTACCATACATTATCCAGACGCTCGGAGGGTGCGAGGGCCTGTTCGTCGCCGCTCGCGTCCTTAATTGGGGCCCAGGCACCAACGAAAATTGCTAGACTTATTTTTTTTTTCTCAAATGAACTGACTTTTTCGAGGCTTTTCATTTATTAAAAAAATACCCAAACAAAAAATTAAATTTCGGCGAAAATTTCACGTATTTAATTGTTTTCAGATGTGGGCGTGGCCAATTGGCTCGCTAGCGTCCCCTAGAACGAGTCAGGACGCTGCGAATGAGGTACATTTACCAAAATTGGTGGGCGTGTAGAACTCTTCCAGACAAACAAAAAAGCCTCTTGGAGCCTTAAGCTTAAGTCAACAGGAAGTCAGCCATTTTGAATTTTATGCCAATTTCTGCACATTCGCACGTGTCGTACTTTAACGAACTCCTCCTTGGAATTTAACGCGATCGACTTCAAAATAAAGCGATATCATCTGAAGACATGTCCGATCAAATGATACTAGGAGCATTTTCTATTCTTCGCTCTGTCGCCACAGCTTCGCCTCAAAGTCAGACATTTCGCCATAAAACAGGAAGTTGCTGTAACTTGAGCATACGTCGTCCAATCTGCACCAAATTGCTCAAGACTGATAAGAGTCGTGTCCTGAACACACCTACATCTCAATACTGACTCACAATAATAGCGCCCCCTATTGTCAAACACTAAAATACAGCCCCTCCCCTAAAATTCTGAAAACACCGGTGGGCGAATGTAACCAGGCCTGAAGACGATCACATGCCATTACTTACAGCCACAGCGCCACCCACTGTCAACAGGAAGTCAGCCTGACGTTCATCCTATTTACATGACTTTCAAAAGTGGGTTCGACACTTGAAGAGCAACACAAAGCGTGTTTGGTACGTGCTGTCTAGCGGCACCCAGGGGGCGTGGAAAGTGTTGCGAGCGTTCAATAGCAATCCCCCGGCCCGGACCCTCCGTGCAGCATCCTGCGGTTGCGCAAAGGCACGGCCACGCCCGGCAGAGTTCGGTCAGCTAATTTGTTTTTGTTATTGTTCATGCAAATAAATTTCCTTTTTGGAAACTTGATCATAATCAAAAACTCCCCAAGCGTCACAAAAAATTCAAGCTTAGTGAAAACTTACGTATTTTATTGTTTTCAGAAATTGGCGTGACAAATTGACTCACACCCTAGATACAGCTCTGACTCCCAGATCGTCGTATATTTATGAAAACAGGCATAAAGAAATCTGTCAGACGTACAAAAAGCCACTTGGAGCAACATCCTAGTCAACAGGAAGTCGGCCATTTTGAATTTTAATGCCATTTTTCCACTTTTCTTATATTTTAACAAACTCTTCTTAGAGATTTGACGCAATCACCTTCAAAATGATTCAGTATCATCATGAAGACGTGTGAACAAACGATACTCAGCACCTTTTCTTTGCCCCGTGTTGCCGTGGCATGGCGCCAAAGATACGCCTCTCGCCATAAAGCAGGAGGTTCACCCTACATCATCCAGTCTCCCTCAATTTACGATGCTCGGAGGGTGCGAGGGCCCGTTCATCGCCGCTTGCGTCCTTAATTGGGGCCCAGGCACCAACGAAAATTGCTAGATTTATTATTTTTTTTCTCAAATTAACTGACGTTTTGAAGCTTTTCATTTATTAAAAACTCCCCAAACTTCACACAAAATTCAAGCTCGGCCAAAAAATCCACATATTTAATTGTTTTCAGATGTGGGCGTGGCCAATTGGCTCGCTAGCGTCCCCTAGAACGAGTCAGGACGCTGCGTAATTATTCAGAAACCCTCCAAACACATCTGTGATCAAACGATACTGAGAACTTTGAGTTCTCACTGCACCGCTGTTGGCGTGACTCTGCCCCAAAGTTACGCCTTTCGCCATAGAAGTAACATCGCAATACGTCCAATCTACACGGCGCCCCCTGCTGGCGACAGGAAGTTACGTTTTACGTCTTTATACTTTAACGATCTCGTTCTAGAGATTTAACACGATCAACTTCAATAACAGATCAGCGCCATCTTAAGACATGTCTGATCAGACGTTACTGAAGTCTTTGAGTTTTCACTGCAGCGCGCGGTCGTGGTGTGGCGCCAAAGTCAGCCCTACCGCCAAACAAGACGAAGGTGTTGAAACCGGACCATAGATCGTCCAATTTGCACCAGATTTCTCATGGAGTCAAGGCCCAAACACAACATTGACTCACAGTGATAGCGCCCCCTATTGTCAAACACTAAATTACAGCCCAACACTAGGATTGACATAAAATTCAGAAAACAGGTAGGCACACACACATTACCAGGGTCCGGCCGGCTCCCCTGATGCACGGCGGCCGCGAGGGCCCTTTCACCGCCTCTTACGGCTTTAATTATTAGGGTCCGAGCATCGACGAACGTTTTTATTACTATTATGATAAATTAATTTACTTTTTGGAGACTTCATCATATTCAAAAACTCACCAAACTTCACATTTAATTCAAGGGTGGTGTAAATGTGGGTCAACTATTGTTTTAGGAAATGGGCGTGGCAAATTGACTCGCTATCACCCCAAACAGCCCCTACGCCCACATTGACAGAAAAGCCTCTTGGGGGTATCAGGCCGGGGAACCCCATCAGCTCCTCCTGCTCCGCGTTCTGGCATCTACAACATCTTAAGTTCATAAGAAGAACAAGTTATGCTAAGCTACCAAAACAAAGTTTGTCGCTGATGATCCAGTCTATTGTCCATGCGTCTACAGATGTTCGTCTTTCGTCCGACCGTCCCTGTCACTCCACGACGGGGCCGTCACGGCTGTACGCACGGGGGACTCTAACAAGTGCTGTAACTGACGCTACGGGGGTAGCAGTATGCTTTAAATCTGCTGTCAGGATTTAAGGAACATACACCATCAGACCACAAAGTGAACTACAACGACAGACAGCGTTGTCCGTATTTCTGCACGTTGACTCCGCAGGAAGTAAGCAGCCGGAGAAGTAACGTGACACGGACAGCTACAGCACAGAGGCAACAGTTATCTGAAAACAACCGAAATTTGAGATAACCGTGTCTCGCCGTGGTTCTGGTGACTTAGGTAAAACAGGTTTTTCGGGTTAAGCCTAGTGCGTTTGACCAGTGTGAGTGCAACCGCTCCGTGCATAACTGCGGCCAACTTGCCGTCCACGGCCCGTCTGATAGAGGTGGGCTTTAGTAAAGCGCGTGCACATATGTACGAGCATGAGCATGCGCACGTGTACGAGGCCTACGGCGGTTCTGAGGTCATTTCCTGTGCGCCTGTTGGGACGTAGAGAAAAGAAGGAGGGACCATGCACGGACATTTAAAACAATGGCGGTGAAAGGTTCACGTTGGTGTGATGCGGAGGTGGAGTGTTTACTGCAGATTTGGTCGATGAAAAGATTCAAAAACAGTCGACAAGACGCACAAAAACTCCGAGGTCTACGGAAAGATCTGGAAACAAAGCCACGCATCGCCATGACGTCATCAATGCGTGTGACGTGTTACGGCGTGATGACGTATGGGCAGCAAGAAGCATTCTCCGAGGCCCAGGTAGTGTGAGTACAAACGGGCCTGGAGGGGGGACAAGGACCCTAAAGCACGGGACGCACGCACAGTGGGAGGGCGCCCTTAAACTCACAGGACTTGATGATGATTGGTTTAAAAAAAAAAATGATTACAACATATTTACAGATTAAACCCTAGATATCTGTGTATTCGCTGAGGAATCTTTAAAAAGTACAAATTTAATTTTCATAATTACAGATAACCTTAATTTTAGTGGGTACAATTTTTAAAAACACCAACGCGTGTCGGCAAGAGCAAAGACTCCCGCAGTGCTTTCATCCTGTTGTTTAATGTGTTTCTAATTTAAGGTTAAATGCACGAGATTGTCCGTTGTCTAACGTTTATAAACTGTTGGTTTGCGCTGCGATCTCCAGTTGGCCGTTGGTCTTGAACAGCCCGATTAAAACTGGATACATTTTTAAAAACGCCATTTTTCGTGCGCTGAGTCATTGTCCAGTCATGCAGATATTACAGAGTTAAGTCGCTCATCAGCTCAGAATACGACGTCGGTTTTTCCTGTTTAAGCTTAAGACACCGTGACTGTGCATCACAATGTGTAATCTCGGTTTAAATAGCGGAAATTGTGAAATAACAAATGTTTTATTTTCTTTTTCTTTTCCCACTTAATGCCGTCGTCTGTGATTGAACGACGTGAAGCAAGAGAACTAGAAAGAACAAAGAACTCAGACGTTTATTTTTTCCTTTATTAAGATCTGCTGTTAAAGTGAGGGCGCCCTCCCACTGTGCCTCCGTCCCGTGCCCCGTGCTTTAGGGTCCTTGTCCCCCCCTCCAGGCCCGTTTGTACTCACACTACCTGGGCCTCGGAGAATGCTTCTTGCTGCCTATACGTCATCACGCCGTAACACGTCACACGCATTGATGACGTCATGGCGATGCGTGGCTTTGTTTCCAGATCTTTCCGTAGACCTCAGAGTTTTTGTGCGTCTTGTCGACTGGTTTTGAATCTTTTCATCGACCAAATCTGCAGTAAACACTCCACCTCCGCATCACACCAACGTGAACCTTTCACCGCCATTGTTTTAAATGTCCGTTCATGGTCCCTCCTTCTTTTTTCTACGTCCCAACAGGCGCACAGGAAATGACCTCAGAACCGCCGTAGGCCTCGTGCTCGTACACGTGCGCACGCTCGTGCTCGTACATGTGCAAACGTGCTTTACTAAAGCCCACCTCTCCCAAACGGGCCGTGGACGGCAAGCGTGCCGCTCCTAGACGTGGTACGGTTGCACTCACACTGGTCAAAGGAACCAGACTTTAGCCGTGGAACCTGTTTGGGCACGGTACGGAGGCACAGTGTGAGTGCGCCCTTAAATAAAGTTCTCAGTATATCATAGTTTAAAACTGCCATTTTTATAAATCACGCTGTTGCTTAGAAAATGGAAAATAATGAAAACAGCAATATAAATAAATATTTAGGAGGCTTTGATGATTTTCAACCAGCTGACTCGAGTCCGACAGTTTACTGTAGTTAGCTGCTTTTTGGCAACAGAAGGTCAAGATGGCGGCTCCCGTGGTTGGATTCAACGTTAGGATAAAGAGGAAAACAGCCGAGAATCCTCTTAAGTGGCCAAATGGATTCTAACCCGTGCTGAATCCAGAACCGCGTCCAAGAAGAACAAGAAGGCAAATCTACGACAAGGTCCACTTTGGATGGGACCTCATCTGCATCAATAACAGACACTAACAGCACTTATACAGCTGACTGTTACTTTGTTTACTCATTCATCCACAAACGAAAACAACACAAATCACCCATAAAAAAGATCTTTATTAAAAATACTAATGTAAAACTACAGAAAGATATAATTAAGGATAACAGAACAGCCCAGAGCTAAAAATGAAATTAAAGAACTGTACAGAAATAGCATTAGGGAGTCAGTCACAGAAAGCAGAAACCTTTTGATGTCAGTGTTGAAATGAGGCCACTTCTCGTACTCACTGTCATCGTCAGGACAGTTGTCATCTTCCCTTTCGTCTTTCTCCTTTTTAATGGCAGAGTTTGTGCAGCGACACTCGTCTGTGTAACACTCTCATGCAGAGGAAGAGGAACATCTTCCAGCCTCACAGGCACTTTATTGCAGCTGCAGTGAATCACATGCAAAACACCGTCAGGGGCTGAATATCTCTTGTCTTTCAGGTGACGTGTGTGTTCCCATCCTCTTTGCGAACCATGTCCCGCAGCTGATGGAGCGCTTGAATTCCTTTGAGACAAGACCTCATTATTGCAGCCTGGTGGTTTAGACTTTCACTTCTCTTTATTGATCCTTTGGGACGAACTCCTGCAAGGAAATTTAATTTCCAGCAGCTACAAAAATCACAGGGAGGTAACAAAAAATACAGTAAAGCATGACCAGTAAACTTTAAGCTAAATAAATACAGAAAGTATAAAAAGAACAATAAACAGCGAGCAATAAATTATTAGTCATATATGTGTGTGAGGGAAAATGTGAGAAAACAGGTCAAATCAAATTCACAGAAAGTTAAATCAGATCAGTTAAATGTAGAGAAAATGTATAAGAGAACATATATATGACAGAAATGAGCAGTAAGATTAAATGATTGCACTTAAGCGGTGGATAAAGTTATTGCACAAACAAAAGAAGATAAGTGTCCAGGTGTGTAAGAATAGATTATTAACTTCACAGTGAGGGGCTCCCACTCCTTCTGTCCTCTTTCTTCCTTCCCCTGAGTGAGGAGTTGTAGAGGATGACGGCCTGAGGGACAAAGGAGTTCTTGAGCTCTTCTTTGGCTCCTCTGGGTGCTGATGACGGGGTGCAGGGGAAGACTGGCATTGTCCACAATGTCCAGCAGTTTGTCCAGTGTCCTCCTCTCTTCCACCGTCGCCATCGAGTCCAGTTTCATACTGACCACAGAGCCAGCACACCTGATCAGTTTATCCAGTCTTCTTGGATATGCTGCGGTTTGCTCCAGATGTTGAAGGACCGCCGTCTCCTCAGGAAGTACAACCTGCTTTGTGTCTTCCTGTACAGGTGGCAGGTATTTGTTGCCCAGTCCAGTTTATTGTCCAGCCCCAGCCTGAGGTTATTCCTTGACCTCAGTTCCCTCTAGCAGGACTGGTCGCGGTCTTACCTTGCAAAATCAATGACAGCTCCTTGGTCTTGGAGGTGTTGAGCTGTAGGTGGTTAGTGTGGCACCAGAGAGCAAAGTCCCCCACCAGACTCCGCTACTCCTCCTCTCTGTCACCCCTGATACATCCCACGATGGCTGCGTCTTCGGCGTACTTCTGTATGTGACACAGCTCCGAGTTGTAGCAGAAGACCGAGGTGTACAGGGTGAAGAGAAGAGGGGCCAGCACTGTGCCCTGAGGGGCCCAAGTGCTGCTGACCACAGTGTCAGACGTGGTGTCCTTCAGCCTGACGTACTGTGGCCTGTCAGTGAGGTAGTCTCTGACCCAGTCCACCAGATAGGGGTCCACTCCCATCCTGTTCAGTGTCTCCTGAAGTATAGGGGGCTGGATGGTGTTAAAGGCACTGGAGAAGTCCAGGGAGAGAGTCCTCGCTGTGCCGCTTCCCTTATCCAGATGGGAGTGGACTCGGTGCAGCATGTAGAGGATGGCATCCTCCACACCAACATCTGGCTGCTACACAAACTGCAGGTGGTCCTGGGCGTGTTGTTCCTGGGGTCTGAGGAGGCTGAGGAAGAGCCGCTCCAACGTCTTCATCAGGTGTGAAGTGAGTGCCACCGGACGGAAGTCCTTCAGCTCGCTGGGCCTGTTCTTTTTGGGAACCGGAACGATACAGGATGTCTTCCAGAGGGTAGGAACTCTCCCTAGCTTCAGGCTAATGCTGAAGATCCGTTGTAGTTCTCTCTTAGCTTCTGCTCCACCTTTTACCTGTAGGTGTCCTCAGCTTCCCTCACACAGTGTTTCACCTCCTGCTGTGCTGCCTTCATGGCCTCCCTGTTCCTGGAGGCAGCCTTCTTCTTGTTGAGGACAGCCTTTACTTCCTGTGTTACCCAAGGCTTGTTATAATGATGGTAACAGTAGACAGTCTTGACAGGGGAGACCACGTCTGCGCAGTAGTTGAGGTTCTCCGTCAGACAATGTGTCATCCCCTCTATGACCTCACCGTGTGGGTCGACCAGCACATCCCAGACTGTGGTGTTGTAACAGTCTCTCAGGGCACTTCCCATCTCCGGGGGACCACCTCCTGGTGCGAGTTGTCACAGGCTGTTTTTGGACCAGGGGGTAAACAGTTGCTGTAGGCCAACCAGGTTTTTAACAGACTTCCCCAGTGGGGGGAGGGGAGTCGCTCTGTATGCATCCCTTACATTAGCATACAGGAGATCAATTGTCCTGTTGTTTCTGGAGGGACAGTCTACAGCCTGGTTTGCCCTTCTGCAGTGCTGGTGGAGGGCATCAGTATTGGGGGAATGCATAATTCTGGCAAGGCTGATGACGCCATACAGAAAGCCTTGTTCCAAGCCTTATTTGAATCTCCGGCAGCTGGCTGATCATAGAGGTGGCATGAATACTGGCATAGAACTGCAAATGTTGACAGCTCGAAGTTACAGTTGGTTCCTAAACTTAGGAAGCCTTAAGGTACTCACCTTTCTCACATGCAACAGAAAATGTCTTGAACTCCAATCGAGGCTGAACACACGCTGGTTCCAGAGCTGATGACTCCTTGGTGATGGCAGTGATTCGTGTCCTGTTGCCAGTCCAGTTGAAAACATAGAAGCTGCATGGCAAATCTGTCTGCAGACTTACAGCAATGGCTGCCACATCAGTGTCAGAGCTCTTGATAATGCAGCTTTATGCTCCCGTGCAGTGTGTTGTGCAAGTAAAAACACCCTTTTGTCACATTCTTCATGGTCACACTGCAGGTCCTGAACAACATGAACAGACTGTACACCCTCCATAACAGTCACACAGTGATGTACAAGGAGAGGTGTTTGCCCACTGTTGTGCTTCCTTATTTGTTCCTTCAGAGAGAAACTTCTTCCATTGCGTTGGGGTTCTCTGATCCTGGCCAAAGATTTGCATGCGGTGTGGCTGATGAGTCACTGATGAGTCACTGATGAGTGGATACTGGTCAGTGACAAAGTCAATGTGTGTACACTTGTGCTGCAAAGTTGTAGTATATTCTGTAGTATGGTCTCTGCAAGCCCTCCAAAAACCCTGGTCTGGATCGCGTGGCTTGTACGACTGCCATGCTATCAAACATAATGGCACCGTCCACTAGAACTTTGTCGACCAAGCTGTCTCCACCATTGTTATCTCATGGATCCATGACAGCTGATTTATTTGGTTTGCAAGTAAACCATCAGCACTTGCAAGTGGACATGACACAGTTCCCAAGGAATATGACATCATTTCAATTTTTCTGCTCTGACCAAGGATGAGGAGCCTGGAAAATAACTTCTTGTCAGCACGCAAAATCACTTCCTTACCTGCTGCAGATTTCCTTTCTTGGCTTTACCTGATCACTGAAGGTCTGGAGGGTTTTTGTGATCTACAGGGGAAAACATGTCAACTGAATTGGACAACAGTCTCAGGTCCATGAACTCTTTTACAGCATTTTATTCCTCTTCTGAAGCAACAAGCAAAACATTCATAATTTATTCTGTTGCTTCTCTTCCAGAGCTGAGGAACACAATGCCGTCTTGGTTTACATTAAAAGGGTTGAGCATGGAATCAATGGTGGAAATGATTCTGCTCACGGCCTTTTCATCAGCATCGATGCATAAGTTGTCCAAAGTGTCCATAGTCCAGGAGATATTCCTGCCTATGATTCTCATTGCCTTCTATAGCGGCTCTTTCGTGTTGTGACAGTATCCAGCAATACACTGCGGACCAATTTTGTGTGATCCCTGTCCAGCCACCTTTTGTCCTGGCATCTCTGCTAAGAGTTTGCTCAAAAGCCTGGTCGAAAGCAACGGAGGCAAATCCATAAACACTTTGTCGCTGAAGAGTCCACTGGCCTTTCATATTAAACTCAATGTGGCAAGAGGGATTTGTGATTTCCAGCTAGTATGCAGATAAATATCAAGCACGATGTACGATCAAGGGTAAAAAACCATGGCATCACTAACCGGACGCTGTCAGGTTGATTCTCTTGTTGCTCTGATAAAAAAGGAGTAGTAGCTGCATCATGTCAGTGTATGAGCTCCAGAAAGCAAATATTGCATTCTCAGTACTTCCTCCGCACAAAGTCTGGGTGGTTCAGGATCATCTGGTAAGGATGAACCCTGGGCGCCTCCCTAGGGAGGTGTTCCAGGCACGTCCAGCTGGGAGGAGGCCTCGGGGAAGACCCAGGACCAGGTGGAGAGATTAGATCTCCACACTGGCCTGGGAACGCCTCAGGATCCCCCAGTTAGAGCTGGTTAATGTGGCCCGGGAAAGGGAAGTTTGGGGTCCCCTGCTAGAGGGGCTGTTTCCGCGACCCGACCCCGGGCAAGAGGCTGAAGATGACTGAAGATAATTGAATTGAATTGAATTCAAGTTCATTTATAGTGCAAAATCATAACAAAAGTTATCTCAGCGAACTTTACAGAGTAGGTAAAGACCACACTCTATGACTTATTTATGATTTACAGAGACCCAACAATTTCTCCATAGAGTATGGTGGCAAACGAACACCTTCCCTTTAACAGGCAGGAACGTCAGACAGACCCAGCTCTGTGGAGGACGGCCCTCTGTCTTGACCGGTTGGGGAGGAAGAAACAGAGAGAGAGAGAGAGAGAGAGAGAGAAAAGACGGACAAATCGTAACAACATAGCTAAGGGCTAAGTTTACTCTTAAATATGGGGACAGTGTCTGCGCAGCAATCTATTCAGGTAATACGTTACTATGAGCTCTTTAAGATACGACGGAGCCTGACCGATAAGAGCTTTGTACGTAAGGAGAAGGATTTTAAAGTCTATTCTAGATTTTACAGGTAGCCAGTGCAGAGAAGCTAATACAGGAGAAATATGTTCTCTTTGATTTGTTTTAGTTAGTACACGAGCTGCAGCATTTTGGACCAACTGGAGACTCTTAACAGACTTATTGGAGCAGCCTGAGAATAAGGAGTTGCAGTAGTCCAGCCTAGAAGTAACAAATGCATGGACTAGTTTTTCTGCATCTTTCTGAGACACAATGTTCCTAATTTTCCCAATATTACGCAGATGAAAATATGCATTCCTTGTTAGTTTAATGTGAGAATCAAAGGACATATCCTGATCAAAAATAACACCTAGTACGAGAGATCTGGCAACTCACAGAAATTCTATGGTACATGGAGACCGATCCTGGAGCACTTGGAACTGTAGTCAATCCCCCCTGAGTTGCCTGAGTTTGCCCTGAGTTTGTCCCGAGTTGCCTGAGTTTGCCCTGAGTTGCCTGAGTTTGCCCTGAGTTGCCTGAGTTTGCCCTGAGTTGCCTGAGTTCGCCCTGAGTTGCCTCGTTGCCTGAGTTTGCCCTGAGTTGCCTGAGTTTGCCCTGAGTTGCCTCATTGCCCTGAGTTGCCTGAGTTTGCCCTGAGTTGCCTGAGTTTGCCCTGAGTTTGCCCTGAATTGCCTGAGTTTGCCCTGAGTTGCCTGCGTTTGCCCTGAGTTGCCTAAGTTTGCCTTGAGTTTGCCTGAGTTTGCCCTGAGTTGCCTCATTGCCCTGAGTTGCCTGAGTTTGCCCTGAGTTGCCTGAGTTTGCCCTGAGTTTGCCCTGAGTTGCCTGAGTTTGCCCTGAGTTGCCTGCGTTCGCCCTGAGTTGCCTGAGTTTGCCCTGAGTTGCCTGAGTTTGCCCTGAGTTGCCTCATTGCCCTGAGTTGCCTGAGTTTGCCCTGAGTTGCCTGAGTTTGCCCTGAGTTTGCCCTGAGTTGCCTGAGTTTGCCCTGAATTGCCTGCGTTCGCCCTGAGTTGCCTGAGTTTGCCCTGAGTTGCCTGAGTTTGCCCTGAGTTGCCTGAGTTTGCCCTGAGTTGCCTCATTGCCCTGAGTTGCCTGAGTTTGCCCTGAGTTGCCTGAGTTTGCCCTGAGTTGCCTGAGTTTGCCCTGAGTTGCCTGAGTTTGCCCTGAGTTGCCTGAGTTTGCCCTGAGTTGCCTCATTGCCCTGAGTTGCCTGAGTTTGCCCTGAGTTGCCTCATTGCCCTGAGTTGCCTGAGTTTGCCCTGAGTTGCCTCAGAAGAGAACCTAGTCTGACATATTTGATGCACTGAAACTGACACTGAACTCTAATGTCTGAATAAGCCTCTTGTGTGTAATCTGTTTGATCTGTTATGGTAAGCGTCAAGTATTTTTATTTATTTATTTTTTCTATCTTGTTTGTTTATCCTTTTTTAAATTTATATAATTCATTTTTACTATCATCACCATCTGTATTTGAAGAGCACCTACTCTGATGAAGTCTCTATGTGTGCACTTTGTTTCGACATGTCATGGCTTGTCAAGTATTTATTTACTATTATTATTATTATTATTATTGTGTGTGTATGTTTATTGTTCGTTACTTTGGATATTGACGATAAAAATACTTTGAAAATAAATAAAAATAACACCCAGATTCCTGACTGTGGTGCTGGAAGACAACACATCATCTAGAGCAGGGATGTCAAAGTCAAACACATCAGAGGGCCAAAAAAACTAATTTGCTCCAAGCCGAGGGCCGGACTGGTTCAATGTTTATTAAAACATATTAAAATGATGCATATAACCTGTTGAACCAAGACCTAACACAGTGTACCGTATTTTATATGATAATTAAATGAATAATCCGATATTTTTGTACGACTCTGTCACTAATTGGGCTGAAAGTTGACATCTGCCCTGAATGCTGATGAATAATGAACTTGCGGCGCTGCAGTGAGTTCGCAGGCTACCGTTGCATTGTGGGTAATGTAGTTTTGGTGTGTGGAAAACACCAGCAGGCGGCTGTGGCGTGCGGGCCGGTTCTAATACTAATCAAATATCATCCCGGGGGCCAAGATGATTCATTCGCGGGCCGGATCTGGGCCGCGGGCCTTGACTTTGACACCCATGATCTAGAGTAACAATGTCTTTAGCTATTGAGTGTCGGAGGCCTTCGGGGCCAAGTACAAGTTTAACATCAGAAAATTCCAGCTTTTTATTTCCTTAATGCACATTTGAAGTTTAGCTAACTGATCGGTTTCTTCCGGATTGATTAACAAATATAATTGTGTATCATCAGCATAACAAGATAAATGTATGAGTGCTTCCTTATAGTATTTCCTAAGGGAAGCAAATATAAAGTGAACAGAATCGGTCTAAGGACAGAACCCTGTGGGACTCCCTGACTGACTGTCAGCCTGGCTACAGTGCTGAAGAGAAATCTAGGATTGTTCTTATTCTCATCTATTGAAGTTGAGTAATAGGCTGCTCTGGCATTACGGAGGGCCTTTCTATATGTCTTTAGACTCTCTTACCAAACTAAACCAGACCCCTCCATTTAGTCGAACACTCTTTACTTTCCAATTTTTCGCCATACTTGTTTGAATTCACGGGTTTGTGAGTTATACCACGGAGCTAACTTCCTCTGTTTCATTATCTTCTTTTTTAAAGTAGCGACAGAGACGAGTTTTGTTCGTAGTGAGCCTGTAACACTGTCAACAATGTAATCAATTTAAGAGAAACTAACGTTAGTGCAGGAGTCTTGAATATTAGGATAAGGCATTAAAGTAAATGCAGATGGAATCGCTAAATTTAGTTACAGCACTATCAGATAAACATCTAGTGTAGACACTTTTGCCCAGAGGTGAGTAGTCCTGTAATATGAATTCAAAAGTCATTAAATTATGGTCTGATAAAATAGGATTCGGTGGAAAGACTATTAAGTCATTGATTTCCACACAATAAACCAAAACGAGGTTGAGGGATTGATTAAAACAGTGAGTGGGTTTTTGTAAACTCTGACTAAAACCAATCGAATCTAATAGAGATGAACACAATACTAAGACTATTATTAACAACGTCCACGTGAATATTAAAAAATCTCCTACAATGATTACTTTATCAGATCTAAGGACTAAATTCGACAGAAACTCTGAGAATTCAGATAGAAATTCTGAGTACGGACCAGGAGCACGGTACACTATAACAAGTATTTATAATATTTGCAAATCGTCAAATCAATGTGGAAACAAATTTAATTATAAATGAAGTAAATTAAATTAGGTTTTTAGGAATAATATTGCAAAATAAGATAAGTTGGAAAAATCACATAAATTATATAAAGACAAAAGTCTGCACACATTAGCAGTCATTAGTAAGGTTAAAGAATATTTAACCCTCCTGTTCTCCTTAGGGTCAATTAGACCCCGTTCAGTGTTTAACATCTCTAACTCATGCTTACACTATTTGTTTTTGCTTTATATTTAATGACTTTTCATAATTTAACAACTGGGAAACCCTGAAATAGACGTGATTATGTTTTTTCATGTCGTGAACACAAACTTCATCGTTGTTCCTTTGGGTCAAGTTGATTTAATCATTATTATTTTATCTATTTTACAATAAAGATATTCAGAAATACACGCTACTGTGCTTGATAATGGAAATTGCTTTAATTTCAAATATTATAAATAACACTAAATTGTACTTATTAATAATAAACTTACTATAAAACACACACGGACGTCCTTCAATCCAGTTTTAGGTAAATTAGTGAGATATTTGGGTTTTTCCTGTATATTTCCAAATACATGCATAAGAAGGTGTTTGAGGTGCTGTGTTTAATTTAAAATGATATTTAGGCAGAAAACAAATACACACAGAGAAAATAAGACATAAAAACTGGAGCAACAACTTTGACTATCATCATTTTCCAGATGTTTAAATTGCTGCGGTCAAATTGACCCTTAGAATAAATGGTGTTAGTCAAATCTGAGGGCATCAGGAGGGTTAAATGATCAAACACTATATGTATTGTATTGTTCCTTGGTGCTCCGCTACATGACCTATGGTCTGGAGGTGTGGGTGAAACACACCAAACTAACACCAAACCAGTTTGATCCAAAAAAGTGCAACGCCACTTATAAATTAAGCTGGATAAAGGGAACACACAAATACACTTTTCATCCGAAATAAAGCCTTGAAATTCAAGACCTTAGTTTACTTTCGAACGGCACAATTTATGTTTAAAATAAAGAATAATCAATTCCCCATTTTGACCCAGAACCTGTTCCAGGAAAGGGAAAGTACCGATCTGCTGAGAGGGCGAGACGTGCTAAAAAAGCCCGCTGTTAGAACAAACGCAAACATGTGTTTCTGTTGTTGGAGTGAATGTTTGGATGATTTGGCCGTAGATTTAAAAGACTGCAGAACATTAATTTACTTTAAAACTGCTCTCAAGACGAACATTATTCAAACATATGTTGATTGAGTTTCGCTGACAGCAGAAATAAATTAACTATCAGACATTTTCTTTCTGACCTGTGAAGCAGCTGCCTGCGTTTAAGTGTTTTAAAGGGACGGCGTTATAAGCTTAAGCTTCTGCCTGTTCCCTTTTTTCAGACCATATACATTTATTTTTTTGTGTTTGTCATGAAATCTCTTTGTCTGAAATGTCTGAAAATAAAATAAACTGAACTGAGTATAATTGGCTGCACGGTTTTCCAAGTTGAATGTGATTGAATGGGGTTGATTAATAGGTCTGAGTCATAAATACCTACAACGCCTCCTCCTCGACCACTGCCTCGAGGAATATGAGTAATAATATGATTGGGAGGAGTGGATTCATTTAGGCTAACATATTATTAATGACACAACCAGGTTTCAGTCAGACAGAGTAAATCAATATGGTTATCTGATATCAGATCGTTTACTAATACAGCGTTAGATGGTTGTTGCTGTTGCTGGTTGTTGATCTGTATCAAGTTTTGCTGTAAAGCTCCTCTTCTGTTCATTTTTGATTTAATTAATGTAATGATCGTGAGGCACACAGCGTTCGTATAGGATACTGAGCTGAAAGTGCTCCACAGGGGGAGCAGAGAGGTGTGTAAGACTGCAGCTCTGCTTCCTGTGCGTCTGTGGTAAAAGCAGCGCAGAGTAGTGTATTAAACTGTGACTCTGCATCCTGTTCTTAACACTGGGTTGTTGTCAGGAGGAAGATCTCCCTGGACATTCAGCTCCAGGACCGTAATGAAACTCACCTGTTCTGTGGTTCTGTGTCCCGGGGTGACGGGTAGACATGATGACGTGTGCAAGTCGTGTCTCCCCAGGCTCTCAAAACTGAGGGAGAATGTCTCTGGCCTAAAGGCTGACCTCAGGGAGAGGGACAAAATCCTCCTGGATCACTCCACCGTCGCCACGATCCCGACGAAGCTCGTTACCCACCTTAAGGCTTCTGGGGCTGGTGACCGGACCGCCAACAACCGTACCTTGCCGTGGACTGGCTCCATCATCACCGGATCTCCGGCACCAGCACTCACTGATTCCCGCTGGCACCACCTGGGAGCCAAGCCCATGTCTTCGGCACCCCTCAGACCTGCTCCTCTGTTAGGCGATGGTTTCTCTACTTTTACATTGATGCTTCTTTTCCTCCTCTTTCAAACCATCTGTCCTCTCTGTCCAGGATGTGGACATTGTTGTCATCAGAGGAGTTGGCTTTCTCCTTGAGGTGTGAGTGGACAGCAGAGTCCAGGCCTGAGGAGTTAGCTCTCCTGTGTTGGGTCGTGCATTTATGCAGTGGTTGTTTTGTTTCTCCAATGTAGAGATCTATGCGTTCCTCGTTGCATTGGACAGCATCAACCAGATTGCTTTTGTGGGTGTGTGGTGTTCTGTCCTTGGGATGTACTAGTCTCTAGAGCAGGGATGTCAAAGTCAAACACATCAGAGGGCCAAAAAAACCAAATCTGCTCCAAGCCGAGGGCCGGACTGGTTCAATGTTTATTAAAACATATTAAAATGATGCATATAACCTGTTGAACCAAGACCTAACACAGTGTACCGTATTTTATTTAATAATTAAATGAATAATCCAATATTTTTGTACGACTCTGTCAGTGATTTCAAGTGAAAACATTTTTCAACAGACAAAATCAAACTTGTCCTGTACATTAAATGAATAAAGCAATATTTTCTTATGACTTTAGTTATTTCAAGGAAAACATTTTCAACAGGCAAACAGAATAAAATATGTTCCTTAATATCAAGATAAAGACGCACAGCTTTGCCCTTTACCCCCTTGAACATGTGCTCTGCCTCCCACCGAGCTTGAAACACCCTGTTCTCATCGTACACCTTTAGTTTAGCCGTTATTGTGGTGGTGGTGGTGGTGGTGGGGGGGGGGTTGCTGAAAGTTGACATCTGCCCTGAATGCTGATGAATAATGAGCTATTGACCCACTTGCGGCGCTGCAGTGAGTTCACGGGCCACCGTTGCATTGTGGGTAATATAGTTTTGGTGCGTGAAAAACACCAGCAGGCGGCTGTGGCGTGCGGGCCGGTTCTGATACTAATCAAATATCATCCCGGGGCCAAGATCATTCAATCACGGGCCGGATCTGGGCCTTGACTTTGACACCCATGCTCTAGAGTGTGTTACTGGGTTTGATATACACAGCGATGCAGTGTTTGTTGAAGATCCTCCTGAGTTTCTCTGATACCCCAGCCACATACGGGATGACTTTGTTGTTGCTTGTTTTCTTTTTCTATTTCGACCACTTTGGCTTTTTCTTTCTGGAAGCAGCTGCCGTTTTCACAAAGGTCCAGCTGGGGTAGCCACAGGTTGTGAGTGCGCCTCTCAGGTGCTTGCGTTCTTCCCCTTGGGCCTGTGAGCTGATGGGTACGTTATCAGCTCTGTGTTGCAGGGGTTGGTGGGAGTCAAACAGTAGATATTGATCTGTGTGAGTGGGTTTTCTGTATACCTGTCATTCTCCATATGGACGTCACAGTCCAAGAAAGGCAAACTAATGTCCTTGACTTCTTCTCTGGTGAACTCGATGTTTCTGTCCACTGAGTTTATATGTTCGGTTAAAGGGGGTTGAGTCCTGGGGATAGAGTCTGTGATGTTGTGATTTGTCAATGACTCCTTCTTTTTGTAGTTGCTGTAGAAACTCTATAACCTTCTTTTTGTAAGCGCTGGTTGGGTCTCGTGTCAGAGTTTTGTAAGTGTTTGAGTCACTGAGTAGCGCAGAGGTCTTTGCCTGGTAATCAGTTGTATTGAGAACAACTGTGCATCTACCCTGATTTCACAGGTTTTATTCTTTTTTATCTTATTTCACTGATTTGACAGTTTTTATTCCCTCAGTTTTTAGCTTCTATACTTTTTATCTTATTTTACTTTTTTAGCCCCTTGGTTTTCCAGTGTTTGCTCCTGGGGGCTGACCACATCGGGTGTCTCTGTTCCACCGATGCGGGTGCTGTCCAATGGACGGTCCTGGCCAGAGTGGTTTGAGAGCTCTACACCGTGGTATGGAGTCTCCTTTCTGCCTGGGCTGGGGGGTCCCTGTGGCCCTGCACCTTCTGTAGCCATGGATCCTCTCAGATTGTATTTTCACACCCACTTCAGATTGTTTACTTGATTGTTTATTATTTATTTGTACTGTATTTTATTGGCTATTTATTAGCTACTTAGATTTATTTTAATTGTATTTTATTTGAGTCTTTACTTTATTTTATTTCTACTTTATTCATCTTTATGGCTTGTTTCTACTGTGCACGGAGCATTGGAACGAAAGAATTTCCCCCCGGGGATCAATAAAGTATTCTGATTCTGGTGTGCGCAGTCCCGAAAGGTAGATATTTTCATATTCGTGAACTAATTTCATTTTGTATACTATTATATATATATTTTTATGACATGTCTTAAATAAATTCATTATTTTAAAAATATAAACCATGTAATGCTAACTTATGGTGAAGGTAGCGTCAAACTAACGTCGTCATGAATCTTCAGCCATTTGACTTTTTGTCACGGCTGTGAGGGTTGTTTGATATTTTGGTTGTTGTTCTCTTTGTGGGAAGGCGATAGCTCAGCGGGGCAGCAGTAGCTCATCGGGGCGGCAGTAGCTCAGTCCATAGGTGTGTCGGCTGGGAACAGTAGGGGTCGATTCGAGTCCCTGTGTGAACCATGAATGGAGTGTGGACTGGTGGCTGAAGAGGTGCAAGTTCATCTCCTGGGCACTGCTCTGGGTGCCTGTCATTGGCTGCCCCCTCGCTCTGACATCTCTCCATTAATTGCATGTATAAAGGTCCTGTCTGTGCATGTGTGTGTATTTAGGGCCTGTGTGTGTGTAACATAAACAATATAATAACATAGTGAAAAATTTAATTTCACCTTGCGGGATTAATATAGGAATTCTTCTTCTTCTTCCCCAGCTGTAGGTCCTGCCTTTTTCCAACCTGACATCGATTCCGGCCGATCAGCGGGACCTTAACAGGAGGAGGGGATCTGCTCTCTCTCTCTCTCTTTCTAACTCGCCATTACTTGAGCAGCGGCTTCGGTGGCGTAAGCTGTGTGTTCTTCTTGCGGCCGTTGGAGCTGTGTGTGTTTTTCTAAAGCTGTGTGAAGCTGAGTGTCTTTTGTTATTATTTAATACACTAAAGGTTAATAAAAACCTAATTTACCTTATAAAAAACAACTGGACCTCGACTCCTTCTCCCGCCGGGTTATTATTATTTTTATATAATTTTGTTTTGTGTTCGTCCCTTTTCCCCTAGACACTAATCGGGATGTAACATATTTGGCAGCTCGTCGGTCTTGGGTGGGGGTGCGCTTCGTTGTTCTTGTGGATATAGGTGAATTGCGTTTTATCACTGTTAGCAGGTCCCTCTGTTAGTGCTGGAGTGTCCAGTTGGGCTGTACTGTACCAGTCCTTCCGTCTGGCATTTTTTTTTGTTATTTTGCCTTTTTTATTTTCGGGGTGACTCCTGGGCGGATGCCTCAATTCTGTTGGGGGTAGGAGTTCGGGGCTCTGGCTGCCGCAGTTACGCCTTTAAAGTTAGCCCGAGCCCGGCAACCTCCAGAAGACAGATTGGCTAAGCTACATTAGGCAGGCTCAGAGGGGTCCTGTTCACTCAGTGGAAATAGGTGACTGAATAAAACTTGTTTTTGTTTATTTTCTAGTTAGGAAGTGGCGCTGCTACAGCAGTGTGTGTTGTTGAACGTGGCATAGTGTGAAGGTTTGTATCAACGATGGCCGTGTTTGTGTTGAGCGAGTTTATAGTTAAATCTACTATAGCTCAGTTAGAAAGATGCATAAAGAATGATTTACGTGACATCGCTGACCACTACTGTATTTCTGTATCACGCTCTCTGCGTAAACAGGAGCTTAAAGATTGTGTTATTCACGAGTCAGTTAAAAATGGAGTTCTCTTACCGGTAGTGTTACTTTTGTCAATGAAAATTATGATAAAATATTGTCGTCAACGAACCTTTATCACGAGAGGAAAACTAGACGAGACGCAATGTAAATGCTGATCATGTGTCAATAACTATACTTAAATATATGATGCAATGTTGTTGACGAATAAAAATGAGACTAAATGTGGTTTACAAAATAAAACATTTGCTAAAATGTCTCTTCATTCTCGTTGACCACAACTATGTGAAATAATGTTGTTTCGTCTTGTTTAGTCTCGTTATTATTATCATTTTGCAGTTTTTCTGTTTCCTGTGTCTCACGTCTGGGTGACGTCACTTCCTCTCAATCCCCACACGCGGAGTTATTTAAATTAAAAAGATGCAGCTGCTGCGGGTTAGCGTTAACGACAACTAAGGAAGAAAAATGAGAACCATGTCTGACACCGAGAAAGGGACCGATGGCCGGCAAGAGATTAACGTAGCGATACTTTCTGTTTTAGAAAGCTCATGCGACATGCCGACTCATGAGGCCACGGTTAATGTATCAAATCTTAACGCTAGCTTTAGACGTTAGCCACTGGAGCTAATAACAAATCTGTGTGAATAGGGTGTGTGTATATTTGTTTGAGATTTGTTTGTTTTGTTATTCAAATAGCAATCACACTTAACTGATATTGGCATCAACATGACTGTTAATAACTTATTCTAGACCCGTACATGCATGTAAACAAAAGATATTTGCATGGGTTTGGCTCCGAAGGTCCGCCTTTAAAGTTACCTCGAGCCCGGCAAGCTCCAGAACACAGATAGGCTAAGCTACATCAGGCAGGCTCAGAGGGGTCCTGTTCACTCAGTGGAAATAGGTGCCTGAAAAAAACTTGTTTTTGTTTATTTTCTAGTTAGGAAGTGGCGCTGCTTCAGCAGTGTGTGTTGTTGAACGTAGCATAGTGTGAGGGTTTGTATTAACGATGGCCGTGTTTGTGTTGAGTGAGTTTATAGTTAAATCTACTGTAGCTCAGTTAGAAAGATGCAGAATGAATGATTTACGTGAAATCACCGACCACTACGGTATTTCTGTATCACGCTCTCTGCGTAAACAGGAGCTTAAAGATTGTGTTATTGACGACTTAGTTAAAAGTGGAGTTCTCTTACCAGAAGTGTTGCTATCGTCAATGAAAATTACGACGAAATATTGTCGTCAACGAACGTTTATCACGTGAGGAAAACTAGACGAGACGCAATGTAAATGCTGGTCATGTGGCAATAACTATACTTAAATATATAATGCAATGTTGTTGACGAATAAAAATGAGACTAAAAGTGGTTTACAAGATAAAACATTTGCTAAAATTTCTCTTCATTTTCGTTGAACGCAACAACATAAATAATGTTGTTTCGTCTCATTTAGTCACATTATTATTATCATTTTGCAGTTTTTCTGTTTCCTGTGTCTCACGTCTGGGCGACGTCACTTCCTCAATCCCCACACGTGGAATTATTTAGATTAAAAAGAAGCAGCTGCTGTGGGTTAGCGTTAACGACAACTATGAAAAAAAAGAACTAAGTCTGACACAGAGAAAAGGACCGATGGCTGACAAGACATTAACGTAGCGATACTTTCTGTTTTAGAAAGCTCATGCGACATGCCGACTCATGAGGCCACGGTTAATGTATCAAATCTTAACGCTAGCTTTAGACGTTAGCCACTGGAGCTAATAACAAATCTGTGTGAATAGGGTGTGTATGTATATTTGTTTGAGATTTGTTTGTTTTGTTATTCAAATAGCAATCACACTAAACTGATATTGGCATCAACATGACTGTTAATAACTTATTCTAGACCCGTACATGCATGTAAACAAAAGATATTTGCATGGGTTTGGCTCCGAAGGTCCGCCTTTAAAGTTACCTCGAGCCCGGCAAGCTCCAGAACACAGATAGGCTAAGCTAAAATAGGCAGCTTCAGAGGGGTCCTGTTTACTCAGTGGAAATAGGTGCCTGAAAAAAACTTGTTTTTGTTTATTTTCTTGTTAGGAAGTGACGCTGCTTCAGCAGTGTGTGTTGTTGAACGTAGCATAGTGTGAGGGTTTGTATTAACGATGGCCATGTTTGTGTTGAGTGAGTTTATAGTTAAATCTACTATAGCTCAGTTAGAAAGATGCAGACAGAATGATTTACGTGAAATCGCCGACCACTACGGTATTTCTGTATCACGCTCTCTGCGTAAACAGGAGCTTAAAGATTGTGTTATTCACGAGTCAGTTAAAAGTGGAGTTCTCTTACCTGAAGTGTTGCTATCGTCAATGAAAATTATGACGAAATATTGTCGTCAACGAACGTTTATCACGTGAGGAAAATTAGACGAGATGCAATGTAAATGCTGGTCATGTGACAATAACTATACTTAAATATATAATGCGATGTTGTTGACGAATACAATTGAGACTAAATGTGGTTTACAAAATAAAACATTTGCTAATATGTCTCTTCATTATCGTTGACCACAACGATGTGAAATAAAGTTGGTTCATCTCATTTAGTCACGTTATTATTATCATTTTGCAGTTTTTCTGTTTCTTGTGTCTCGCGTCAGGGCAATGTCACTTCCTCAATCCCCACACTCGGAATTATTTAGATTAAAAAAATGCAGCTGCTGTGGGTTAGCGTTAACGACAACTAAGGAAAAAAAGAACTAAGTCTGACACAGAGAAAAGGACGATGGCTGACAAGACATTAACGTAGCGATACTTTCTGTTTTAGAAAGCTCATGCGACGTGCCGACTCATGAGGCCACGGTTAATGTATCAAATTTTTAACGCTAGCTTTAAACGTTAGCCACTGGAGCTGATAACAAATATGTGTGACTATTGTGTGTATGTATATTTGTTTGTGATTTGTTTGTTTCGTTATTAAAATAGCAATCCAACTGAACTGAATTTGGCATCAACATGACTGTTAATAACTTATTCTAGACCCATACATGCATGTAAACAATAGATATTTGCATGGGTTTGGCTAAAAATGTTGGTTTCACTAGGTACTGTTATTATATTCATTTGATATAATTGCATTGCCAAAAAGAGACTAATACACAATTTTCTTTAACTAAAACAAGACAGAAATAGTCATGGACTTCTAGTCAGACAAATTAGTAATATGGTAAGGACGTCCACTTACCTTTTCTTAGCTGAGAGGTTCGGCTGTACTCCAGCCTTCCTCAGAGCTGCTGTTTTCTTCTGGTATGACGTGTTTTATGGTTGTGTCCGTTCCTCGCCCTGGTGCCGCTGGTAGAGAATGGTGTCCCAGGTGTGTAGGAGCAGGTAGGCCCCCTCATCCCTTTTTATGGTGTTGCCCTCACGCCTTCTTATTTCTACGGCCTCCTTGATCCATCTTCTGTATCTGTTTGTTTCTGATGTGATGAATTTTCCTCGTTCCAGTCCATGATGTGGTCGTTTCTTCTGCAATGGTCTGTTCTGGCTGATTTCTTCTTCTGCTGTGTTTCTTTGTTCTGGTAAGTCTGACTGCTGTCTCTTGCTCACATTACCTCTGATGTTCTTTATGTCGTGTGAGGGCTTGTCGTATGTGTTTTTCCTCCTTCTGTCTGTCTTTATCGTCCGTTATGATGCTGGTCCGGTTGTTTAGTGTTCTGACGACTGACAGTTTGTGTGGGGTGGGATGTTCTGAAGTCCAGAGGAGGTACTGGTCTGTATGACTTGGTTTCCTGTAAGTTCTTTGATGCTGCCGTCTTCTTTGTGACGTATGTTCACGAAGGCTGGCTTTCTGTCCTTGGTCTTGGAGTTAATGGCATGCCAGTTCTGTTGCTAGAATATATTGTTTGTACGGTATTGTTTTGGGTGTAATTGCAAAGTTTAGATCTCTTGATAAAATTGCCTTTTCTGTTCAATATTCACGTGAAATCGCCGACCACTACGGTATTTCTGTATAATGCTCTCTGTGTAAACAGGAGCTTAAAGATTGTGTTATTCACGAGTAAATTAAAAGTGGAGTTCTCTTACCGGTAGTGTTATTTAGGGCGCACTCACACTGTCCTTCCGCACCGGGCCAAAATAGGTTTTTCGGGTCAAGCCTAGTGCGTTTGACCAGTGTGTGTGCAACCGCTCCGCGCATAACTGCGGCCAGCTGGCCGTCCACGGCCCGTCTGAGAGAGGTGGGCTTTAGTAGAGCGCGATTGCACATCTACGAGCGCGTGCACGTGTACGAGCACGAGCACGACGCCTACAGCGGTTCTGACGTCATTTAGGTGCGCCTGTTCGGACATTTAACAACAACAATGGCGGCGAAAGGTTCACGTTGGTGTGATGCGGAGGTGGAGTGTTTACTGCAGATTTGGTCGATGAAAAGATTCAAAAACAGTCGACAAGACGCTCAAAAACTCAGAGGTCTACGGAAAGATTTGTAAACAAAGCCACGCATCGCCATGACGTCATCAATGCGTGTGATGTGTTACGACGTGATGACGTATAGGCAGCAAGAAGCATTGGCCGAGGCCCAGGTAGTGTGAGTACAAACGGGCCTGGAGGGGGGGACAAGGACCCTAAAGCCCGGGGCGCGTTGCGGAAGGACAATGTGAGTGCGCCCTAAGTCAACGAAAATTACGACGAAATATTGTCGTCAACGAACGTTTATCACGTGAGGAAAACTAGACGAGATGCAATATAAATGCTGGTCATGTGACAATAACTATACTTAAATATATAATGCAATGTTGTTGACGAATCAAAACGAGACTAAATGTGGTTTACAAAATAAAACATTTGCTAAAATGTCTCTTCATTTGTGTTGACCACAACGATGGGAAATAAAGTTGGTTCGTCTTGTTTAGTCACGTTGTTATTATTATTATTTTGCAGTTTTTCTGTTTCCTATGCCTCTTGTCACTTCCTCAATCCCCACACGCGGAATTATTTAGATTTAAAAGGTGCAGCTTCTGTGAGTTAGCGTTAACGACAACTAAGAAAAAAAATGAGAACTAAGTCTGACACCGAGACAGGGACCGATGGCCGGCAAGAGTTCTTTGATGCTGCCGTCTTCTTTGTGACGTATGTTCATGTCCAGGAATGGTATGGTCCAGTTGGTTCCTTCTTGGTGTGTGAACTGTATATTGTCGGTGTTTTCTATTGTATCTAAGTGGGCTGGGAGTTCTTGTGAGTGGCCAGACTTAATTATTTCTAACATGTCGTCTACGTACTGTTTCCAGAGTGTGAGTTTGATTTGTGGGGGTGAAGTCCGGATGGAAATATGTAGATTTGGTGAGAAACTGTAGGAGGGTGGTGATGTCTGTGACTGTTTGTACGTGTCTTGAGTGTTTTGTCCTGTTTTAGTCTGTAACTATGTGTAAAGTGACGTCTACGGGTGTTTTTGTGAATATTGATATGACGTATGTGATATAAACATTTCATCCTTCTCCACAGTTATGTTCTTGACTTCTTGTTCCAGTTGTTGTGAGTTCTTGAAGTGGTGTTTTGTTTTTCTGAGCACAGGTCCAATGATTTCTACTAGTGCTTTTGATAGACTGTATGTGGGTGATCTGATGTGTCAACTATGGGACGCAGTGGTGTGTCCTTTTTATGTATTTTGGGAGTTCCATATATCTGTGGGGTGACGTTGGCTGTAGGTGTTAGATGGCTGTAGTTGTCCTGTGTTATTTTGTTGGATTCTAGTAGCGGTTTGAGTAATGTCTTTAATATCTTCTTCTTTTGTTTCGTGGGGTCCTTCGTTGGTATTTTATATGTGTTGTTGTGTTGTAGCATGGTTTCCATCTTTTTGTGGTATGTATCTGCATTTTAACGCTAGCTTTAGACGTCAGCAACTGGAGCTGATAACAAATGTATGTGACTAGCGTGTGTATGTATATTTGTTTGTTTTGTTATTTACGTAGCTATCACACTGAACTGAATTTGGCATCAACATGACTTTGAATAACTTATTCTAGACCCATACTTCCATGTAAACAAAAGATATGTGCATGGGTTTGGCCAAAAGAAAATGTTGGTTTCATCAAAACTGGTCTGTATGACTTGGTTTCCTGTAAGTTCTTTCATGTTGCCATCTTCTTTGTGATGTATGGTTCACGAAGGCTGGCTTTCTGTCCTTGGTCTTTGAGGTAATGGCATGCCAGTTCTGTTGCTAGAATATATTCTTCGTATGGTATTGTTTTGGGTGTAAGTGCAAAGTTTAGAACTCTTGACAGAATTGCCTTTACTGTTCAATATTCATGTGAAATTGTCTTCTTTGTGATGTATGAATGGTGTGGTCCGGTTGGTTTCTTCTTCGTGTGTGAACTGTATATTGCCGGTGCTGTCTATTGTATCTAAGTGGGCAGTGTGTTCTTGTGAGTGGCCAGTCTCGATCATTTCTGATATGTCGTCTACATACAGTTTCCTGAGTGTGGGTTTGATTTGTATGGGTGCAGTCTGGATGGCTGTCATTTTTAGGTCCCCCCATAAAAACCCGCTCATGATAGATGACAGTGTTTTGTATTGTAAATAAGTAGATTTGGTGATTAACTGTTAAGTTGTTTTGTTTTCTTTTTTCTTCTGCTCATGTTGTTTGACTTACCTCTTTCCTTTGTTTATGGTCCAGCTGGGGTATTGGCAACGTGTGAGGGCTTGTCGTATGTGTTTGTCCTCCTTCTGTCTGTCTTTATTGGGCAACACTGTGGGTGGTGGTTAGCACTGTCGTCTCACAGCGAGAGGGTTCCTGGTTCAAATCGCGGCTGGGGCCCTTCTGTGTGGAGTTTGCATGTTCTCCCCGTGTCTGCGTGGGTTTTCTCCGGGTTCTCCGGTTTCCTCCCACAGTCCAAAGACGTGCTGGTGTTCGGTTCATTGATGACTCTAAATCACCCGTAGGTGTGAATGGTTGTCTGTCTCTGTACGTCTCTATGTGTCCTGTGATAGACTGGCATCCTGTCCAGGGTGGACCCCGCCTCACGCCAGATGTCAGCTGGGATCGACCCCAGCCCCCCACGGGGGGACAAGAGGCTGAAGATGAATGAATGAATGAATGTCTATCTTTATTGTCCGTTATGATGCAGGTCCGGTTGTTTAGTGTTCTGACAACTGACACAAGTTTGTGTGCGGTGGGATGTTCTGAAGTCCATAGGAGGTACTGGTCTGTTTGGTGATGGCGTCTTCTTTGTGATGTATGTTCACGTCCAGGAATGGTATGGTCCAGTTGGTTTCTACTTCTTTGTGTGTGAACTGTATATTGACGGTGCTGTCTATTGTATCTAAGTGGGCAGTGAAATCTTATGAGTGGCCAGACTTGATTATTTCTAACATGTCGTCTACATACCGTTTACAGAGTGTGGGTGTGATTTGTAGGGGTGCAGTCTGGATGGCTTTTGCTTCTAGATCCTCCATCCTCATGATGGCGGACAACGGGTTTCCCATGGCAAAGCCTTCATTCAGTCTGTAAATTAATGTTTTGTATTGGAAATAAGTAGATTTGGCGACAAACTGTAGGAGGGTGGTGATGTCTGTGACTGTTTGTACATGTCTTGAGTGTTTTGTCCTTTTTAGTCTTTATGTAACTATGTGTAAAGTGACGTCTACGGGTGTTTTTGTGAATAATGATTTAATGTCATGTGAAATAAACATTTCATCCTTCTCCACAGTTATGTTCTTGATTTCTTGAGCCAGTTCTTGTGAGTTCTTGAAGTGGTGTTTTGTTTTTATGAGCATATGTCCGATGATTTCTACTAGAGCTTTTGATAGATAAGTCTGGTAGCGGTTTGAGTAATGTCTTTAATGTCTTTTCCTTTTCTTTAGTGGGGTCCTTCGTTAGTATTTCATATGTGTTGTTGTCTTGTAGCATGGTTTCCATCTTTTTGTGGTATGTATCTGCATTTTAACACTAGCTTTAGATGTTAGCCACTGGAGCTGACAACAAATGTGTGTGTATATTTGTTTGTGATTTGTTTGTTTTGTTATTCAAATAGCAATCACACTGAACTGAATTTCGCATCAACATGACTTTGAATAACTTATTCTAGACCCAAACATGCATGTAAACAATAGATATTTGCATGGGTTTGGCTAAAAGAAAATGTTAGTTTCATCAAAACTTCTAGGTACTTATATCATATTGATTAAATACAATTGCTGAAATGTCATACCTTTTCATCAACTAAAAAAAGACAAAAATAGTCATGGACTTATAGTCAGACAAGATAGTAATATGGTAAGGAAGTCCACTTACCTTTTGTTAGCTGACAGGTTCGTCTGTACTCCAGCCTTCCTCAGAGCTGCTGTTTTCTTCTGGTATGACGTGTTTTATGGTTGGGTCCGTTCCTCGCCCTGGTGCCGCTGGCGGAGAATGGTGTCCCAGGTGTGTGGGAGCAAGTAGGGCCCACTCATCCCTTTTCATGGTGTTGCCCTCATGTCTTCCTATTTCTATGGCCTCCTTGATCCATCTTCTGTATCTGTTTGTTTCTGATGTGATGGTTTTTCCCGTCCCAGTCCATGATGTGGTCGTTTCTTCTGCAATGCTCTGTTCTGGCTGATTTCTTCTTTCTTTGTTATGGTAAGTCTGTCTGCTGTCTCTTGCTCACATTCCCTCTGATGTTCATTTTTACTTGTACGGAAAGCTCGTTCGATTTCTTGTTTTGGTTTCTCTTTCTTTTCTTTTTTCTTCTGCTCATGTTGTTTGACTTACCTCTTTCCTTTGTTTATGGCCCAGCTGGGGTATTGGCAACGTGTGAGGGCTTGTCGTATGTATTTTTCCTCCTTCTGTCCATCTTTATCGTCCGTTATGATGCTGGTCCGGTTGTTTGGTGTTCTGGCGACTGACAGTTTGTATGCGGAGGGATGTTCTGAAGTCCAGAGGAGGTACTGGTCTGTATGAGTGGGTTTCCTGTAAGTTCATCAATGCTGGCGTCTTCTTTGTGATGTATGTTCATGTCCATGAATGGTATGGTCCGGTTGGTTTCTTCTTCGTGTGTGAACTGTATATTGCCGGTGCTTTCTATTGTATTTCAGTGGGCAGTGTGTTCTTGTGAGTGGCCAGACTTAACTATTTCTAATATGTCGTCTACATACAGTTTCCAGACTGTGGGTTTGATTTGTTGGGGTGCAGTCTGGATGGCTTTTATTTCAAGGTTTCATTTCTAGTGCTTTTGATAGATTATATGGGGGTGATCTGATGTGTCAACTATGGGACGCAGTGGTGTGTCCTTCTTATGTAATTTGGGAATTCCATATATCCGGGGGGTGGGCAGTGTGTTCTTGTGAGTGGACAGTCTTGATTATTTCTAACATGTCGTCTACATACCGTTTACAGAGTGTGGGTGTGATTTGTAGGGGGGCAGTCTGGATGGCTTTTGTTTCTAGGTCCTCCATCCTCATGATGGCGGACAATGGGTTTCCCATGGCAAAGCCTTCCTTCAGTCTGTAAATTAATGTTTTGTATTGGAAATTAGTAGATTTGGTGAAGAACTATAGGAGGGTGGTGATGTCTGTGACTGTCAGGTTTGTACATGTCTTGAGTGTTTTGTCCTGTTTTAGTCTGTAACTATGTGTAAAGTGACGTCTATGGGTGTTTTTGTGAATAATGATTTCACGTCATGTGATATAAACATTTCATCCTTCTCCACAGTTATGTTCTTGATTTCTTGTTCCAGTTGTTGTGAGTTCTTGAAGTGGTGTTTTGTTTTCTGAGCATAGGTCCGATAATTTCCACTAGTGCTTTTGATAGACTGTATGTGGGTGATCTGATGCTGTAAACTATGGGACGCAGTGGTGTGTCCTTTTTATGTATTTTGGGAGTTCCATATATCCGGGGGGTGACGTTGGCTGTAGGTATTAGATGGATGTAGTTGTCTTGTGTTATCTTGTTGGAGTCTGGTAACGGTTTGAGTAATGTCTTCTTCTTTTCTTTAGTGGGGTCCTTCGTGAGTATTTTATATGTGTTGTTGTCTTGTAGCATGGTTTCCATCTTTTTGTGGTATGTATCTGTATTTTAACGCTAGCTTTAGACGTTAGCCACTGGAGCTGATAAAGAATGTGTGGGACTAGGGTGTGTATGTATATTTGTTAGTTTTGTTATTTACGTAGCAATCCAACGGAATTGAATTTGGCATCAACATGACTTTGAATAACTTATTCTAGACCCAAACATGCATGTAAACAAAAGATATTTGCATGGGTTTGGCTAAAATGTTGATTTCATCAATAGTACTAGGTACTTTTATTATATTAATAAGATATAATTGTAATAAATGTCATTTTCTTTTCTTTCGTGGGGTCCTTTGTTAGTATTTCACATGTGTTGTTGTCTTGTAGCATGGTTTCCATCTTTTTGTGGTATGTATCTGCATTTTAACGCTAGCTTTAGACGTTAGCCCCTGGAGCTGATAACAAATGTCCGTGACTAGCGTGTGTATGTTTATTTATTTGTGATTTGTTTGCAATCACACTGAACTGAATTTGGCATGAACATGACTTTGAATAACTTATAAACAAAAGATATCTGCATGGGTTTGGCCAAAAGAAAATGTTGGTTTCATCAATAGTACTAGGTACTTTTATTATATTAATAAGAAATAATTGCATTACTAAAAAGAGTTTTTTTGACTAAAACTAGACTAAAATGCTCAGACTCTTAGTCGACTGAAACTTGACTAGACTAAAAATAATAATAACTGTAACTAAAACTAATACAAACTAAAATGACAGCTTGACACAAAGAATAGACTAAAAATTAAAATAAAACAGGCTGCCAAAAAGAACACTACTTACCGGCGGTGGGGGAGTCCTCTGGTGTAGTGGCTCAGGCGGCAGCGTTGGTTCTGCCGGGTGAAAGTCGGGCTGTTGTGGTTCCTGTGGAGCCCGTGGTTAGCTCACCTGTGTGGATGGTTGCTGGCCCTCAGGTTAAGCTGGTCACGTTCCCATGGTTTGATCCCTTTTCAGCCGAATCATCTTCTGGATCAAGGCTGGACGCCCGTGTTAGAGTCTGTTTAGCCCGTCTTGAATTTGAGGCCAAGGAGAAAACTTGCCGGGAGGAGCGGGAATTTCAGCTGGAGTTGAAAGAGCGGGAGTCCCATCAGAAGAAGCTGGAAGCTGATACTTCTATCCGCATGCGTCAGTTGGAGTTGGGAAAGGGGAGCGTAGTAACTTCTTAGTAGCTTCTACACAATGCGACAGTAGCTCAGTCTATAGGTGTCTCGGCTGGGATGCTGTTGAGCAAGGCACCAAACCCCTAGCTGCTCGGGGCGCCGATCCATTTTGCAGCCCCCCTCTCACTCTGACATCTCTCCATTAATTGAGAGCATATTGTAATGTAATATAGTGTGTATCTGCAATACTGTACTTTTATTGTTATTCATATTTTGTATTTTATGTTTTTCTTATTTTTAATACTTCTGATTGCTTTGTACCGCTGCTACGATAACCTAATTTCCCCTCAGGGATAAATTAAGTTATCTATCTATCTATCTTGCATGAATATAGGTCCTCTTTGTGAATGTGTGTGTATTTCGGGGCTTGTGTTTGTTTGTTACATAAACAATATAATAACAGAGTGAAAAAATTGAATTTCCCCTTGCAGGACTAATAAAGAATTCTTCTTCTTCTTCCTTCTTCTTCTTTCCTGTCTGTAGATCCCGCCTTTTCCCCTCCTGACATCGATTCCGGCCGATCAGCGGGACCTTAAAGGAAGTGCAGGAGTGTCCAGCTGGGCTGTTCTGTACCAGTTCTCCGTCTGGCATGTTTTTGTTATTTTGCCTTTTTTATGTTCGGGGTGAATCCTGGGCGGATGCCTCTAGTCTCTGTTGGGGGTAGGAGTTCGGGGCTCTGGCTGCCGAAGTTCTGTCTTTAGAGTTACATCGAGTGTGGCACGCTCCAGAACACAGATAGGCTAAGCTACATCAGGCAGGCTCAGAGGGGTCCTGTTTACTCAGTGGAAATAGGTGCCTGAATAAAACTTGTTTTCGTTTATTTTCTTGTTAGGAAGTGGCGCTGCTTCAGCAGTGTGTGTTGTTGAGCGTGGCATAGTGTGAGGGTTTGTATTAACGATGGCCGTGTTTGTGTTGAGTGAGTTTATAGTTAAATCTACTGTAGCTCAGTTAGATACATCCAAAAAGAATGATTTACGTGAAATCACCAACCACTACAGTATTTCTGTATCACGCTCTCTGCGTAAACAGGAGCTTAAAGATTGTGTTATTGACGTGTGAACTGTATATTGCCGGTGCTGTGTATTGTATCTAAGTGGGCAGTGTGTTCTTGTGAATGGCCAGTGTGTGGGTGTGATTTGTAGGGGTGCAGTCTGGATGGCTTTTGTTTCTAGGTCCTCCATCTTCATGGTACAGGACAACGGGTTTCCCATGGCAAAGCCTTCCTTCTGTCTGTAAATTAATGTTTACTTTTGGAAATAAGTAGATTTAGTGACAAACTGTAGGAAGGTGGTGATGTCTGTGACTGTCAGGTTTGTACATGTCTTGTTTTAGTCTGTAACTATGTGTTAAGTGACGTCTACGGGTGTTTTGGTGAATAATGATTTTATGTCATGTGATATAAACATTTCATCCTTCTTCACAGTTATGTTCTTGATTTCTTGTGCCAGTTGTCGAGAGTTCTTGAAGTGGTGTTTTGTTTGGCTGTAGGTATTAGATGGTTGTAGTCGTCTTGTTGGAGTCTGGTAGTGGTTTGAGTAATGTCTTTAATGTCTTTTTCTTTTCTTTCGTGGGGTCCTTCGTTAGTATTTCATATGTGTTGTTGTCTTTTAGCATGGATTCCATCTTTCTGTGGTATGTATCTGCATTTTAACGCTAGCTTTAGACGTTAGCCACTCGAGCTGATAACAAATGTGTGGGACTAGCTTATGTATGTATATTTGTCTGTTTTGTTATTCACTTACCAATCCAACGGAATTGAATTTGGCATCAACATGTCTTTTAAAATGTTTCTAGACCCATACATGCATGTAAACAAAAGATATTTGCATGGGTTTGGCTAAAAGAAAATGTTGGTTTCATCAATAGTACTAGGTACTTTTATTATATTAATAGGATATAATTGCATGACTAAAAAGAGACTAATATACAAGTTTCATTAACTAAAACTAGACTGAAATGTCATAAGTTTACAATACAAACTAAAATGACAGCTTGACACAAAGAATAGACTAAAAATTAAAATAAAACAGGCTGCCAAAAAGAACACTACTTACCGGCGGTGGGGGAGTCCTCTGGTGTAGTGGCTCAGGCGGCAGCGTTGGTTCTGCCGGGTGAAAGTCGGGCTGTTGTGGTTCCTGTGGAGCCCGTGGTTAGCTCACCTGTGTGGATGGTTGCTGGCCCTCAGGTAAAGCTGGTCACGTTCCCATGGTTTGATCCCTTTTCAGCCGAATCATCTTCTGGATCAAGGCTGGACGCCCGTGTTAGAGTCTGTTTAGCCCGCCTTGAATTAGAGGCCAAGGAGAAAACTTGCCGGGAGGAGCGGGAGTTTCAGCTGGAGTTGAAAGAGCGGGAGTCCCATCGGAAGAAGCTGGAAGCTGATACTTCTACCCGCATGCGTCAGTTGGAGTTGGGAAAGGGGAGCGAAGTAGTTTCTTAGTAGCTTCTACACAATGCGACAGTAGCTCAGTCCATAGGTGTCTCGGCTGGGAACCGTAGGGGCCGGTTCAAGTCCCTGTGTGGACCATGAATGGAGTGTGGACTGGTGGCTGGAGAGGTGCCAGTTAATCTCCTGGGCACTGCTGAGCTGCTGTTGAGCAAGGCACCAAACCCCTAACTGCTAGGGGCGCCGATCTATTTTGCAGCCCCCCTCTCACTCTGACATCTCTGCATTAATTGAGAGCATATTGTAATGTGATATAGTGTTTATCTGCGATACGGTATTTTTATTGTTGTTCATATTTTGTATTTTATATTTTATCTTATTTTTAATACTTCTGATTGCTCTGTACCGCTGCTACGATAACCTAATTTCCCCTCAGGGATAAATTAAGTTATCTATCTATCTATCTTGCATGAATATAGGTCCTCTTTGTGCATGTGTGTGTGTTTCAGGGCCTGTGTTTGTTTGTAACATAAACAATATAATAACAGAGTGAAGAAATTGAATTTCACCTTGCAGGATTAATGAAGGAATTCTTCTTCTTCTTCTTCCCCAGATGTAGATCCCGCCTTTTCCCCACCTGACATCGATTTTGGCCGATCAGCGGGACCTTAAAGGGATTGCAGGAGTGTCCAGCTGGGCTGTTCTGTGCCAGTCCTTCCGTATGGCATTTTTTTGTTATTTTGCCTTTTTTATTGATGGGGTGAATCCTGGGCGGGTGCCTCAGTTCTCAGTCGGGGGTAGGAGTTCGGGGCTCTGGCTGACAAAGTTCTGTCTTTAGAGTTACATCGAGTGTGGCACGCTCCAGAACACAGATAGGCTAAGCTACATCAGGCAGGCTGGAGGGGTCCTGTTTACTCAGTGGAAATAGGTGCCTCAATAAAACTTGTTTTTGTTTATTTTCTTGTTAGGAAGTGGCGCTGCTTCAGCAGTGTGTGTTGTTAAACGTGGCATAGTGTGAGGGTTTGTATTAACGATGGCCGTGTTTGTGTTGAGTGAGTTTATAGTTAAATCTATCTATAGCTCAGTTAGAAAGATGCAGAAAGAATGATTTACGTGAAATCGCCGACCACTACGGTATTTCTGTATCACGCTCTCTGCGTAAACAGGAGTTTAAAGATTGTGTTATTGGCGTGTGAACTGTATATTGACGGTGCTGTGTATTGTATTTCAGTGGGCTGTGTGTTCTTGTGAGTGGCCAGTCTTAATTATTTCTAATATGTCGTCTTCATACAGTTTCCAGAGTGTGGGTGTGATTTGTAGGGGTGCAGTGTGGATGGCTTTTGTTTTTAGGTCCTCCATCTTCATGATAGCGGACAACAGGTTTCCCATGGCAAAGTGACGTCTACGGGTGTTTTAGTGAATAATGATTTAACGTCATGTGATGTAAACATTTCATCCTTCTCCACAGTTATGTTCTTGATTTCTTGTTTCAGTTGTTGTGAGTTCTTGAAGTGGTGTTTTGTTTCCTGAGCATAGGTGCTTTTGATAGATTGTATGTGGGTGATTTGATGCTGTCAACTATGGGACGCAGTGATGTGTCCTTTTTATGTGTTTTGGGAGTTCATATATCTGTGGGGTGACGATGGCTGTAGGTGTTAGATGGATGATTTCATATGTGTTGTCTTGTAGCATAGTTTCCATCTTTTTGTGGTATGTATCTGCATTTTAACACTAGCTTTAGACGTTAGCCACTGGAGCTGACAACAAATGTGTGTGTATATTTGTTTGTGATTTGTTTGTTTTGTTATTCAAATAGCAATCACACTGAATTGAATTTGGCATCAACATGACTTTGAATAACTTATTCTAGACCCATACATGCATGTAAACAAAAGATATTTGCATGGGTTTGGCTATAGGAGAATGATAGTTTCATCACAACAACTAGGTTATTTTATTATATTGATTAAATACAATTGCTGAAATGTCATACCTTTTCATCAACTAAAAAAAGACAAAAATAGTCATGGACTTATAGTCAGACAAGATAGTAATATGGTAAGGTCCACTTACCTTTCGTTAGCTGACAGGTTCGTCTGTACTCCAGCCTTCCTCAGAACTGCTGTTTTCTTCTGGTATGACGTGTTTTATGGTTGTGTCCATTCCTCGCCCTGGTGCCGCTGGCGGAGAACGGTGTCCCAGGTGTCTGGGAGCAGGTAGGGCCCACTCGTCCCAGTTCATGGAGTTGACCTCACGTCTTCTTATTTCTATGGCCTCCTTCATCCATCTTCTGTATCTGTTCGTTTCTGATGTGATGATTTTTCCCCTGTTCCAGTCCATGATGTGGTCGTTTCTTCTGCAATGGTCTGTTCTGGCTGATTTCTTGTTCTGCCTTGTTTCTTTGTTCTGGTGAGTCTGCTGTCTCTTGCTTACATTTACCTTGGATGTTCTTTATTTCTTGTACTGAAAGCTCGTCCGATTTCTCCGATGTATGTTTTATTGCACGATTTGCATGGAATCTCATAGACGACGTCGTGTTATTTTGTCTTTTGGGTGTACAAGTTGTTGTCAGAGTTTTTTGTATGATTTTACGGCTGTGTTTACCTGATGTGTTTTCATGGCACGTGGTAAGGCTTCTGTTGTTCCTCTGACGTACAGTAGTGTTATTATGTCCCTATTTTAATTTACAGTTTCTTGTTGTTGTTTTGTTTGTTTTTTTCTTCTGCTCATGTTGTTTGACTTACCTCTTTCCTTTGTTTATGGCCCAGCTGGGGTATTGGCAACGTGTGATGGCCTGTCGTATGTGTTTTTCCTCCTTCTGTCTGTCTTTATTGTCTGTTATGATGCTGGTCCGGTTGTATAGTGTTCTGACGACTGACAGTTTGTGTGCGGTGGGATGTTCTGAAGTCCATAGGAGGTACTGGTCTGTATGAGTTGGTTTCCTGTAAGTTCTTTGATGCTGCTGTCTTCTTTGTGAACTATGGTCCGGTTGGTTTCTTCTTCGTGTGTGTACTGTATATTGTCGGTGCTGTCTATTGTATTTAAGTGGGCAGTGTGTTCTTGTGAGTGGCCAGTCTTAATTATTTCTAGTATGTCATCTACATACCATTTCCCTAGTGTGGGTATGATTTGTAGGGGTGCAGTCTGGATGGCTTTTATTTCTAGGTTTCATTTCATCCTTCTTTCCAGTTGTGTTCTTGATTTCTTGTGCCAGTTGTTGTGAGTTCTTTAAGTGGTGTTTTGTTATTCCGAGCATAGGTTCAATGATACTAGAGCTTTTGATAGATTGTATGTGGGTGATCTGATGTGTCAACTATGGGACGCAGTGTTGTGTCCTTTTTATGTATTTTGGGAGTTCCATATATCAGTGGGGTGACGTTGGCTGTAGGTATTAGATGGTTGTAGTAGCGGTTTGAGTAATGTCTTTAATGTATTTTCTTTTCATCAGTGGGGTCCTTCTTTAGTATTTCATTTGTTGTTGTCTTGGAGCATGGATTCCATCTTTTTGTGTTATGTATCTGCATCTATGACTACTGTTGTGCGTCCTTTGTCGGCTGGTAGTATGATGATAGTGTTCGTTTTCAGAGAGTGTATTGCTTTTCTGTCCTTTTCTCAAGCCCTGCAAGCTCCAGAAGACAGATAGGCTAAGCTACATTAGGCAGGCTCAGAGGGGTCCTGTTTACTCAGTGGAAATAGGTGCCTGAATATAACTCGTTTGTTTATTTTCTTGTTCGGAAGTGGCGCTGCTTCAGCAGTTTGTGTTGTTGAACGTAGCATAGTGTGAGGGTTTGTATTAACGATGGCCGTGTTTGTGTTGAGTGAGTTTATAGTTAAATCTACTATAGCTCAGTTAGAATGATGCAGAAAGAATAATTAACGTGACATCGCTGACCACTACAGTATTTCTGTATCATGCTCTCTGCGTAAACAGGAGCTTAAAGATTGTGTTATTGACGTGTGAACTGTATATTGACGGTGCTGTCTATTGTATCTTAGTTGGCAGTGTGTTCTTGTGAGTGGCCAGTCTTGATTATTTCTAGTTTGTCGTCTTCATACAGTTTACAGAGTGTGGGTGTGATTTGTAGGGGTGCAGTCTCGACGGCTTTTGTTTCTAGGTCCTCCATCCTCATGATAGCGGACGATGGGTTTCCCATGGCAAAGCCTTCCTTCTGTCTGTAAATTAATGTTTTATATTGGAAATAAGTAGATTTGGTGAGAAAATGTAGGAGGGTGGTGATGTCTGTGACTGTCAGGTTTGTACATGTCTTGAGTGTTTTGTCCTGTTTTAGTCTGTAACTATGTGTAAAGTGACTTCTAAGGGTGTTTTTGTGAATAATGATTTCACGTCATGTGATATGAACATTTCATCCTTCTCCACAGTTGTGTTCTTGATTTCTTGAGCCAGTTGTTGTGAGTTCTTGAAGTGGTGTTTTGTTTTTCTGAGCATAGGGCCGATGATTTCTACTAGTGCTTTTGATAGATTGTATGTTGGTGATCTGATGCTGTCAACTAGGGGACGCAGTGGTGTGTCCTTTTTATGTATTTTGGGAGTTCATATATCGAGGGGTGATGTCGGCTGTAGGTATTAGATGGATGTAGTTGTCCTGTGTTATCTTGTTGGATTCTAGTAGCGGTTTGAGTAATGTCTTTAATGTCTTTTTCTTGTCTTTCGTGGGGTCCTTCGTTAGTATTTCATATGTGTTGTTGTCTTGTAGCATGGTTTCCATCTTTTTGTGGTATGTATCTGCATTTTAACGCTAGCTTCAGACTTTAGCCACTGGAGCTGATAACAAATGTATGTGACTAACGTGAGTATGTATATTTGTTTGTTTTGTTATTCACATAGCAATCACACTGAACTGAAATTGGCATCAACATGACTTTTAAAATGTTTCTAGACCCATACATGCATGTACACAAAAGATATTTACATGGGTTTAGCTAAAATGTTGGTTTCATCAATAGTACTAGGTACTGTTATTATATTCATTAAATATAATTGCATTACTAAAAAGAGGCTAATACACATCTTTCTTTGACAAAAACTAGACTGAAATAGTCTTGGACTTCTAGTCAGACAAATTAGTAATATGGTAAGGACGTCCACTTACCTTTTCTTAGCTGACAGGTTCGTCTGTACTCCAGCCTTCCTCAGAGCTGCTGTTTTCTTCTGGGTATGACGTGTTTTATGGTTGTGTCCGTTCCTCGCCCTGGTGCTGCTGGCAGAGAACGGTGTCCCAGGTGTTTGGGAGCAAGTAGGCCCCTCATCCCTTTTCATGGTGTTGCCCTCACGCCTCCTTATCTCTACGGCCTCCTTCATCCATCTTCTGTATGTGTTTGTTTCTGATGTGATGATTTTCCCCCTGTTCCAGTCCATGATGTGGTCGTTTCTTCTGCAATGCTCTGTTCTGGCTGATTTCTTCTTTCTTTGTTCTGGTAAGTCTGCCTGCTGTCTCTTGCGCACATTCCCCCTGATGTTCTTTTTTTCGTGTACGGAAAGCTCGTTCGGTTTTTTGTTTTTGTTTCGTTTTCTTTTCTTTAGTCTTCTGCTCATGCTGTTTGACTTACCTCTTTCCTTTGTTTATGGTCCAGCTGGGGTATTGGCAATGTGTGAGAGCTTGTCGTATGTGTTTTTCCTCCTTCTGTCTTTCTTCATTGTCCGTTATGATGCCGGTCCGGTTGTATAGTGTTCTGACGACTGACAGTTTGTGTGCGGTGGGATGTTCTGAAGTCCATAGGAGGTACTGATCTGTATGAGTTGGTTTCCTGCAAGTTCTTTGATGCGTCCGTCTTCTTTGTGATGTATGAACGGTGTGGTCCGGTTGGTTTCTTTTTTGTGTGTGAACTGTATATTTGCCGGTGCTGTCTATTGTATTTAAGTGGGCAGTGTGTTCTTGTGAGTGGCCAGTCTTAATTATTTCTAGTATGTCGTCTTCATACCATTTCTCTACTGTGGGTATGATTTGTTGGGGTGCAGTCTGGATGGCTGTCATTTCTGGGTTTCATTTCTAGTGCTTTTGATAGATTGTATGTGGGTGATCCGATGTGTCAACTATGGGACGCAGTGGTGTGTCCTTTTTATGTATTTTTGGAGTTCCATATATCAGTGGGGTGACATTGGCTGTAGGTATTAGATGAATTTAGTTGTCCTGTGTTATCTTATTGGATTCTAGTAGTGGTTTGAGTAACGTCTTTAATGTCTTTTTATTTTCTTTCGTGGGGTCCTTTGTTAGTATTTCTTATGTGTTGTTGTCTTTTAGCATGGTTTCCATCTTTTTGTGGTATGTATCTGCATCCATCACTACTGTTGTGCGTCTTTTGTCGGCTGGTAGTATGATGATAGTGTTGTTCGTTTTTCAGAGAATGTATTGCTTTTCTGTCCTTTTCTCACTCCCTGCAAGCTCCAGAAGACAGATAGGCTAAGCTACATTAGGCAGGCTCAGAGGGGTCCTGTTTACACAGTGGAAATAGTTGCCTGAATAAAACTGGTTTGTTTTTGTTTATTTTCTTGTTGGGAAGTGGTGCTGCTACAGCAGTGTGTGTTGTTGAACATGGCATAGTGTGAGGGTTTGTATAGGTCCGATGATTTCTACTAGAGCTTTTGATAGATTGTATGTGGGTGATCCGATGCTGTAAACTATGGGACGCAGTGGTGTGTCCTTTTTATGTATTTTGGGAGTTCATATATCGAGGGGTGACGTTGGCTGTAGGTATTAGATGGTTGTAGTTATCTTGTTGGATTCTAGTAGCGGTTTGAGAAATGTCTTTAATGTATTTTTCTTTTCTTTCGTGGGGTCCTTTGTTAGTATTTCATATGTGTTGTTGTCTTGTAGCATGGTTTCCATCTTTTTGTGGTATGTATCTGCATTTTAACGCTAGCTTTAGACGTTAGCCACTGGAGCTGATAACAAATGTGTGTGACTGGGGTGTGTATGTATATTTGTTTGTTTTGTTATTCACATAGCAATCACACTGAACTGAATTTGGCATCAACATGACTTTGAATAACTTATTCTAAACCCATACATGCATGTAAACAAAAGATATCTGCATGGGTTTGGCTAAAATGTTGGTTTCATTAATACTACTAGGTACTGTTATTATATTCAATTAATATAATTGCATTATTAAAAAGAGACTAAGACACAATTTTCTTAAACTAAAACTAAAGTTTTTCGTCGACTAAAACTAGACAAAAATAGTCATGGACAATTCTTACTAAAATAAGACAAAAATGCTCTAGTCGACTGAAGCTTGACTAGACTATAAAGAATATAACCCTGGCTAAAACTAATACAAACTAAAATGACAGCTTGACACAAAGAATAGACTAAAAATAAAAATAAAACAAGCTGCCAAAAAGAACACTACCTACCGGTGGTGGGGGAGGCCTCAGGTGTAGTGGCTGAGGCGGCAGCGTTGGTTCTGCCAAGTCGTGCTGTTACGTATCCTGTGGAGCCCGTGGTTATCACACCTGTGTAGATGGTTGCTGGCCCAGAGGAAGCAGGCTGAGAATAAGGGCAAGGCAGAGTCTTCTGATTCAGAGTCCGGGGGAGAGACTAAGAGGAAATCCTCCAAGAAATCCAGTGACACCAAAGAAGAGGATGGGGAGAAGAACAAGGATCCAGAGAAGAAGCCGGTGGACTCAGATGAAGTTCCTAACATACTGCTGGAAGAAGCTGAAGCAGGCCGCAGCACAGATGACGAACATGGAAGCACAAGTGCTAAAAAAGTGTGAGTCTGAATACAGACAACTCAGACAAAGCGCCCAAACGCAAGAGGAAGTCTGAAAGCTCTAATTCCGACTTGGGGTACTTAAGTAAAAGGACGTCCAAGAAGAAGAAACAGAAGGACTCTGACCAGGACAAGGAGACCCTGGCGATGCTCCTGGCTCTCCAGCATTTTCATGTGTATCTCGGTTACACCGTGTCTTCGGTTATTGTGTACACTGACCATAACCCTCTTGTTTTCATAACCACAGGCTGAGGCGCTGGGCTCTGCTGGTCCAGGGCTAAAACCTGCAGATCCAGCACAAGCTGGACAATGAGGAGAGGATCTGCTCTCTCTCTCTCTGAATCTCTCACCATCACCATTGCTTGAGCAGCGGCTTCGGTGGCAGAAGCTGTGTATTCTTCTTGCAGCCGTTGGAGCTGTGTGTGTGTGTGTTTTTATACAGCTGTGTGAAGCTGAGTGTTTATTCACCTTTCTTACAGTTTCATAATATACTTAAATACTCCTGCATCATTATATGCATCTTGTCAGATTCTTGAATCTGACTGTTGGAGAGTTTCTGCAGTCGAGTCAGTTTTATCACTATTTGTCTCAAAGATGCTTTAAAACCTGAACAGCGTACGTCGCCTCTGAGCTGCAGTGTTAGTTCATTCAGAACAACGACTATGTGTTCATGTGTTTATGATCTCAGAGTTTACAACAAACTACAGTTGTTTCTGAGAGTTAAAGTTTCTTTTAGTCAGACAATCTAGTAATATGGTAAGGATGTCCACTTACCTTTTCTTAGCTGACTGTCGGCTGTACTCCAGCCTTCCTCAGAGCTGCTGTTTTCTTCTGGTATGACGTGTTTTATGGTTGTGTCCGTTCCTCGCCCTGGTGCTGCTGGCAGAGAATGGTGTCCCAGGTGTGTTGGAGCAGGTATGGCCCCTCATCCCTTTTCATGGTGTTGCCCTCACGGTTCCTTATTTCCATGGCCTCCTTGATCCATCTTCTGTGTCTGTTTGTTTCTGATGTGATGATCTTTCCCCTGTCCCAGTCCATGATGTGGTCGTTTCTTCTGCAATGGTCTGTTCTGGCTGATTTCTTGTTTTCTTGTTCTGCTGTGTTTCTTTGTTCTGGTAAGTCTGCCTGCTGTCTCTTGCTCACATTACCTCTGTTGTTCTTTTTTTCGTGTGAGGGCTTGTCGTATGTGTTTTTCCTCCTTCTGTCTGTCTTTATTGTCCGTTATGATGCTGGTCCGGTTGTTTAGTGTTCCGGCGACTGACAGTTTGTGTGCGGTGGGATGTTCTGAAGTCCATAGGAGGTACTGGTCTGTGTGACTTGGTTTCCTGTAAGTTCTTTGATGCTTCCATCTTCTTTGTGATGTATGTTCATGTCCATGCTGTCTTTTGTATTTAAGTGGGCAGTGTGTTCTTGTGAGTGGCGTTGGCTGTAGGTATTAGATGGTTGTAGTTATCTTGTTGGAGTCTGGGAGCAGTTTGAGTAATGTCTTTAATGTCTTTTTCTTTTGTTTCGTGGGGTCCTTCTTTAGTATTTCATATGTGTTGTTGTCTTGTAGCAAGGTTTCCATCTTTTTGTGGTATGTATCTGCATCCATGGCTACTGTTGTGCGTCCTTTGTCGGCTGGTAGTATGATGATAGTGTTGCTTTTCTTTTAGGCCTCTTGATAGAACTTCATTTCCTGTGTTTGAAAGGGCGTGTTTTCATTGGTTGCATACCCATTTCTCAGTTGCATTGTGTGTTCTTTCCCGTTTTTCTTTTCTATTCGTTTATTGAGTTTTTCTATTTGCCGTTGTTTCGTGATGTCACACTCCTTGAAGGTGTCCAGTTGCTCCGTGTTGATCATGTCCATTTTGTCAGCTGTTGTCCTGATCCGCTCTCTGATGACGGCCTTTTATGCGTTGTTAATGATGTTCTCTGCGTCTCTGGTTGGGATGGGGCTCTTGATCTTCAGGCTTGTCGGTGTTCTTGCTTCCTCTTTGCATCTGAGATTGAATATCAGGTGGTTCTTTTGGCGTGTGATCTTCTTTTCCAACTGTCATGTCCGTATCTTCTTAGATCCATTGTATTCTTCATGTCTTCTTCATCCATTTTGAAAGTTAAAGTTTCTTCAAGTCACACAAGTTAGTTGTATGGTAAGGATGTAAGGACGTCCTCTTACCTGCTCTAAGGAAGGGTTGAGTACAGCCGAAACTTTCAGCTGATCAAATTTAAGGTGACATCCTTACCATACAACTAACCAAGTCGACTCACAGTGACAACATTAACAGAATTACATTGGTTTTACATGAAATTTACATTGTGTTCTGCACTTCAGTACAGAAACACTAAACCGGTTTTGGGAAAGTTGGGTTATGGTTTGGTTGCCATTGTTTATCTTCTATACTTGACCAAGAGTTGACTGTCTACTGTCTATTGTTTACCTTCTATATTTAACTCATTAGTTTACAGTCTATTGTTTGCCTTTTATAGTTAACTGGGAGTTTATTGTTTAGCGTCTATTGTTTGCCTTTTACATTTAACTAGAGTTAATTGCTCAACTTTTATAGTTAACTAGTTTATTGATGACCTTCAATATATAACTAAGAGTTTATTGTTTACAGTCCATGTTTTATCTTCTATATTTAACTAAGATCTTAATGTTTACCTTCTAATTTAAACCTAGAGTTTATTGTTTACTGTCGGTTGTTTACCTTCTATTTTTAACAACAGAAGGATGAGAAATTTAACATTTTTGAATATATATTTGTGAGATATTAATTGAGAAAGAAATGAAGATACAACTTAAAGTATTTTCAAGCCATTTCTCCAAAATTCAAGCAGTTTATAAACATTGAAAACTTGATAAATTAAAATTAAAGCATTTTCAATGGTTTCAAGCTCCTGTACAAACCCTGAAAATGGTATCAGGGTTATTATTGTATAGCTAGATTTACTAATTGTACGTAGTAGATATAGATTATAGTAATTACTGGATTATGAGTAAGGATTAAATTAAAAAAAGGAAAAACCAACATACCTTTGAAATCCAGGTCCTCAGTCAATCTGAAGTACAGCGCGTCACGGCAGGGTTTTTTTTGTCAATTTAATTTTGTATAGTTTTTCTTTTTTTTGACATGTCTTAAATAAATCTACTGATTTAAAAATATAAACCATGACACGGTGAAGGAAGCGCCAAAGTGACGTTCATTTAGAGGAGCTTAAATCTGAGACTGAGAGGAAACAACGTCGTCTTGAATCTTCAGCCGTTTGACTTTTACACTCAAACGAAAAAACAAATGCAAAAGGTGAAAAGATCTTTTAAAAGTACCATAATTCACCTTTCTTACAGTTTCATAATGTACTTAAATACTCCTGCATCTTTACATGCATCTGGTCAGATTCTTGAATCTGGCTGTTGGAGAGTTTCTGCAGTCGAGTCAGTTTTTATCACTATTTGTGTCAAAGATGCTTTAAAACCTGAACAGCGTCCGTCGCCTCTGAGCTGCAGTGTTAGTTCATCAGAACATTGACTATGTGTTCATGCGTTCATGTGTTCAAGTGTTCATGTGTTCATGTGTTCATGTGTTCGTGTGTTTATGTGTTTGTGTGTTTATGTGTTTGTGTGTTCATGTGTTTGTGTTCATGTGTTTATGTGTTTGTGTGTTCGTGTGTTCATGTGTTCGTGTGTTTGTGTTCATGTGTTTATATTCATGTGTTCATGTGTTCGTGTGTTTGTGTGTTTATGTGTTCATGTGTTTATGTTCGTGTGTCCGTGTGTTTGTGTGTTCATGTGTTTATGTGTTCATGTGTGTGTTTATGCGTCATGTGTTCATGTGTTTATGTGTTTATGTGTTCGTGTGTCCGTGTGTTCGTGTGTTTATGTGTTCATATGTTCATGTGTTCGTGTGTCCGTGTGTTCGTGTTTATGTGTTCATGTGTTTATGTGTTCATGTGTGTGTTTATGCGTCATGTGTTCATGTGTTCGTGTGTCCGTGTGTTTATGTGTTCATATGTTCATGTGTTCGTGTGTCCGTGTGTTCGTGTTTATGTGTTCATGTGTTTAAGTGTTCATATGTTTATGTGTTCGTGTGTCCGTGTGTTCGTGTTTATGTGTTCATGTGTTTAAGTGTTCATGTGTTTATGTGTTTATGTGTTCATGTGTTTGTGTGTTCGTGTGTTTATGTGTTCATGTGTTCATGTGTTTATGTGTTCATGTGTTCGTGTGTTTGTGTGTTCGTGTGTTTATGTGTTCATGTGTTTGTGTGTTTGTGTTCATGTGTGTATGTGTTCATGTGTTCATGTGTTCGTGTGTTTGTGTTAATGTGTTTATGTGTTCATGTGTTTATGTTAATGTGTTAATGTGTTAATGTGTTGATGTGTTCATGTGTTCATTTGTTTATGTTTTCATGTGTTCATGTGTTCATGATCTCAGAGTTTACAACCAACTACAGTTGTTTCTGTTATTTACCTCAGTTTCTCTCATTGTGCCTCTGAACTCAGCAGATTAATGAAGCTGAGCCTCGGAGCTTTATGTGTTATGTGTTAATGTATAAGAGAGGATGCTGCAGCTCTACTGTTTTGGTTTTACCGTGAACGCACACTGAAGTAGGGACCAGTTGTCTGTTTGATCAAGTGCAGGGATGAACGGCTCTGGAGCTGCACCTGAGAACATACTAGAAAACAATAGATACAAGTCAATTACAGTGTTAGAGGCTTAATAGAGAGAAATGCAGCTGTATTGGCTGAGGAGTGCTACTTTACTTATGCAGGTATCAAAAACAGATATCCATTTAAAAAGAAGTAAAGACCATGACATGCTAACTTATCGTGACGCCCTTCTGTCTCCGAACCCTGGTTCTTCAACAGGAAGTTTGTTTCCAGGACTCTCCTGCGACTCGACCGTAGGTTCTGGTTCACCGCGAACGGCTCTGGAGCTGCACCTGAGAACACACTAGAGAAAAATAGATACAAGTCAATTACAGTGTTAGAAACTTAATAGAGACGAATGCAACTGGATTGGCTGAGGAGTGCTACTTTACTTCTGTGGGTATTAAAAAACAGATATCCAATATTTTAGAAATAAAGACCGTGACACTGTAACTTATCGTGACGCCTCTGGTTCTTCAGCAGGAAGTGTGTATCCAGGACTCTCCTGCCACGCTACGGTAGGTTCTGGTTCTGGAGCTGCACCTGTGAACATACTTGAATAAATGTATTAGAACGTAATCGAGTCAAATGCAACTGGGCTGGCGGAGGAGTGCTACTTCACTAACGCGCGTATCAAAAACAGACTACCGTTATTTACAAATATAGACCGCAACGTGCTAACTTAGCGTGACGCGCTTCTCTCGCCGAAAACGCTAGATCTTCAGCAGGAAGTTTACTTCGGGAACTTTCCTGCCACGCTAACGTAGCTTCTGGTTTACCGCGACCGACCTTGGAGCTGCACCTGCGGAAAAAGAAAAAATGTATTAGAAACTTGATCGTGACAAATGCATGCGGAGCGCTACCCCACCTGATTCTTGATACCTGCATTAGCAGATATCAAAAACAGGTTCTCTTTGGTTCTAACTGCGCTGAGATTAAATAAATAAAAATTCATGCAAAGAAAAACCTTAACACCCTCATCTTTCCTGTGTGAGGGTGAAACGGCATCACTGTCTTCTTTCACGATCGCTGTGACGACGGCGGCACCTGGAAGATAAAAACACAGCCATCACGTTTTAAGTTTTAGCCGTGTGAAATCAGGTATTCCAACTTATGTAAATCCAGACGTGGAAGACGGAAAAAAACAATATATTCCCAAATCGTATGTTTCCGACGGTAAGTCCAGCCGTGGAAAAAATAATATATTCCAATCGGATGTTTCCAACCGTGGTAAAGGAACAAAAACAATATATTCCAACCGTAAATCCAGGCGTGGAAAAAGGAAAAAACAATATATTCCAATGGTTTCGTAAAAGATCCCCTGCGTGAGAAGTGGTTAATCCAAAGAAACGTAGGAAACAAGCACATGGTAAATCTAAATGTAGCTATAACTCCCCAATTAGGACTGAAAACTCAACTTGTAAAACTCCAATAGGTAAGAAATGGTTAATCCAGAAAGGCCAAATTAGGTATTCCGCTTTAATTTTACATTCTCGTCGTGTGGAATCGGGTTTTCCGACTTACCGTATCCGCTGTGGAAAGAAGGAGAAACAAGATTTATTCCAAAGGTATTTTTCTTACCGTAAATCCAGCCGCCGAAAAGGGAAAAAACAATATATTCCAATCGTAAATCCAGCCGTGGTAAAAGAAAAATAATATATTCCAATCGTAAATCCAGCCGTGAAGAAAGGGAAACAATATATTCCAACGGTTTATTTCCAACGGTAAACCCCGGCGTGGAAAACGGAGAAAACAATATATTCCAGTGGTTTTTCCTGTAAAATCCCCTGAGTGAGAAGTGGTTAATCCAGAGAAAGCAGGTAACAATGACATGGTTAATCTAAATGTTGCTATAACAACCCCCCCAATTACACCCCAGGACTAAAAATGGTATATTCCAATAAAACTTGTGAACTCCAATGGGTGAGAAATGGTTAATCCATTCCGCAAAATCCTCTGAGCTAACATTGTGAAATTCCAGAAAGGCCAAATTAGGTTTTCCATTTTAATTTTATATTATAATCGTGTGGAATAAGGTTTTCCGACTTACCGTGCCGCTGTGGAAAAAGGTGCAAACAAGATATATTCCAAATGTGTATTTCTTACCTTACATCCAGACGTCGAAGAAGAAAAAAAAACAATATAATCCAATCGTGTGTATTTCCAAACGTAAATCCAGTCGTGGTAAAAGGTAAAAAAATAATATATTCCAATGGTTTTGTAAAAGATCCCCTGGGTAAGAAGTGGTTAATCCGAAGAAAGCACGAAACAATCACATGATAAATCTAAATGTTGCTATAAACTCCCCAATTAGGAGTGAAAACTCAACTTGTAAAACTCCAACGGGTAAGAAATGGTTAATCCATTACGCAAAATCCTCTGTCCTAAAAATGTGTCGTGTAGAATAAGGTGCTCCGACTTACCGTGCCGCTGTGGAAGGAAGGGCAAACACAATATATCGCAAACGTAGATTTCTTACCGTGTCCGCTGTGGAAAAAGAGAAATGATAATATTTTGCGAATTAATAAATCTCTTACCTTAAATCCATACGTCAATGAAGAAAACAAAACATTATAATCCAATCGTGGTAAATGAAAAAAATATATATTCCAGTCGTGGTTTAAGAAAAACGATATATTCCAGTCGTGAAGAAAGGGTAAAAAAAAAAAAGTAATCCAATGGTTTGGTAAAAAATCCCTTGGGGTAAGAAATGGCAAAGAAAGCAGGTAACAATGTGGTAAATCTATATGTTGCTAAAACCCCCCATTACCCCCCTCAAAATGGTATAATGGTGTATTCCAATAGGTAAGAAATGGTTACTCCATTCCGCAAAATCCTAAAAATGTGTGGTGTAAGATCAGGTCTTCCGACTTACCGTGCCGCTGTGGAGAAAAGTGCAAACCTAATATATAACAAGCGTAGATTTCTTACCGTATCTGCTGTGGAAAAAGAGCAAACACCATATATTCCAATGGTTCTGTGTAAGATCCACTGGGTGAGGAATGGTTTTACCCATTCCGCAAAATCCTCTGTACTGAAATTGTGAAATTCCAGTTGTGCCAAATTGGGTGTGTGGCTTTAGTTTGACTTTGTTGTGTCGTGTAGAATAAGGTCTGCCGACTTACCGTGCCGCTGTGGAAAAAAGGCAAATATAATATATGCTAAACGTAGATTTCCTACCGTGCCGCTGTGGACAAAAGGGAAAACACAACATACATCAAAAGTATATTTCTTACCTTGAATCCGGTCATGAAGAAAATAATATATTCCAATCGTTTATTTCCGGGCGTAAATCAGCCGTGGAAATAAGAAAAAAATAATATATTCCAATCGTGTGTTTCCAATAATGGAAACGGCAAAAAAACAATATATTCCAATCGTGAATCCAGGCGCGGACGAAGGAGGAAACAATATAATCCAATGGTTTTCTATAAGATACCCTGCGTGAGAAATGGTTAATCCAAAGAAAACAGGTAACAATCACATGATAAATGTAAATATTGCTATAAACCCCCCAATTACACCCCAGGACTGTAGGTTATTGTCCTCTTTCACACAATTGTAAGCACTGAAAAAGGTTAAAATGTTAACTGAGAGTGGTGAAAGGGGGTCAGGAGTAACAGTGGTTCACAAAGACAACATGCAAAACCAAGGAAGAGGAAGAGAGACCCTGCCCCGGTGGGTTTGCCACCGAGCCCGGCCAACGTGGTGCCTTACCCACCCTCTCCAGGGCGCACCACTCACAAGAGGAACCGGGTTCCCTGCCACCCGTAAAGGCGAGGGGCCTCGACAGACCAGACCCGAGCAGCAGAGGCTGGGACGTGGTATGCCACCTCTCTGTGGGGGCAGGAACCAGAACTTGTGTGGGAGGCCGAGCGCTACCTGTTAGATCTGGGGGGGGGGGGGGGGGGGGAACTCGGCTAAGAGGACGCCACCTTCTAAGTAAACTAGTCGACGCGCAGGTTTGAACGTGTGGTCGGCGTGTTTTTTGGATTCCAAAGTTCTGATGAAAGACTTCAAATTCTTGGGTTGAAATTTCTTTAATCAAAGTTTGATTGACTCAGAAACTTCCAAAACATACGTTTGACAGTTTTCATGTTTTATTCAAACATTTGGACAGAACTGATGAAGCTGGTGTCCTACAGGAGCTTCGTCAGTGAACAACAGAAACATGAACAGTTATAAACATCAGTCAAAAGCAGAAAACACTGCGTCCCGTTTATTAGGAACGCCTGAAACTAACGAAGTCGAGCAAAACGATAAAGAAATGTTCAGTTTGAGTCGAAACTGTTTTAAAATTGCATGTAAATAAACTTATTTTACCAATTTAATTTGGACTCACTGGTTATTTTTTTATTGTTTCTGCTTCTTTATTTACTTAATAACTTCTTCTTTTTTGGGCCATTTCCTTTAAACAACACATGAACAAGCTGCTGCTTCAACACATGGAGACACAAACTGAAGTTTCTGCCCAGTTTCACGTTATTTATTCACCAACAGTTGCAGAGAAGCAGCTGTTGGTGAATAGATATATACCTTTGTGTCAGGTGAGAGTAGAAGTCGAGGCGTGAAACATCGGTGTTTGTCTCGATGTGCTGAAGAAACAAAAAGGCCGATAAAGAAACCGACTGCATCGTTTTCAGGTGTTCCTAATAAACTGGACACCGAGCGTTCACTTCAGTGTGAAACTGAACCTGACGAACAAGCAGCACATGATTGGACCAAATTGTATTAATATAAAAGTCACTTTAGGTTGAAAACGTTCACATTTCTTGACGGCAGGCGTCAGTTCACTGAAGTGTTTTTGTTAAAGTCCATGTGGAACAACAAATAGGGTGATATTTATTTAACAGATTACGTTTCGCTGACTCATGAAGGACACTTAAAAGGTTTAAATCATCAACAAGTGATGATCTACAACTACGTCTGGATGAAAAGTAGATACGGTTAGATGTTTGGGAAGGATCAACTAACTTATGGGTGACCGGCCGTTAAGAGTTAAACTTTTTAAAGGTGAATCCACTCAAAAATCAGCAAAATAATTAGTATTTCCATCCACTTCTGTTCCATGATTATTAGACATTAAGGCGTTAAGTCTGTTGTCACTGCTGGTGTTCCTGCAGGAAGGAGAACAAAGTTATATTGAATAAAACCTCAGCTGACTTGATCCTACACCAACACCAACAGGACGCTTCATGACTGAGAAGATAAAACAACTGTCAAGACGCCAAACATGAGACACAGCTAAAAAGAAAAATCTGCTGATACAAAACTTTATTTAAACTTACCTTTGGAACGTTTTCGTCGGATGTGAAACTTGTATATGAGCGCGGCTAAAAGAAGAAGAACAACACCAACTAAAATAATGCCAAGAACAACAGCTACAACCCATCCAGTGGGGAACCCTGCAACAGGAAACAGACGGGAAGGCCCCTCGGACTGTGAACGGCCGACTGAACATCACAGCGACCACAAAGAGAACCGCTAAAGGTGTGCACGCTCCTGAAACCACAGATCTCAAAGTGTGTGCAGCGGTGGGGTGAATCCCACAGGAACACTGGAGCGAGCTCAGAGGGGTGTACTACGAAGTGTGCTGAACATACCCAGGGTATCTTTGGATAACCTGGATCGACAAATACGACGGTACCACCAAGCTCACTTTAGAGCTTATTTGTCAAGCCAGGGTTTCTGCTTTAGTGTCAATGCCCATTCTCAGAGAAGGGGTTCGTGTTCGGTGTGATGACACATGAGCGTGTAGCAGGAACATAAGCAGGAAGACTCTTACCTGATGATGAGCATCAGCCTGGTCGTGAATGGCTCCCGTCTTGGCCACAGTAGTTCGGAGGGGGATGTAGAAACGCCCCTCCTCTCTCTGCGATCTCTGTCTCCTCAGCAGGAAGTCTGTTTCCAGAACTGTCCAAACTGTAGGTTTGGGAAAAGCCTCAAACCTGTGAACACAAGAGAGAGTAAAGGTTATAATGAGGACGACGACCGCAGCTTCAGATTCAAGAACCCAGACACACGGTTGATGATGTTGACCGAACGCTCTGAGACCCGTGTGGCGGCCTACGACCTCCACATCACGGTCTTTGCGGTTTAAAGCTCCAGTGAAGGTTTAAGTGCCATCGTATGAAACTAGCATCGCTAAAATGGTCCAGTTTACTAAGAGGTACAGGACGATGGTGCAGGGATGAGGGAGGGCTTTAAAAACAACAAAGAAACAAACAAAAACAATGCTTTGTGTGTAAATATGGGCTACATACGTATATTTACAGTTATATACGTGTATATAATGTGTTGCTATGGAGGTTTATATGTAGACCTCATGAATACGGTGATGGCTAAAGTCTAATATCAAGGTTTAATGTTTATAGAGTGGTCCCGTCTTTGTGTTTCAGGTTCATTGGACCTCAGTATGAACTTCTGATGCTTGTGTTCCTGATATAAATTATTGTCTGGTCCCGTTTAAACTGTGGCGTGGAGTTCCCGTGTGTTGTTTGTGGTTTTTAAAGCTTTGATTTATCGTGAAGACGTTTGATAATGGAAGGTTTTTGTGTGAACTACAACTCGTCACTGCTCTGGCGAACGCCCCACTGCTACAGACGAGGAGACCTCTCTGCTCCACGTCACTTCTTTATTTATATTTGTTTATTTCTATTACTTGTTTTATAACCTGACCCCCTTTGAGATGGATTGACTCTCATTAGCTCCGCAGATCCATCTGGGAACTCTCGTTTGCAGATCTTTTGCGAAGGGGCACACACGGGTTGCTGATCGGATAAATCATCCATCTACCACCAAGGTACGCGCCAAACCAACCAATCAGGTCGACGAAGCGTATACATGTCCGATTTACGGATGTTAGGCAACACGTCCTCTAGAGAGCAGTGCCACGTCGTATCGACCATCGCGATTATGGCGCATGTAAAGGTGATTATGTCTGAAACCGACCGAAAAAGTGCAAAAAGTGTACGTGGCGGTGGCATTTGAGACCACTCACTGAGAGCAGACACCTTAACGGTACGTTTGCTTCTTTGCCGATGAGAGTTGGAAGACGAAAGGCACGTCCAGTACTTTAGGATGTCCGCCATTTACTTTGATGATTTGTACGCCAGGAATACAGCACGCCATCGCACCGAGCGCCTATTATGTCCAGGTACTACTAACTTCTTTGGTGATGCTCGCAAATGGTTGGACTGACTCTATAATGGCGCCTTCATTTCCGCTGGTATTGCTGCGTTACCTTCGAGTTCATAAGCTCAGAGGCGACGGACCTACCGGCGGACGATACGACCTCTGGGACCGGCTGAAAGGGTTCGTATTTTTATTTACCGTACGGTTAAAATGACCTACGAAGAGAGCGTAGAGGCCTCGTAGGCCCCTAATCTGCATTAAAATGACCCACGAAGAGAGCGCTGAAGCCTCGTAGGCCCCTAATCTGCATTAAAATGACCCACGAAGAGAGCGTTGAGGCCTCGTAGGCCCCTAATCTGCATTGAAATGACCTACGAAGAGAGCGTAGAGGCCTCGTAGGGCCCTAATCTGCATTAAACTGACCTACGAAGAGAGCGCTGAAGCCTCGTAGGCCCCTAATCTGCATTAAAACTACTGTGTTTGGAAGTTTTGAATGAATGCAGGACGCCACAGGGTCCGATGACGACATGTTTAATGGGGCAGTCAGTGAATGAGAGACTGCATTGTGTCAAACTAACGTCACAGGCAATGAAGGAGCCGAGTGTTCATGGGTGCAGTGCACGTTTGTGCCAGCAGGTGACGGTGTCGGCCCAGGCCTGGGATTTTCTGTCACTGTGTACTGAGAGCATCAGATCGAGCCGTCTGCTGCCTCGTCTGCGTGTAATGAATCTGCAGGAGAAGTAAATGTTTGGACGTTTGGCTGCGTTTGTGCACTTAGGCCTCTACACCGGCACGCACACAAGCCCTACACGTGAGCCTAGAGACAAAAGGAACTGTACGTGCAACTAAACTATATTATTCTTGACTGGGGTTTGATGCAGAGTGAGCTGCAGTGCACGCTTCATGTAGTCAGAGCAGACTTAAATACCTCTTTTCTACAAAGAGCCGTATAAAATTATATTTTTATTCTCACGCAGGAAGGTTTTTAATACACGTACATCTGCGTGGAGGACCGTTTGCATGTGTGACTAAGCATTTAACACCTCATCAGTGCAACTGTTCGACAGGTTTACGTTAAACACATTACGTTATAACCATCTGGTGTGTGCAGCGCTTTAAAGATTACAGTGGGACGAAATGTTATCGTACTTATAAAGTTATGACTCTCCAATCGACTGCCACTGTTTTACACACCGGGACGCCGTTCTGCAAATAGCGAGATTTTGAAATAAGTTAAAATTAAAGCGTCTGTGTCTGCTCTGATTTTCTTAGGTTGACGCAAATCTTCGGCCAAGTGCAATAAAGCAAACTAGCACCTTTCTTTACCACAGGTGGCGATGATGTGATTAGTTTCATTGCAAAGTATCTGACGTTCTTCTGTGTTTTTGCACTATTTGGTCATATTTAATCATATTTATTTATTCCATATTATTTTATTACAAAACAAACAAAACAATAACACCTGCACTTTATCATGTGAATATGTATGTATGTCTATTTCCATTTCTTCCCTTTTTAAATTTAACTTTATTGCTTATTTTTGCTGTTTTTAATCTTATTTATTTTTCTGATTCAGATTCTGATAAACGCCGTAATGTCCTTTATGTTATATATGATGCACCTGTCGTCATCGGACCCCGTGGCGTCCTCCGTTCTGTAAAAGCGCCCAAACTCAGTGTTTTTCATAGTTCGCTGCAGACGTAGAGACTCTGAAATAATGTGAGTGAGCGTGAAACAAAACGCTGTGTTTTAGCCTTTTAATATCGTAAATCTGCGAGTTTTTCCGTAGATTTGACACTTTTTAATCTCGTAAATCTGAGTTTTTCACGTAGATTTGACACTTTTTAATCTCGTAATTCTGCAAAAGTCTTCTAGAAACATCCCCCTCCTCGCCCGAGTTCATAGTTTTTATTATTATTAATTCTTCGCCCTGATGTGACGTCGTAGATTTCAGTGTTTTTAAACAGAAAAGCTCAAAATAAGACCGTGTGATGCAGAACAAAGGCTGTTTTCTCCGGATTAATTCAGTTACGGAGGCGGATTAATGTCATTTTGTTGCTTTAATTGAGCTTTTTTATGCATTATTTGCATTTTAAATGTTAAAATGTAATTTTATTTAGTTTGAAAGATTCATTAAATGTGTAAATAATGCAAACGAACGTCCTTTATATCTGCAGATTAAGTTCTTAACAGATGCTGATATATTATGTTTGCAGTTGATTATAAATTATTTAATTTACACACGATGTAAAAATGATGAAAAACTCGTATAACTGCAGTTTGCTCTGTTTAATCTGATGCTTTGTTTAAAGTTAACCCACTTTGTTTGACTCAGTTTATGTTAAAACATATTAAATGTCTCGGTTTTAGGAGTTTAAGTGTATTTTTACACTTTAAACACAAAACAAACAGTAAAGATTAAAGTTGTTATAACGACGTCGGACGCATGATCACAGGTACAGAGTGATGTCATCACACAAAAGTGACGTTTAACACGAAAATGTTCCTCTTTTCTTTGAGTTCGTCCTGAAAACTGTTTCCTAAAATGCATTTTTGCACTTTTAATTATTATTATTAAGGCAAATATTATTTTTAATAACATTAAATATGTGAACATGAATCATCTGTGTGACTAAATCATAAATATACACAATGGTGTCGTCTGCATAGAGCAGAACAAACACAAACATTGTTCATAATATGTGAAATATTTAGAGTTTATTATAATTAGTTAATTTAAAGGGGACGTTCCATAAAACACGCGATTACACGTGGTTAAAAATGACAGAATGAGCCAGAGGGCGAGTTTTCATCTGTCGTCCCCTGAACACGATGTGAAACGGCAATAAAACAATATAATGATAATATAATAATAGCATATAGTGTAAGAAAAAGCTTTAATTTAATGTTAAAAGTCATCTTTACACACAGAGACGGTGAAGACGACGCCCCGTGATGGCTGGTTTTTTAATTTCTTGGGGTTTTTGCGCTTTGTTCCGTGAACTTTCATATTAAATGTACATTTGCACATTTAATTATCATTATTTCTACATGCTTTTATATAATTTCTGTCCATATATTTGTTTTATTCCTTATTTCTCACACTGGTCTACGAGCTCAGCGCTCTCATGATCAATTAATGTAAAATAAACTTAAATTAAACGCCATTTATGAAGTGATTTGCATTTAATGTGTGAACTTTATTATGAAAAAGGGTTTTAATATTGTTATTTTAAATTATTACAGTGCTCAAACCGTGCTCCATGAGCTCCCTCTAGTGGTGCGAGAAGGAACCTCCACAATAAAAGCAACTTTAAATATAAAACACTACATTTCAAAATAAAATACTCAACCTTGAGAACCCTGATGTGTAATTTAAAATAAGTTTTACCTACCTGCGAAAAGGAACCTCCACAATAAAAGACACTTTAAATATTTACTCTACTTTAAATATACATATAAAAATAAATTTCAAAATAAAATACTCCAACTTGAGATCCCTGTAATGTAATTTAAATGAGTTTTACCTTCCTACGAAAAGGAACCTCCACAATAAAGGCAACTTCAAATATAAATTACTACATTTCAAAATAAAATACTCAAACTTGAGAACCCTGAAATGTGATTTAAAATAAGTTTTACCCTCTTTTAATGTTTTTTTTCTGCACTAAAATGTTGTGTAAATAAAAATATATGTAGATATTTTATTTGTGTTTTTCTCCTCTGGTTTCTCTGCAGGACGGTCGACGCCCCAAATATATAAATATATATAAATAATATGATAAAAATGTAAATTCTGCGACAGGAAACACGACTGTAATTCATCACACGTGACCATGAAACATTTATTTGTGTATGTTTTCGTATAGATCACATTTTTCCTGTAAGATAAACATGTTTCACACATTTAAACAACAAACTTTTCAGTGTTAATGTGAATTTCTCACCGTTTTTTATCAGCAGCTGTGGCGGAAGTGGAGGAGGCAGAGAGAGGCGACAGGGAGAGGAGTCTGAAGATGACACACCACTTTAACGTCACTGTGACGGACATTTACGGACTTTATCGGACACGCACGGGTCATTAACGACTTTGTTTTAGTTGGTAAAAGCCAATTATCACCGTGACTCAGGTCAGAACTGCGGGAGGAGACACTTCAGGTGCAGAGTAAAAATGTTTAATCACAGAAATCACCGTGAAACTTCCCCAGTTCGTCGCTGACGTCACGTTTTCCGATGTTGAAATTTTGTGTTTTGATAAAAAAATAAAATAAAATAAAGATGTGAATGTGACGTTTGGTGCTGAAGTGGAGATTTCTGATTGAAAGAAAGGAAAAATCATAATTTTGAGTGTATGGATTTCAAAATAAAAGCGTGAAAACACTGAATACGGGTTAAAAAAATGCAGCATTAAGGCGATTTTGTCCTTCGGGAACCATCACCTTATCGTGGTGCGGAGGTTTGTGTGTCCCTGAGAACCGTGTAGTCTGGAGCCTGGTGCTCCTGGTCCCCCGTGGCGGACTGGTCTCAGGCGAGGGGCTAGACTACGGTAGCTTATGCTAGGCTCCGGGCGTAAGGCGTGTCCTCACGCGGACAAGCAGCGCAAGATTGCACTGTTTCACGACCATTCGCCAATATTTGATGTAAAACCATCCTGGACAAACCGTCCTCGTGCGTCACAGTCGTGGTTACATGCTCATTTTCTCCTCCTTCTCTTTAATATATGTTTATTTAATAACAGTAATGACACTTTGGCTGTGAATAAAACAATCATTATCACAATTACTTCCATTTATTTTGTTTTATTCTTCACATTTAAACAAAAGAGCTGAGAAATCTGCTCGATTGCCCGTTTTATTATATATTTTTGCCACATTTGTGACGAGCAATGTGAGATTTTAAGCACAGAAAAATACGTTTTATTTAAACAAGAGCAAAACATTTCATTCATTGTTCATTTTAACGTGTAATAATTAGCACTTTCACTCATACGTCGTCTTAAAACTTGTGCTCGCTCTTTCTGTACGCGCATTAATTTGATTTTGCGCACTTTAACTTTGCGTAAAGTTACAAATTTACCACAATAACAAACCAATGAGATGCCTAGAACATCCAGAAACATTAAGTAAAATCCACAGACCACAGTGGAGTTGGATTATAATTATTTAACATAGTAACCGAGGGTTAAAGCCGCCTTTACTCGGGTAGAACAAAAAAATCAAATAAACAGAAACTCCATTCACTGAACGTGTTTCAGTCACACACACACGCCAGCAACACTTCCACGTAGAGATGACCCTAACAACAAGACACAACCATCTTTCCCTACTCTACCAGCCCTGCCTAACCATTAGTGCTCTTATTTTGAAAGGGGACAGAGTGGAAGTGTTGGTGATGTGAGTGCACCTTACTGAGGTTAAAAATCACACCAGTGAATAAAGTTTCTGATCTTTTATTTCTTATTCTACCAAAGTATAAGCGGCTATAACCCACAGGAACAATAATAAATAATTAAAATGTAATAATCCAGCTTTAATCAAACATCTGCACTGCGGTCTGCGGGTGTTTCTGACCGCTTCCGGGTTGCATGCTTTAATTTTTCTACTCGCAATCGGATTGGATGCGGAACAGCCAATCAGAGCGGAGGTTTTCCCGGTTTCTGATTGGTTGATATTTCGGCACATTTGTAACCCTGGGCCAAGTTAGGCAGCACCGCAGGGGGAGACTGCGACCACGGCGAGTTTAGAGAGGCGTGTGAGGTAAAACGGGTGAAAAGGCTTTTTAATGCACGTTAAAATAAACAAAATAAACATGCAAACACGTTTATTTAGCGCGTAATGTGTTTGTGCACGCCCAAATGAAAACACAGTACACTCGTGTGTGATTTAGTATCAAAATAAAACCTTTATACTCGCAGAATTCACTTATCTGTGCTCAAAATCTCGCTTTAAATTCCTTCTGTCGCGTTATGTAAGCATTTAAATCATGGTTGAACAGGTTTTTTGAGACAAACACGCCTTGATATTATATAAATGTTGATAACAGAGCGACATAAATGACGTTATTTAAAGCCAAAGTATCACAACCGACAGCAAATACACATAAATTAGAGGAAAGGAGGAGAAAATGCAGCAGTTGGTGGGATTACCTACCACCATGACTGTGACGTAGGAGAAAGTGGAGAGATACCAGGCAGCTCCGCGGCGGTTCTTCTTCAGTCTGTTTTTAAGGATATCAAACGGTGGCGAACGGTAGAAAAACAGAGTAATAACGCCTTAAGTTAACCCCCATGTTGGGAAATCAATTGTTTACAAAAAACAACAGGCGAAAACAAGGAACAGGAAGAGAGGCCCTGCCCGGAGAAAGCCTGCGGCCTCCAACTAGGAGCTAGGCCTAGGAAGGAGGGCTCGCGACCGACCGTTTGGTGATAGTTTGCCGCGGAGCCAAGCGAAAAACGGCCCCGGATTGAAAAAAGAAGAAGCGTCGATGTATGTCACCTCTCTGTGGGTGTAAAGATCCGGAGATTATGCGGGAGGTGAAGCGCTACCAGGCGGGCCTGGCGGTGCTTACCTCCACGCACGGTCTCGGTTCGGGAACTGACTGTGCACTCGGCAGGGAGGCAGTAATGGAGGATAGGAGAAGGCGACTCCAGGGCGCCGTGACTAAGAGGGGTGCGAAAATATTAAAACATGAGAAAAATGTATTAAATTAACGTTTCATCGTTAATACATGATTTCCATCAGTACATTAGTGTATTTAAGGCTAACATTAATTAAATTAACGGTTAATTTCACTCCTTTCTGATATAAAGTAACAATTCAAAACCGCCGCACACCCCCCCTGTGATGAGACGTAATGGTTCGGTCCTCTTTTCCACATAGCGCAGCCCGTAAAACCGGTTGTTTGAGCGCGAGACACCGAAGGAGACGAAGTAGGAAGAAAGTGCGGACAGGGCTTGTTGTCATGGAAACAAGAGTAATTTTAAATGATTAAAAGTATTAAAACAAGGCGAAAGTGATGTGAAACAACACAATAAGTCTTTTGTCATGGTTTAAAATGTGTTAAGCTACTGCTAATAAAAACTCCCTAAACAAAAACACTTCCTGTATGTGCAGTGCACCTTCACAATAAGAGCTTAGTAAAAGTGAGTCGACTTTTATTCTGAAGAAGACACAGGATGTAGATCTTTTTACACATCAGCCCTGTTTACTTTACACTAAACATTCACACTAACCGTGTTGTTGAGTTCACACAGAACAGGTTATTTTAATCCCTTCATGCTGACTTGTTCAAACTATTCAACATTTCATCAAAACACAGAATTGGGAACTTGTTTTGATTCATAACTGATTCATTTTTAACAAATAGGTCAATTTAAATAAAAACATATAACACAGTCACATGAACTAGAAGTTATTGTGAATAATAACACATGGATTTAACATATTTATGTTAATTTAAAACAGAAAATGCAGTAAAATCAGCATCTAAAGTGACCTGTGTGTTATATTATTAAACAACACGGTTAGTGTGAATGTTCAGTGTGAACTAAACAGGGCTGCTGTGTGAAGTGCAGTCTGTGTCAAGTTCTACATCCTGTTTCTTCTACAAAATAAAAGTGGTCACTTTTAGCAAGCTCTTAATGTGAAGGCGCACTGCAGGAAGTGTTCTGTTGTTATGTGTGTTAGCATTAGCTTAACTAGCCTTCAGTCCTGACTTCATGTGTGTTGTTGTTTGACTTGTGAGCGCATGGAGACTTGGTTCAGATGGATTTTGTAGCCGAGGTTCTGATGTTTACTGAGATTTCTGCAACATCACTTTATTCTTTAGTGATTCATTTGTGTTTAGGACATTTGTGTCACACTGTGTTTGTTAAATTACTCCAGGGTTCAAGAGTTTAAATGTGACCCAAGGAAAAGTTTCACTTAAACCTTTACTTCAGCAGCAAAACACTACAAGTTATTATTAATAATAACACATGGATTTAACATATTTAAGTTAATTTTAAATAGAAAATGCAGTAAAATCAGCATCTAAAGTGACCTGAGTGTTATATTATTAAACAACACGGTTAGTGTGAATGTTTAGTGTGAACTAAACAGGGCTGTTGTGTGAAGTGCAGTCTGTGTAAAGTTCTACGTCCTGTTTCTTCTAATAAAATAAGAGTCGCCACTTTAAGCAAGCTCTTATTGTGAAGGTGCACTGCAGGAAGTGTTCTGTTGTTATCTTTATCAGCAGCAGCTTAACACATCCTGAACCATGAGAACAGACTCATATCTTCACCTGCTCCTTGTTTCAATACTTTTTATTTTTTTAATCTGTTTTTATTTAATGTTTAGCTCTGGGCTGTTCTGTTGTCCCTTGTTATATATTAAAACATTTATTTAAATTTATATTTTTAACAGTTTAACATTTCATATTTGTAATAAAGATGTTTTTATGGTTGATCAGTGCTGTTTCCGGTTGTGGATAAATGAATGAATGAACAAAAGAATAATCAGCTGTTTAAGAACAATTACTGTCTTTTATTGATCTAGATGACGTCACATCCAAAGTTCACCTTCTCGTAGATTTGCAGTAGAAAAGTCCTCCCGCGTTCACGAGGAGCCAAAATGGCGGCGTCCTTAGGGGAGCCTGCGCCACTGAGCAGCTTTCCATAGGAATGAATGGGGCGCCATTTTGTGTCCGCTGTCCGTTCTTGTTTCTATGTCCATGAGAGAGAGAGAGAGCTGCTTTTTGGCAACAGAAGGTCAAGATGGCGGCTCCCGTGGTTGGATTCAACGTTAGGATAAAGAGGAAAACAGCCGAGAATCCTCTTAAGTGGCCAAATGGATTCTAACCCGGGCTGAATCCAGAACCGCGTCCAAGAAGAACAAGAAGGCGAATCTACGACAAGGTCCACTTTGGATGGGACCTCATCTGCATCAATGAAAGACATTATCAGGACTTACATTGCAACAATAAAAAAGTTTAAAACAGTAAAAAGTTTCCAGGTGAATGTTGTGTGATTCAGGATAAAGTCATCATTTGCAGAGTTTCCCCCAGAAAAGTTGTTTTTCATGGTGTCAGGTGACCGACCGACGTCTTTTTAGACTTTTCTACAATAATCTGGAAACACAGTCACATGAACTAGAAGTTATTGTGAATAATAACACATGGATTTAACATATTTATGTTAATTTCAAATAGAAAATGCAGTAATATCAGCATCTAAAGTGACCTGTGTGTTATATTATTTTATTAAAATAGACCTATTTGTTAAAAATGAATAAAAAAAAGAGACGAAGCAGGAAGAAAGTGCGGACAGGGCTTGTTGTCATGGAAACAAGAGTATTTTTAAATGATTAAAAGTATTAAAACAAGGCGAAAGTGAGGTGAAACAACACAATAAGTCTTTTGTCATGGTTTAATATGTGTTAAGCTGCTGCTAACGAAAACGGAACACTTCCTGTATGTGCAGTGCACCTTCACAATAAGAGCTAGCTAAAAGGAAGTCGACTTTTATTCTGAAGAAGACACAGGATGTAGATCTTTTTACACATCAGCCCTGTTTACTTTACACTAAACATTCACACTAACCGTGTTGTTGAGTTCACACAGAACAGGTTATTTTAATCCCTTCATGCTGACTTGTTCAAACTATTCAACATTTCATCAAAACACAGAATTGGGAACTTGTTTTGATTCATAACTGATTCATTTTTAACAAATAGGTCAATTTTAATCAAACATATAACACAGTCACATGAACTAGAAGTTATTGTGAATAATAACACCTGGATTTAACATATTTATGTTAATTTAAAATAGAAAATGCAGTAAAATCAGCATCTAAAGTGACCTGAGTGTTATATTATTAAACAACACGGTTAGTGTGAATGTTCAGTGTGAACTAAACAGGGCTGCTGTGTGAAGTGCAGTCTGTGTCAAGTTCTACATCCGGTGGCTTCTTCCAAAATAAAAGTCGTCACTTTTAGCACGCTCTTAATGTGAAGGTGCACTGCAGGAAGTGTTCTGTTGTCATGTGTGTTAGCATTAGCTTAACTAGCCTTCAGTCCTGACTTCATGTGTGTGTTGTTGTTGACTTGTGAGCGCATGGAGACTTGGTTCAGATGGATTTTGTAGCCGAGGTTCTGATGTTTACTGAGATTTCTGCAACATCACTTTATTCTTTAGTGATTCATTTGTGTTTAGGACATTTGTGTCACACTGTGTTTGTTCAATTACTCCAGGGTTCAAGAGTTTAAATGTGACCCAAGGAAAAGTTTCACTTAAACCTTTACTTCAGCAGCAAAACACTACAAGTTATTATGAATAATAACACATGGATTTACCATATTTATATTAATTTAGCAATACAATCAGCATCTAAAGTGATCTGTGTGTAATCATTGTTGATTAAAATTGACCTATTTGTTAAAAATGAATCAGTTATGAATCAAAACAAGTTCCCAATTCTGTGTTTTGATGAAATGTTGAATAGTTTGAACAAGTCAGCATGAAGGGATTAAAATAACCTGTTCTGTGTGAACTCAACAACACGGTTAGTGTGAATGTTCAGTGTGAACTAAACAGGGCTGGTGTGTGAAGTGCAGTCTGTGTCAAGTTCTACATCCGGTGGCTTCTTTCAAAATAAAAGTGGTCACTTTTAGCAAGCTCTTAATGTGAAGGTGCACTGCAGGAAGTGTTCTGTTGTTATCTTTATCAGCAGCAGCTTAACACATCCTGAACCATGAGAACAGACTCATGTCTTCACCTGCTCCTTGTTTCAACACTTTTTATTTTTAAATCTTGTTTTTATTTAATGTTTAGCTCTGGGCTGTTCTTTTGTCCCTTGTTATATATTAAAACATTATTTTAATTTATGTTTTTAACAGTTTAACATTTCATATTTGTAATAAAGATGTTTTTATGGTTGATCAGTGCTGTTTCCGGTTGTGGATAAATGAATGAATGAACAAAAGAATAGTCAGCTGTTTAAGAACAATTACTGTCTTTTAGTGATGTAGATGACGTCACATCCAAAGTTCACCTTATCGTAGATTTGCAGTAGAAAAGTCCTCCCGCGTTCACGAGGAGCCAAAATGGCGGCGTCCTTAGGGGAGCCTGCGCCACTGAGCAGCTTTCCATAGGAATGAATGGGGCGCCATTTTGTGTCCGCTGTCCGTTCTTGTTTCTATGTCCATGAGAGAGAGAGAGAGCTGCTTTTTGGCAACAGAAGGTCAAGATGGCGGCTCCCGTGGTTGGATTCAACGTTAGGATAAAGAGGAAAACAGCCGAGAATCCTCTTAAGTGGCCAAATGGATTCTAACCCGTGCTGAATCCAGAACCGCGTCCAAGAAGAACAAGAAGGCGAATCTACGACAAGGTCCACTTTGGATGGGACCTCATCTACATCCATAACAGACACTAACAGCACTTATACAGCTGACTGTTACTTTGGTTATTCACTCATTAAATAAAATATATATAATAATGAAAACAGAACAGCCCAGAGCTAAAGATAAAATGCTTTCTGTGATATATTTAATCAACTGTAACTGTTAGCAACATCAAACACTTCCTGTTTCAGAATAAAGTTTATTTTTGAGATGTCACTAAAATTACACAGTGCTAAGAACAGGATGTTGACAGAAAATCAGAAAATCAGACAAAAACCATCTAAATGATAATTTTTGCAACAATAAAATAAGTTTAAAACAGCAAAAAGTTTCCAAGTGAATGTTGTTTGATTCAGGATAAAGTCTTTATTTGCAGGTTTTCCCCAGAAAAGTTGTCCCCAGACATCTTTCCTGGTACCAAAGAAGACTACAGACCGGTGGCGCTGACGTCGCACCTGATGAAGTCCCTGGAGACGCTGGTCCTGTCACTTCTTCGGCCCCTGGTCAGCTCATCACTGGACCCTCTACAGTTCTCCTAGCTTGCTATCATCGTCCTGCTCCACTGAGTAAATCTGCCCCCACACCCGTCTCCATCAACGGCGTGACTGTTGATGTGGTCCAGGATTAGAGAGACCTTGGAGTAAACCTGGACAACAAACTGGACCGGTCCAAGAACACTGAGGCTGTCTACAAGAAGGGCCAGAGTCGTCTCTGTTTCCTGAGGAGGCTCCGGTCATTCAATGTTTGTAGCACCATGCTGAGGATGTTCTACCAGTCGGTGGGAGCCAGTGCCATATTCTTTGCTGTTGTGTGCTGGGGCAGCAGACTGAGGGGCAGCAGACTGAGGGGCAGCAGGCTGAGGGGCAGCAGACTGAGGGGCAGCAGACTGAGGGGCAGCAGACTGAGGGCAGCAGACTGAAGGGCAGCAGACACAGGTCAGCAGACTGAGGGGCAGCAGACTGAGGGGCAGCAAACTGAGGGCAGCAGACTGAGGGGCAGCTGACTGAGGGCAGCAGACTGAGGGCAGCAGACTGAGGGCAGCAGACTGAGGGGCAGCAGACTGAGGGCAGCAGACTGAGGGCAGTAGACTGAGGGGAAGGAGACTGAGGGGCAGCAGACTGAGGGCAGCAGACTGAGGGGCAGCAGACTGAGCGGCAGCAGACTGAGGGCAGCAGACTGAGGGCAGCAGACTGAGGACAGCAGACGCCAAGAGGATCGGTAAGATCATCAGGAAGGCTGGCTCCGTCCTGGGGGTCAAACTGGACTCTTTGGTGGCGGTGTCTGAGAGGAGGATGCTGTCTGAACTGCACAGCATCCTGGACTACAACTCTCACCCTCTCCACCAGCTGCTGACCTCCAGCAGAAGCACATTCAGCCACAGACTCACTCTCCCCCGGTGTAACACTGAACGCTGGAGGAAGTCTTTTCTTCATCAAACTCTGTAATTCATGATGTTTAAAGGATGTCAGAACATCAGCAGCTCTGACAAAAGCATCTAAATCATAATTATTGCAACAATTTAAAAGTTTAAAACAGTAAAAAGTTTCCAAGTGAATGTTGTTTGATTCAGGATAAAGTCATAATTTGGTATCCAGGAGTCAGGGATTTAGAGCCCCATGAAAAGACGTCACACTGAGCCCCAAACCAGGCACCAGCCACACCAACCGACATCTCTTTAGACTTTTCTACAATAATCTGGAAACACAGTCACATGAACTAGAAGTTATTGTGAATAATAACACATGGATTTAACATATTTATGTTAATTTAAAATAGAAAATGCAGTAAAATCAGCATCTAAAGTGACCTGTGTGTTATATTATTTTATTAAAAAAGACCTATTTGTTAAAAATAAATCAAAACAAGAGACGAAGCAGGAAGAAAGTGTGGACAGGGCTTGTTGTCATGGAAACAAGAGTATTTTAAATGATTAAAAGTATTAAAACAAGGCGAAAGTGAGGTGAAACAACACAATAAGTCTTTTGTCATGGTTTTAAATGTGTTAAGCTGCTGCTAACGAAAACGGAACACTTCCTGTATGTGCACTGCACCTTCACAATAAGAGCTAGCTAAAAGGAAGTCGACTTTTATTTTGAAGAAGACACAGGATGTAGATCTTTTTACACATCAGCCCTGTTTACTTTACACTAAACATTCACACTAACCGTGTTGTTGAGTTCACACAGAACAGGTTATTTTAATCCCTTCATGCTGACTTGTTCAAACTATTCAACATTTCATCAAAACACAGAATTGGGAACTTGTTTTGATTCATAACTGATTCATTTTTAACAAACAGGTCAATTTTAATCAAACATATAACACAGTCACATGAACTAGAAGTTATTGTGAATAATAACACATGGATTTAACATATTTATGTTAATTTAAAATAGAAAATGCAGTAAAATCAGCCTCTAAAGTGACCTGAGTGTTATATTATTAAACAACACGGTTAGTGTGAATGTTCAGTGTGAACTAAACAGGGCTGCTGTGTGAAGTGCAGTCTGTGTCAAGTTCTACATCCGGTGGCTTCTTCCAAAATAAGAGTCGTCCCTTTTACCAAGCTCTTATTGTGAAGGTGCACTGCAGGAAGTGTCCTGTTGTTATGTGTGTTAGCATTAGCTTAACTAGCCTTCAGTCCTGACTTCATGTGTGTTGTTGTTGACTTGTGAGCGCATGGAGACTTGGTTCAGATGGATTTTGTAGCCGAGGTTCTGATGTTTACTGAGATTTCTGCAACATCACTTTATTCTTTAGTGATTCATTTGTGTTTAGGACTTTTGTGTCACACTGTGTTTGTTCAATTACTCCAGGGTTCAAGAGTTTAAATGTGACCCAAGGAAAGGTTTCTAATCCAAGTCTCCATGCGCTCACAAGTCAAACAACAACACACACATGAAGTCAGGACTGAAAGCTAGTTAAGCTAATGCTAACACACACACAACAACAGCAGCCTGATGATGTTCAATGTTCCTCTAAAAACTCTGTGTTTGGTGAAAGAGCGTTTAAATATTTAGCTCCTTTATCTTTAAAATAAACTCCAGATCGTTTCATCAACACGGAGCGTTTCAAAATCAGCATTAAGGACTTTTTAAACTGTCTCTGATCTGCTTCTTTATTTTTAATGTTTTATTTTGTAGATTTATCGTGTTTAGTTGTGTGTTGGTTTGGTTTTAAATGTGAAACTTGTGTGTTTATGCTGCTGTCTTGGTCAGGACTCCTTTGGAAAAGAGACTTTAAACCTCAGTGGGAATATTCCTGCTTAAATAAAGGGGAATCAAATCCCCAAACCCGCCCGGCCCCTCACACCCTGGGCCCCTCCAGAGAAGACCAGGGTCCAACCCCTATCCAGGAGCACGGGTCCAGATCCAGACTGTGTGTGGAGGTGAGCCCCCCCAGATCTAACTGGGAGCTCCACCTCCCTCACAAGCTCAGTGAGGGAGGGAGTTTAAGTCTGAGAGCCCTCTCACTCTCCTCACCTCATCACGGTCACCATCTCTGAGCGCTCTCTTGTTTTCATTCAGGACGGCCTTAATGTCCTCCGTGATCCAGGATTTGTTGTTTGGGTTTGTAGCAATGGAAGCTTTGAACATTGCCCACTCCGGTTCGATGCCCCCAACCTCCACAGGGACGCCAGAAAAGCTCCGCTGGAGGTGTGAGTTGAAGGAGGCGACCAGCTCGTCCACCGGGGTGAACTCCAACACCGCGGTGCTTAACCAGGTATTCAGGAGTCTCCTCACACCCTGGGCCAGAAAGAGTCAAACCCCTAAATGTTGTGTGATTCAGGATAAAGTCATCATTTGCAGAGTTTCCCCCAGAAAAGTAGTTTTTCATGGTGTCAGGTGACCGACCGACGTCTTTTTACACTTTTCTACAATAATCTGGAAACACAGTCACATGAACTGGAAGTTATTGTGAATAATAACACATGGATTTAACATATTTATGTTAATTTAAAATAGAAAATGCAGTAAAATCACCATCTAAAGTGACCTGTGTGTTATATTATTTTATTAAAATTGACCTATTTGTTCAAAATGAATCAAAACAAGAGACGAAGCAGGAAGGAAGTGCGGACAGGGCTTGTTGTCATGGAAACAAGAGTATTTTTAAATGATTAAATGTATTAAAACAAGGCGAAAGTGAGGTGAAACAACACAATAAGTCTTTTCTCATGGTTTTAAATGTGTTAAGCTGCTGCTAACGAAAACGGAACACTTCCTGTATGTGCAGTGCACCTTCACAATAAGAGCTAGCTAAAAGGAAGTCGGCTTTTATTTTGAAGAAGACACAGGATGTAGATCTTTTTACACATCAGCCCTGTTTCCTTTACACTAAACATTCACACTAACCGTGTTGTTGAGTTCACACTGAACAGGTTCTTTTAATCCCTTCATGCTGACTTGTTCAAACTATTCAACATTTCATCAAAACACAGAATTGGGAACTTGTTTTGATTCATAACTGATTCATTTTTAACAAACAGGTCAATTTTAATCAAACATATAACACAGTCACATGAACTAGAAGTTATTGTGAATAATAACACATGGATTTAACATATTTATGTTAATTTAAAATAGAAAATGCAGTAAAATCAGCATCTAAAGTGACCTGAGTGTTATATTATTAAACAACACGGTTAGTGTGAATGTTCAGTGTGAACTAAACAGGGCTGCTGTGTGAAGTGCAGTCTGTGTCAAGTTCTACATCCGGTGGTTTCTTCCAAAATAAAAGTCGTCACTTTTAACAAGCTCTTAATGTGAAGGTGCACTGCAGGAAGTGTTCTGTTGTTATCTTTATCAGCAGCAGCTTAACACATCCTGAACCATGAGAACAGACTCATGTCTTCACCTGCTCCTTGTTTCAACACTTTTCATTTTTTAAATAAACTCTTGTTTCCATGACAACAAGCCCTGTCTGCACTTCCTTCCTACTTCGTCTCCTTCTGTCTCTCGTGCTCATACAACCTTTTTTACGGGTTACAAAAGCAACTTTAAAAAACAGCTCACTGCTGCAGCTTCAGCATTGGAAGCTTTGAACTTTGCCTGTTCAGCTTCACCAGAGAAGAACCGGGTCAAACCCGGATCCAGGGTTCAGGGGCGGCTCCGGGGATTCAGAGCCCCATGAAAAGACGTCACACTGAGCCCCAAACCAGGCACCAGCCACAACCAAGTGCATTTCTGTAACTTCCACAGCACAGGGACCCTCTGGAGGATCAGGCTCAGGCTGAAGACCTGACTCAGGACTCCACACAGCTGGGGGCACAGTGGGAAATACACCATCTGGGCCTGGAGCTTTGCCAGAGTGGAGTCTGGTCAACTGTCTTCTCACCAGGTCTGGCATTGAGGTCACTGTAGGTCATCAGGTCGTGGAAGACAGTATGTGGAGCAGGGGGGAGGGGTGAAAAGAGGTGGTGAGGGGAAGCTAAGGGGTCTGTCAGGAGGAGGAGCAGGGGGAGGTAAAGTGGCATTAGTTGAGGGGCCGGCAGCAGCAGAGTCATGTGGGGGATCGGCCGCAGTATCAAACCTATTGAATAATAGGTTCAGTGTGTTGGTCTGGTCCACATGATCCACCAACCCGGTGCTACCTTCTTCTGGAACCTGGTGATGGTTCTCAGGCCACTCCACGCGTCCCTCATGTTGGAGTTTGTTCTCCAGCTTTCTCCTGTAATGGTCTTTAGCCTCCCTGAGTTTAAGTCTGAGGACCCCTCTCACTCTCCTCACCTCATCACGGTCGCCATCTCTGAACGCTCTCTTCTCTTCATTCAGGACGGACTTAATGACCTCCGTGATCCAGGGTTTGTTGTTTAAGTTTGTAGCAATGGAAGCTTTGAACATTGCCGACCCCGGTTCGATGCCCCCAACCTCCACAGGGACGCCAGAAAAGCTCCGCCGGAGGTGTGAGTTGAAGATTCGGTGCATTTACACAAACAACAGTCAGTCCCCCCATCCGCAGGTGTAAGGAGGCGACCATCTCGTCCACCGTGGTAAACTCCAACACTGTGGTGCTTAACCGGGTATTCAGGAGTCTCCTCACACCCTGGGCCAGAAAGAGTCAAACCCCCTAAATGTTGTGTGATTCAGGGTAAAGTCATAATTTTCAGAGTTTCCCCCAGAAAAGTTGTTTTTCATGGTGTCAGGTGACCGACCGACGTCTTTTTACACTTTTCTACAATAATCTGGAAACACAGTCACGTGAACTAGAAGTTATTGTGAATAATAACACATGGATTTAACATATTTATGTTCATTTAAAATAGAAAATGCAGTAAAATCAGCATCTAAAGTGACCTGTGTGTTATATTATTAAACAACACGGTTAGTGTGAATGTTCAGTGTGAACTAAACAGGGCTGCTGTGTGAAGTGCAGTCTGTGTCAAGTTCTACATCCGGTGGCTTCTTCCAAAATAAAAGTCGTCCCTTTTAGCAAGCTCTTAATGTGAAGGTGCACTGCAGGAAGTGTTCTGTTGTTATCTTTATCAGCAGCAGCTTAACACATCCTGAACCATGAGAACAGACTCATGTCTTCACCTGCTCCTTGTTTCAACACTTTTTCTTTTTAAATCTGTTTTTATTTAATGTTTAGCTCTGGGCTGTTCTGTTGTCCCTTGTTATAAATTAAAACATTTTTATTTAATTTATTTTTTAACAGTTTAACATTTGATATTTGTAATAAAGATGTTTTTATGGTTGATCAGAGCTGTTTCCGGTTGTGGATAAATTAATGAATGAACAAAAGAATAGTCAGCTGTTTAAGTACAATTACTGTCTTTTAGTGATCTAGATGACGTCACATCCAAAGTTCACCTTCTCGTAGATTTGCAGTAGAAAAGTCCTCCCGCGTTCACGAGGAGCCAAAATGGCGGCGTCCTTAGGGGAGCCTGCGCCACTGAGCAGCTTTCCATAGGAATGAATGGGGCGCCATTTTGTGTCCGCTGTCCGTTCTTGTTTCTATGTCCATGAGAGAGAGAGAGAGCTGCTTTTTGGCAACAGAAGGTCAAGATGGCGGCTCCCGTGGTTGGATTCAACGTTAGGATAAAGAGGAAAACAGCCGAGAATCCTCTTAAGTGGCCAAATGGATTCTAACCCGTGCTGAATCCAGAACCGCGTCCAAGAAGAACAAGAAGGCGAATCTACGACAAGGTCCACTTTGGATGGGACCTCATCTGCATCAATAACAGACACTAACAGGACTTACATTGCAACAATAAAATCAGTTTAAAACAGTAAAAAGTTTCCAAGTGAATGTTGTGTGATTCAGGATAAAGTCATAATTTTCAGAGTTTCCCCCAGAAAAGTAGTTTTTCATGGTGTCAGGTGACCGACCGACATCTTTTTACACTTTTCTACAATAATCTGGAAACACAGTCACATGAACTAGAAGTTATTATTAATAATAACACATGGATTTAACATATTTATGTTAATTTAAAATAGAAAATGCAGTAAAATCAGCATCTAAAGTGACCTGTTTGTTAAAAATGAATCAAAACAAGAGGCAGAGTTTTAAAAAAGTGTGGACAGGGCTTGTTGTCATGGATACAAGAGTTTATTTAAAAAGAAAAAGTGTTGAAACAAGGAGCAGGTGAGGTGAGACAAGACATGAGTCTGTTCTCATGGTTCAGGATGTGTTAAGCTGCTGCTGATAAAGATAACAACACAACACTTCCTGCTGTGCACCTTCACATTAAGAGCTTGATAAAAGTGACGACTTTTATTTTGAAAGAAGCCACCGGATGTAGAACTTGACACAGACTGCACTTCACACAGCAGCCCTGTTTAGTTCACACTGAACATTCACACTAACCGTGTTGTTTAATAATATAACACTCAGGTCACTTTAGATGCTGATTTTACTGCATTTTCTATTTTAAATTAACATAAATATGTTAAATCCATGTGTTATTATTCACAATAACTTCTAGTTCATGTGACTGTGTTATATGTTTGATTTAAATTGACCTATTTGTTAAAAATGAATCAGTTATGAATCAAAACAAGTTCCCAATTCTGTGTTTTGATGAAATGTTGAATAGTTTGAACAAGTCAGCATGAAGGGATTAAAATAACCTGTTCTGTGTGAACTCAACAACACGGTTAGTGTGAATGTTTAGTGTAAAGTAAACAGGGCTGATGTGTAAAAAGATCTACATCCTGTGTCTTCTTCAAAATAAAAGTTCACTTCCTTTTAGCCAGCTCTTATTGTGAAGGTGCACTGCACATACAGGAAGTGTTCCGTTTTCGTTAGCAGCAGCTTAACACATTTTAAACCATGAGAAAAGACTTATTGTGTTGTTTCACCGTACTTTCGCCTTGTTTTAATACTTTTAATCATTTAAAAATACTCTTGTTTCCATGACAACAAGCCCTGTCCACACTTTCTTCCTACTCTGTCTCCTTCTGTCTCTCACACTCATACAAACGGTTTTACAGGTCGTGAAAGTAAAGTGAAAAAACAACACACTACTGCAGCTTCTGGAACAAGAGTCGACTTTGGCCTTTTTTGTAGACCGCCTCTGTGTTTCTAGTCCAGTTCATGGACAGTTCGATCGGCCCCTGCACCGCAAACATCTTCTCACGCAGTAGAGCCGGACGGATGGTGTTGGATGCACTGAAGTCAAAGAACATGACTCTCACGGTGCTCGCAGGTTTGTCCAGATGACTGCAGACTCTGTTCAGCAGGTAGGTGATGCAGTCCTCAACTCCCAGGTGGGGCTGGAGGGTGAACTGTAGTGGATCAGTGAAGGGTCTGACCAAAGGCCTCAGCTGCTCCAGGACCAGTCTCTCCATGGTCTTCATGATGTGGGACGTCAGGGCCACCAGTCTGTTTCCTGAGGCCATTAGGACGCAGCATCTTTGGCACAGGCACGAGGCAGGACATCTTCCACAGCACAGGGACCCTCTGGAGGTGCAGGCTCAGGCTGAAGACCTGACTCAGGACTCCACACAGCTGGGCAGCACAGGCTTTAAGCACAGTGGGAAATACACCATCGGGGCCGGCAGCTTTGCCAGAGTGGAGTCTCGTCAACTGTCTTCTCAGCAGGTCTGGCGTGAAGGTCACTGTAAAGATGTCCGTCGGGGCAGGGCTGAGGTCATCAGGATGTGGAGGTTTGTTTTTGGGGTTTGTAGCAATGGAAGCTTTGAATATTGCCGACTCCGGTTCGATGCCCCCAACCTCCACAGGGACGCCAGAAAAGGTCCGCCGGAGGTGTGAGTTGAAGATTCGGTGCATTTACACAAACAACAGTGAGAGTTTCCCCTCCACCACCCGCAGTTGAAAGGAGGCGACCATCTCGTCCATTGGGGTGAACTCAAACACTGTGGTGCTCTGCCGAGGGTTTGTGAGTCTCCCCACACCCGCCCGGCGCCTCACACCCTGGGCAACTCCAGAGAAGACCAGGGTCCAACCCCTATCTAGGAGTACGGGTCCAGATCCAGACTGTGTGCGGAGGTGAGCCCCCCCAGATCTAACTGGTAGCTCCACCTCCCTCACAAGCTCCGGCTCCTTCCCCCACAGAGAGGAGACGCTCCACGTCCCCAGAGCCTCTGCTGCCCGGGTCTGGACCCTCCAGGCCCCTCACCTTCACTGTCCTCCGTGCAGCAGCGCACCTGACCCCAGTGGTTCCTCCTGTGAGTGGTGGGCCCACAGGAAGGAGAGGAAGGAGGTGCCATGTCATTTTTCTGGCTGTCCCCTCCACCTAGGCCTGGCTCCAGACGGGGGCCCCGGGCTTCCTCCGGGCAGGGTCTCTCTTCCTCTTCCTGGTTTGTCCGTAGAGTCTTTGTGAACCATTCTTAGTCCGGCCCCTCGTCTGAGACCGCTCTGCCATGGGAGACCAGGAGCACCAGGCTCCAGACAACACAGCCCTCAGGTTCACAGGGACACACAAACCTCTCCACCACGATAAGGTGATGGTTCCCAGAGAGGAACCATTTTAATATGTTTTGATTAAATGTTGAATAGTTTGAACAAGTCAGCATGAAGGGATTAAAATAAACTGTTCAGTGTGAACTAAACAGGGCTGGTGTGTGAAGTGCAGTCTGTGTAAAGTTCTGCATCCTGTGTCATCTTCCAAAATAAAAGTTAACTCACTTTTAGCAGTTACAGGCTCTTATTGTGAAGGTGCACTGCAGGAAGTGTTCTGTTTTTATCTTAATCAGCAGCAGCTTAACACATCCTGAACCATGAGAACAGACTCAGGTCTTGTCTCACCTCACCTGCTCCTTGTTTCAATACTTTTTATTTTTAAATAAACTCTTGTATCCATGACAACAAGCCCTGTCCACACTTCCTTCCTACTCTGTCTCCTTCTGTCTCTCACGCTCATACAAACGGTTTTAAGGGTCGTACACAGACAATAATAAAAACAGTGCGGACGTTAAAAGTGCAGAGATTTAGCAGAAAGCTGAGGTGAACATAAAAGTGTTCAGTCTAGTTTTAAAAGTGGTCAGAGTGAAAGTCTCACATCTGCAGGAAGTTGATTCCAGCTGTTTGTTGCATAATGACTGAAAGACGCTTTCCCTCGATTTGAGTTTACTCTGCGAACCACAGAGGATCTTAGTGATCTAGAAGGCTGACGTAGTGGGAGCATATCAGTGATATACCTCGGCCCTTTTTATAATACTTTTGAGTAAATTTCAGAGCCTGTACTTTTTACTTTTACTTAAGTTATTTTTTAGCCATCTCTGTATATATATTTTTATATTTCATATTTTTAATGACTGAATAACCAAAGTAACAGTCAGCTGTTTAAGTGCTGTTAGTGTCTGTTATTGCTGTAGATGAGGTCCCATCCAAAGTGGACCTTGTCGTAGATTTGCCTTCTTGTTCTTCTTGGACGCGGTTCTGGATTCAGCCCGGGTTAGAATCCATTTGGCCACTTAAGAGGATTCTCGGCTGTTTTCCTCTTTATCCTAACGTTGAATCCAACCACGGGAGCCGCCATCTTGACCTTCTGTTGCCAAAAAGCAGCTCTCTCTCTCTCTCATGGACATAGAAACAAGAACGGACAGCGGACACAAAATGGCGCCCCATTCATTCCTATGGAAAGCTGCTCAGTGGCGCAGGCTCCCCTAAGGACGCCGCCATTTTGGCTCCTCGTGAACACGGGAGGACTTTTCTACTGCAAATCTACGAGAAGGTGAACTTTGGATGTGACGTCATCTACATCACTAAAAGACAGTAATTGTTCTTAAACAGCTGACTATTCTTTTGTTCATTCATTCATTTATCCACAACCGGAAACAGCACTGATCAACCATAAAAACATCTTTATTACAAATATGAAATGTTAAACTGTTAAAAAATACATTAAAAAAATGTTTTAATTTATAACAAGAGACAACAGAACAGCCCAGAGCTAAACATTAAATAAAAACAGATTTAAAAAAGGAAAAGTGTTGAAACAAGGAGCAGGTGAAGACATGAGTCTGTTCTCATGGTTCAGGATGTGTTAAGCTGCTGCTAATAAAGATAACAACAGAACACTTCCTGCAGTGCACCTTCACAATAAGAGCTGGCTAAAAGTGACCACTTTTATTTTGGAAGAAGCCACCGGATGTAGAACTTGACACAGACTGCACTTCACACAGCAGCCCTGTTTAGTTCACACTGAACATTCACACTAACCGTGTTGTTTAATAATATAACACTCAGGTCACTTTAGATGCTGATTTTACTGCATTTTCTATTTTAAATTAACATAAATATGTTAAATCCATGTGTTATTATTCACAATAACTTCTAGTTCATGTGACTGTGTTATATGTTTGATTAAAATTGACCTATTTGTTAAAAATGAATCAGTTATGAATCAAAACAAGTTCCCAATTCTGTGTTTTGATGAAATGTTGAATAGTTTGAACAAGTCAGCATGAAGGGATTAAAATAACCTGTTCTGTGTGAACTCAACAACACGGTTAGTGTGAATGTTTAGTGTAAAGTAAACAGGGCTGATGTGTAAAAAGATCTACATCCTGTGTCTTCTTCAAAATAAAAGTCGATTTCCTTTTAGCTAGCTCTTATTGTGAAGATGCAGTGCACATACAGGAAGTGTTCAGTTTTCGTTAGCAGCAGCTTAACACATTTAAAACCATGAGAAAAGACTTATTGTGTTGTTTCACCTCACTTTCGCCTTGTTTTAATACTTTTAATCATTTAAAAATACTCTTGTTTCCATGACAACAAGCCCTGTCCGCACTTTCTTCCTACTCTGTCTCCTTCTGTCTCTCACACTCATACAAACGGTTTTACAGGTCGTGAAAGTAAAGTGAAAAAACAACACAACGCTGCAGCTTCTGGAACAAGAGTCGACTTTGGCCTTTTTTGTAGACCGCCTCTGCGTTTCTAGTCCAGTTCATGGACAGTTCGATCGGCCCCTGCATCGCAGCCATGTTCTCACGCAGTAGAGCCGGACGTCAAAGAACATGACTCTCACGGTGCTCGCAGGTTTGTCCAGATGACTGCAGACTCTGTTCAGCAGGTAGGTGATGCAGTCCTCAACTCCCAGGTGGGGCTGGAGGGTGAACTGTAGTGGATCAGTGAAGGGCCCGACCAAAGGCCTGAGCTGCTCCAGGACCAGTCTCTCCATGGTCTTCATGATGTGGGACGTCAGGGCCACCAGTCTGTTTCCTGAGGCCATTAGGACGCAGCGTCTTTGGCACAGGCACGAGGCAGGACGTCTTCCACAGCACAGGGACCCTCTGGAGGTGCAGGCTCAGGCTGAAGACCTGACTCAGGACTCCACACAGCTGGGGGGCACAGGCTTTAAGCACAGTGGGAAATACACCATCGGGGCCGGCAGCTTTGCCAGAGTGGAGTCTCGTCAACTGTCTATCCAGCAGGTCTGGCGTGAAGGTCACTGTAAAGATGTTTGTCGGGGCTGAGGTCATCAGGATGTGGAGGTTTGTTTTTGGGGTTTGTAGCAATGGAAGCTTTGAACATTGCCGACCCCGGTTCAATGCCCCCAACCTCCACACGGACGCCAGAAAAGCTCCGCCGGAGGTGTGAGTTGAAGATTCGGTGCATGTGCACAAACAACAGTCAGAGTTTTCCCCACCACCCGCAGGTGCAAGGAGGCGACCATCTCGTCCATTGGGGTGAACTCAAACACTGTGGTGCTCTGCCGAGGGTTTGAGAGTCTCCCCACACCCGCCCGGCGCCTCACACCCTGGGCACCTCCAGAGAAGACCAGGGTCCAACCCCTATCTAGGAGTACGGGTCCAGATCCAGACTGTGTGTGGAGGTGAGCCCCCCCAGATCTAACTGGGAGCTCCACCTCCCTCACAAGCTCCGGCTCCTTCCCCCACAGAGAGGAGACGCTCCACGTCCCCAGAGCCTCTGCTGCCCGGGTCTGGACCCTCGAGGCCCCTCACCTTCACTGCCCCCCGTGCAGCAGCGCACCTGACCCCAATGGTTCCTCCTGTGAGTGGTGGGCCCACAGAATGGAGAGGGGGGAGGTGCCAGGGCACTTTTTCGGGCTGTCCCCTCCGTTTGGGCCTGGCTCCAGACGGGGGCCCCGGGCTTCCTCCGGGCAGGGTCTCTCTTCCTCTTCCTTGTTTGTCCGTAGAGTCTTTGTGAACCGTTCTTAGTCCGACCCCTCGTCTGAGACCGCTCTGCCATGGGAGACCAGGAGCACCAGGCTCCAGACAAACAGCCCTCAGGTTCACAGGGACACACAAACCTCTCCACCACGATGAGGTGATGGTTCCCGGAGAGGAACCATTTTAATATGTTTTGATGAAATGTTGAATAGTTTGAACAAGTCAGCATGAAGGGATTAAAATAACCTGTTCAGTGTGAACTCAACAGGGCTGGTGTGTGAAGTGTAGTCTGTGTAAAGATCTACATCCTGTGTCATCTTCCAAAATAAAAGTGGTCACTTTTAGCAAGCTCTTATTGTGAAGGTGCACTGCAGGAAGTGCTCTGTTGTTATCTTTATCAGCAGCAGCTTAACACATCCTGAACCATGAGAACAGACTCATGTCTTGTCTCACCTCACCTGCTCCTTGTTTCAACACTTTTTCTTTTTTAAATAAACTCTTGTATCCATGACAACAAGCCCTGTCCACACTTTCTTCCTACTCTGTCTCCTTCTGTCTCTCGCACTCATACAAACAGTTTTACACAAACAACAGTCAGAGTTCCCCCCCTCCACCTGCAGGTGTAAGGAGGCGACCCCCTCGTCCACCGGGGGGAACTCCAACACTGCGGTGCTTAGCCGGTGATTCAGGAGTATCCCCACACCCGCCCTGCACCCCACAGCCTGGGCAACTCCAGAGAAGAACCGGGTCAAACCTGGATCCAGGAGTCAGGGGCGCCTCCAGGGATTTTTAGCCCCATGAAAAGACGTCACACTGAGCCCCAAACCAGGCACCAGACACAACAACCAAGTGCATTTCTGTAACGGGATGTCCAGAACCAAATGGACCCATTTAAACTTTAAATACCTTAAAATAACTCTACTCAGTGTAGCAGTGAATCTGGTGAGTGAGGTGACACAGTGGAGCTGCACCAAGTTTGATTGTCAGTCCTGACTTCATGTGTGTGTTGTTGTTGACTTGTGAGCGCATGGAGACTTGGTTCAGATGGATTTTGTAGCCGAGGTTCTGATGTTTATTGAGATTTCTGCAACATCACTTTATTCTTTAGTGATTCATTTGTGTTTAGTGCATTTGCCCTGTTTAAAAAGGGGAACCAGAGGGTGTGAGCCAATTACAGGGGTATCACACTACTCAGCCTCCCTGGTGAAGTCGACTCCAAGGTGCTGGAAAGGAGGTTCTGTGTGAACTAAACAGGGCTGCTGTGTGAAGTGCAAAGTTCTACATCCTGTGTCTTCTTCAAAAATAAAAGTCTACTCACTTTTAGCAGTTACACGCTCTTAATGTGAAGGTGCACTGCAGGAAGTGTTCTGTTTTTATCTTTATTAGCAGCAGCTTAACACATCCTGAACCATGAGAACAGACTCATGTCTTGTCTCACCTCACCTGCTCCTTGTTTCAATACTTTTTCTTTTTTAAATAAACTCTTGTATCCATGACAACAAGCCCTGTCCACACTTCCTTCCTACTCTGTCTCCTTCTGTCTCTCACGCTCATACAAACAGTTTTAGGGGTCGTACACAGACAATAATAAAAACAGTGTGGACGTTAAAAGTGCAGAGATTTAGCAGAAAGCTGAGGTGAACATAAAAGTGTTCAGTGTAGTTGTAAAAGTGGTCAGAGTGAAAGTCTCACACCTTCAGGAAGTTGATTCCAGCTGTTTGTTGCATAATGACTGAAAGATGCTTTCCCTTGATTTGAGTTTACTCTGCGAACCACAGAGGATCTTAGTGATCTAGAAGGCTTATGTAGTGGGAGCATATCAGTGATATACTTCGGCCCTGGACCATGAAGTGAAGCCTGAGCACAGATTAAGTTTCCTCATCAACCCAATTTCAGGAACAGAGACTTGAACAGTCTATTTCCAAGAACCAGCTCAGGGGCAGTGCCTCTGTTTCAACACCAGAGGTCACCTGTGCACAGGAAACCCCTCTAGTCCACCACACCAACTCATCTGTTAAGTCTAGAGTTCATGTCACTGTTGTTGATTTAAAACACTTCCTTGTTTCAAGGTCAGTTACACGTCACTTGAAGAAGCAGGTTGAGATGGCAGGTCCTTGTGGACATGGCCGGGGGATTATGTGGAGATCAGGGAGACGGCCTGGGGGAAGAACCTGTTTCTGTGTCTGGTGGTCTTGGCGTACAGAGCTCTGTGACGCCCCCCAGAGGGAAGAAGTGCAGACAGTGTGTTTGCAGGTGTGAGGGGTCTGCAGTGATGCTTCCTGCCCCTTTTCTTCACTCTGGACTGGTTTAGGTCCTGAAGGGAGGGCAGGTCGGCCCAGATGAGTCTTTCTGCAGACCTGATTGTCCGTTGCAGTCTGTTCCTGTTTGGTGGCTGATCGATGGAAAACCCTTTCAAAGCATCTTCAATTCCCCTCCCACCTTGCCAGGGCCCTGTTTATCGATTTTACTTCTGCTTTTAACAGCATGCAGATTCACACCCTGCTGCAGAGACTTATTGATATCGGAGTAAATGGCGGCATTATCCACCTTGTTAGGGACTTCCTCTCTGACCGCCCTCAACAGGTTCTGATTAATAACACTCGGTCCGACATCATTGTGCTTAACACTGGTGCTCTGCAGGGGACTATTTCATCCCCATTACTTTTCTCCATATACACAAACAAATTCCAATTAGATGTGGAAAACTTTAGTTTGTTGAAGTATGCGGATGATACGGCCCTGGTTGCCTTATTGAAGAAGGGGGACATAGTTGGAGAGGAAGTACACAGAGCACATGTGTCAGCTCTCCAGAAGTGGTGCGATGAAAGCTTCTTAGAGATCAACAGAACAAAAACACAGGAACTTGTCCTTTATGAAATGGACCCTGTGCAGCCCCTTATGAATAAGGGACAAACTGTAGAGGTAGTTCTCAAGGTCAAATATCTTGGTACAGATTCATAAAACACGGGACGTGATGTTGAGACTGTCCATTGTGCCAATAGATGCGGTGCACTCACATGAGATTTGCAGTGATGTTGAGAGTGGCATGGGAGATCTGTTCCTGAGGATGGGGTTAGATGTAAAATTTCGGGACACATCCTCAGTAGTGTTCCTTTGAATCAACGGGTGTTTTGGCCTTTAAACACTATACACCCTCATCACAGGTGGCCAGCTACAGGGTGATCAAGCTTGTGTCCCATGCCCAATCATTAGGAGTAGCCTAGCTGTAAAATGGCTAATATCACAAGCGACTATGCAAGGCAGGGGCGTCCTCTTCCCTGAGCCAAGCCTACAGCTGACCGCATACCTCATGGACCCTCCTCAGGTTGGAGGGTTGGGATTCGGGCTCTCAGGTCAGGAGGGGGGGGGGTCATGTTCTTAGGGCCCAGCAAGGGTCCTTCCGTTTAATCCATAGCCCCTTCGTGCCCCTTTCAGCTGCTTCAGAAACTGATCTGATGGTCTGCCGCAGAGCCTGTCCCTGGAGTCCAAGTTCCTTCAGCAGCCTGATGGTGGAAGAGGCCACGAATCCTCTACATCCGACTTCAACCGGACACACTTTTGCATTTCAGCCATGTTGAATTGCGTCTGCTGCTAGCTCCGTGTATCGCAGCTTTTTTCGCTCATAGGCCTCCTCGACAGAGTTCTCCCACGGGACTGTGAGTTCTTCGATGAACACAGATCTTCGTGAAGGAGACCAGAGTACCATGTCTGGCCTAAGGTTGGTGGTCGCGATCTCAGATGGAAAATGAGCTGCTGGCCAACATCAACAAGCATTTTCCAGTCCCAGACCATGGCCAGGTGTCCAGTTTCTGGCTTCGTAGCAGTATGCTCTGGCTTTTCCTGTCCCTCCCGGATGAATGTTATTGTTTTCATGGGGTTGTTTGGTCTTGGGGTTAAGGAGTTGGTTGCATTCCTCTTGATCTCAGTTGCTGCAGCCAGGCTCTTGAGGACTTGTTGTGCCTCCAGGTGTAGCGGCCTTGTGTGAGGCTTGTCTTGCAACCTGTCCATATATGCCTGAGAGACGCTGGAGCTGGGCAATGAGGGCAGGTTGGATCCTCGCCATACCACTGATATAGGTTCTTTGGTGATGGAAGCACATCATATACATGAATTGATTGCAACCTAAATTTCAGTGAAAACACTGACTATATTTTTAAAACTTGTAACCAACGTCTCCACCTGCTACGCAAGCTCAGCTCCTTTAGAGTGAGGGAGGTTATTATGGAAACAGTTTATAAGAACCTGATAGAGAGCGTTTTAACCTTTAACATGGCGATGTGGTACGGTGATCTAAACATCAAAGGAAGAAGCTGCAGAGAAGAGGAAACGTAGCCTCAGAAATCACAGGGATGAGACAGAAACAGTTAAGTTGTACGTACGAGGAAGTGCAAACGCTCCCTCTCATCCACTCAACGGGGAGTTTGAACTTCTTCCCTCTGGTAGACGACACAAGGCACCAAGGGCAAATCCTGATGCCATTGGAGCAGTGAACACCGTGTCCCGTCGATGCGTTTTTATTGTTATTGCCACGGCTGTCCTGCTCTTTACCCTGAGGATGTTTGCGTGTAAGTGTTGTTGTTGGTGTCGTCCTGTTTGTTGCTTTCATGAGACCAAAGACAAATTTCCACATTTTGGAAAATAAATGAAACCAAAACAAACCAAAACACATGAGCACAGATGAAGTTTCCTCATCAACCCAACTTCAGGAACAGAGACTTGAACAGTCTATTTCCAAGAACCAGCTCAGGGGCAGTGCCTCTGTTTCAACACCAGAGGTCACCTGTGCACAGGAAACCCCTCTAGTCCACCACACCAACTCATCTGTTAAGTCTAGAGTTCATGTCACTGTTGTTGATTTAAAACACTTTGAAAAATATCAGTGATGCTGATGAACATACTCTGATATAGTAAATATGCAACGGGTGAAATAAAAAGACAAAACACATCAAGTATATTTATACATTTAAATATCAAGCATCAGGTGATTCAGCACCAGCCTCTGGAAGGACTTCATGACCTCAGACGTCAGGGCCACGGGTCTGTAGTCCTTCAGCTCCGTGATGGTGGTTTTTTGGGGACCAGGATGATGGTGGAGCGTTTGAAGCAGGAGGGGACTTCACACAGCTCCAGAGATCTGTTGGAGATCTGAGTGAAGATGGGGGCCAGCTGGTCAGAGCAGAGTCTCAGGCAGGATGGGGACACATGTATCTCATTGTATCACAGCTGTTGTTACCACGACTCATCACTGATCATATTTACCACCATAATTATTATTATCATTGTCTTATTGTAGGACTTACAACAGTGGGCACAAACCTCTGCTGGCTCATCACATATAAAGATCAAAGTCCCTGTTTGACTGTTGTGGAGGGTGCACAGTGTGTTCATGTTGTTCAGGACCTGCAGTGTGATCATGCTGCACGGGAGCACGACGCTGTCGTAGATCACAATAGTTTAAGTTGGTGAAGTGAAATGAGAAAAATATATGTAATTCAAATCTGTCCTCTGTGGAGGACATTTGTAAACCTGACTATCTCTCACCCACTTCATATTACTGCATTGACTCCCTTTGCTATCTGCAGAGGACATCTAGGGCTTTTCGGGGGCGGGGCTTTGGTAACTTTAACTTCCACATTCAGGAAAATGGCGTCTGTCAGTGCAAGCGCATTTTACAGGAAGAGGAAAAGTAAGTGCATAATACTTTTTATTGAGCAAATTTGGCTTAAAATGTTATAATATAATATTTTATATGAGTCTCTTAAGAACACATTAAAACATGTTCTGAATTATTTTAGGTGTATTTTAGTTTAGTATTCAAGTATTTAAAAAATGTCCTCCGTAGTGGACATTTGTAGTTATGTCCTCCATTTTGTTCTGTTTTATTTCAAATGAAAGAAAGGGAGTCATTCTCAGAAGCAGAGAGAATTTTACTGCAAAGTGTTGATGGAAACTCAGATATTGAGTTGTCTGAAGAAGAAGATCAAGATGCAGTGTTTGAGCCAGAAGCAGCGGAAGATGATTCAGAGAACTCTTGGGATGAAACACGGGCAGGGCAAGCAGATGCTGAGGCGTCAGCTGAGGCAGAACAGTCTACATCTATGTCCAGTTGGCATCAACTGTGGAGCAAGAATTCAAAGTACAGTTTCAGACTCAGGCCCCTCTTGACCAAAGTAAGGCAAGGATGTCTTTGTCTGCCTAGAACAGGAAAAGTGTGCATTGATGAGCAAATGGTTCCATTTACTGGTCGATGCCCAGTGCGCCAGTATGTACCGAACAAACCACACCCAACTGGATTGAAGGTCTTGGCTGCACCCACTGGTCTGGTTGCAGACTTTGCGGCCTACCGAGGCAAGACTACCTTTAAAGTTACAGAAGGAAAGGGCATTGGAGAGCAAGCTGTTCTTCATTTGACAGAGTCTGTTCCCCAAGGAACCTACCTGTTCTTTGACAGGTTCTTTACAACGATCAACCTCCTTGACACCCTGATGGCAAAAGGGATGACAGGGACTTGAACCCTCATGAGAAACAGAGCTCCAAAGGTGTGCAAGATCATAGGGGATGAACCCTTCAAAAAGAAAGGAAGAGGGGCATCAGAGATGTTAGTCAGACAGAGCCGTCCTGAACTTGATGTCATAAAGTGGTTGGACAACAAGCCAGGTGCCGTGGCATCCTCTGCCTATGGTATTAGACCTCAGGACACACGCAGAAGATGGTCCAAGAAAGACAAAAGGTTTGTCCAGGTGTCAAGGCCACAGGCAATTGCTGAGCACAACACCAACACGGGTGGTGTGGACTTGGTTGACCGGATGTTGAGTTTCTACAGGATGGCCTCTCGCACTCGGAAATGGAAAGTGCGTTCAGTTTTCCACTTCTTTGACCTGGAAATCACCAACTCATGGCTTCAGTGACTGCCAGTCTCTGGGGAAGAAACCACTGAAGTTCCTTGACTTCAAACTTGGTGAAGACCTGATTACTCAGGCCCAAGCAGGAGTCAGAAGTGACAGTGAAGATTATTACACGCCCCCATTTCAAAAGTGGAAACCGCAGCCAAATGCAGCTGTGAGACACAATGGCACCATCCATCTTTTTGAAGCATCAAACCAAATGAGCACAACAAAGCAAAACACAACAAAAGTGATGATGAACAGTTATGTGGATGTTAAACTCCATCTCATGTTGACTTATTGGTATTTTCATTGGGACTAACTGGTTGCCATACAGGTTCAGTTTCACATGTATGGCTTTCCAATGTCCACTGTGGACACGTGTTTACTTAAAAGCTGACAAAACAATAGTGATGATGACAGTTTTGTGGATGTACAACTCGTTATTCTGACGTCTTTGTATTTCCTTTGGGACGGACTATTTGCCATCAAGGTTCAGTTTCACGTGTATGTTATCTGATGTCCATTGTAGTGCACACATGATATCTTAAAAATAATAAAATTTCCCCCCTGGTAGTCAGGAGGATATATAAAACTATTTATTAGTAATGAAAAACTGAAAATTAGCATGTGCATCTTTTTTCACACCCTTTGTTATGAAGCCCATAAAAAGCTCTGGTGCAACCAATTACCTTCAGAAGTCACACAGTTAGTGCAATAATGTCCACCTGTGTGCAATCTAAGTGTCACATGATCCATCAGTGCACACACACATCTTTATTTAAAGGCCCCAGAGGCTGCAACACCTAAGCAAGAGGCACCACTAACCAAACTCTGCCATGAAGACCAAGAACTCTCCAAACAAGTGAGGGACAATGTTGAGAAGTACAAGTCAGGGTTAGGTTCTAAGAAAATATCCAAATCTTTGATGATCCCCAGGAGCAAAACATCAAATCTGTCAGAACCAACTGGAACGAACACGGCACAGAAGCAAACCTGCAAAGAGACGACGCCCAGCAAAACTCACGGACCGGGCAAGGAGGGCATTAATCAGAGAGGCAGCACAGAGACCTAAGGTGACCCTGGAGGAGCTGCAGAGAGGCAGCACAGAGACCTAAGGTGACCCTGGAGGAGCTGCAGAGAGGCAGCACAGAGGCCTAAGGTGACCCTGGAGGAGCTGCAGAGAGGCAGCACAGAGGCCTAAGGTGACCCTGGAGGAGCTGCAGAGAGGCAGCACAGAGACCTAAGGTGACCCTGGAGGAGCTGCAGAGAGGCAGCACAGAGACCTAAGGTGACCCTGGAGGAGCTGCAGAGAGGCAGCACAGAGACCTAAGGTGACCCTGGAGGAGCTGCAGAGAGGCAGCACAGAGACCTAAGGTGACCCTGGAGGAGCTGCAGAGAGGCAGCACAGAGACCTAAGGTGACCCTGGAGGAGCTGCAGAGAGGCAGCACAGAGACCTAAGGTGACCCTGGAGGAGCTGCAGAGATCCACAGCAGAGAGACCTAAGGTGACCCTGGAGGAGCTGCAGAGATCCACAGCAGAGAGACCTAAGGTGACCCTGGAGGAGCTGCAGAGAGGCAGCACAGAGACCTAAGGTGACCCTGGAGGAGCTGCAGAGAGGCAGCACAGAGACCTAAGGTGACCCTGGAGGAGCTGCAGAGATCCACAGCAGAGAGACCTAAGGTGACCCTGGAGGAGCTGCAGAGATCCACAGCAGAGAGGCCTAAGGTGACCCTGGAGGAGCTGCAGAGAGGCAGCACAGAGGCCTAAGGTGACCCTGGAGGAGCTGCAGAGATCCACAGCAGAGACTGGAGTATCTGTACACAGGACGGTAATAAGACGTACGCTCCATAGAGTTGGGCTTTATGGCAGAGCGGCCAGAAGAAAGTCATCACTTTCAGCAAAGAACAAAATGGCACGCTTTGAGTTTGTGTAAAGGCATGTGGGAGGAAGGTGCTCTGGTCTGATGAGACTAAAGTTGAACTTTTCGGCCATCGAAGAAAACTCTGTCTGTCACAAACCAAACACATCACATCACCCAATGAACTCCCATCCTGCTGCGTTTTTCAGCAGCCGGGACCGAGAAACTCGTCAGAGTTGAGGGAAAGATGGATGGTGCTAAATACAGAGATGTTATTGTTAAACACCTCAAATATGAATCAAAACAAGTTCCCAATTCTGTGTTTTGATTAAATGTTGAATAGTTTGAACAAGTCAGCATGAAGGGATTAAAATAACCTGTTCAGTGTGAACTAAACAGGGCTGGTGTGTGAAGTGCAGTCTGTGTAAAGTTCTACATCCTGTGTCTTCTTCAAAATAAAAGTCTACTCACTTTTAGCAGTTACACGCTCTTAATGTGAAGGTGCACTGCAGGAAGTGTTCTGTTGTTATCTTTATCAGCAGCAGCTTAACACATCCTGAACCATGAGAACAGACTCATGTCTTGTCTCACCTCACCTGCTCCTTGTTTCAACACTTTTTCTTTTTTAAATAAACTCTTGTATCCATGACAACAAGCCCTGTCCACACTTTCTTCCTACTCTGTCTCCTTCTGTCTCTCGCTCTCATACAAAAAGTTTTAAGGGTCGTGACACAACTCCAACACCACGGTGCTTAGCCGAGGGTTCAGGAGTCTCCTCACACCCGCCCGGCGCCTCACACCCTGGGCAACTCCAGAGAAGAACAGGGTGAAAACACCTGTGACCCCTGTCTCCATCCAGGGGGTCCCTGTGGACACTGTAGAGGAGTTCAAGCACCTGGGGGTGAACTTCAATAATAAGTTGAACTGGACTAGAAACACAGAGGCGTCTACAAAAAGGGCCAGAGTGGACTCTTCTTCCTGAGGAGGCTGAGGTCCTTTAACATCTGCCGGACGATGCTGAGGATGTTTCTGAGTCTGTTTCCAGTGTGATCTTCTTCACTGTGACACGCTGGGGCAGTGGGCTGAAGGTCGCAGACACCGACAGACTGAACACACTGATCAGGAGGGCCGGTGATGTGGTGGGGGAGGAGCTGGACACCCTGAGGACCGTGGCAGAGAGGAGGATGCTGTCCAGGCTCCGGTGTCTCCTGGACCAGGTCTCCCACCCTCTCTACGACACACTGGCCCAGCAGAGGAGCATCTTCAGCAGGAGACTCCTCGCACCCAGATGCACCACAGGAACTCTTTCCTGTCTGTGGTCATTAAACTATACAACGCATCCCTGGGAGAGTCTGACACCTCCTCTCTGTGATTCAGACTCAACCACAGACGATCTCTGATCATGTTTTCACTGCTGTAAATATTAAAATCTGTAAAATTCAAATTTGAGCTTTTCTAATATGTGTTTAGTCTGTTTAATGTTTGTTGTTTGAGTCGTGCAACAAAAATAATGAATCAATCTGTTCTGTGTGAACTAAACAGGGCTGGTGTGTGAAGTGCAGTCTGTGTAAAGTTCTACATCCTGTGTCTTCTTCAAAATAAAAGTCAACTCACTTTTAGCAGCTACACGCTCTTAATGTGAAGGTGCACTGCAGGAAGTCTTCTGTTTTTATCTTTATCAGCAGCAGCTTAACACATCCTGAACCATGAGAACAGACTCATGTCTTGTCTCACCTCACCTGCTCCTTGTTTCAAAACTTTTTCTTTTTTAAATAAACTCTTGTTTCCATGACAACAAGCCCTGTCCACACTTCCTTCCTACTCTGTCTCCTTCTTTGAACACTTTGAGGAACTCCTTAATCCGACTAACACGCCCTCTTTAGTAGAGGCAGAGCTGGAGGATGATGGGGATCATCATCAACATCTCTGGTGGAAGTCACTGAGGAAGTCAAACACCTTCACAGAGGCAAAGCCCCAGGGGTCGATGAGATTCATCCACACATGCTGAAAGCTTTGGGTTTGGAGGGGCTGTCTTGGTTGATGCGTCTCTTCAACATTGCGTGGAAGTCTGGGACAGTGCCAAGGGAGTGGCAGACCGGGGTGGTGGTTCCTCTATTTAAAAAGGGGGACCAGAGGGTGTGAGCCAATTACAGGGGTATCACACTACTCAGCCTCCCTGGTGAAGTCTCCAAGATGCTGGAAAGGAGGTTCGTCCTGTAGTCGAACCTCAGATTGAAGAGGAACAATGCGGATTCAGTCCTGGACGTGGAACAACGGACCAGCTCTTCACTCTCAAGGATCCTGGAGGGGGTCTGGGAGAATGCCCATCCAGTCTACATGTGTTTGTGGATCTGGAGAAGGCATATGACCGGGTCCCCTGGAGATACTGTGGGAGGTGCTGCGGGAGTCTGGGGTGAGGGGGTCACTTCTGAGGGCCGTCCAATCTCTGTACACCCAAAGTGAGAGCTGTGTCCGGATCCTCTGCAGTAAGTCGGATTTGTTCCCGGTGGGGGTCGGCCTGCGCCAGGGGTGCGCTTTGTCACCAATCCTGTTTGTGATTAAGCAGTAAGATTACATTATTGCCCGTAAGTGGTGGATTCATATTTTGCCTGATCAGTTTATCCAGTCCGGAGGTGTCAGCCGTGGTATCCCTTAGCCTGACGTACTGTGACCTGACAGTGAGGTAGTCTCTGACCCAGTCCACCAGATAGGGGTCCACTCCCATCCTGTTCAGTGTGTCCTGAAGTATAGGGGGCTGGATGGTGTTAAAGGCACTGGAGAAGTCCAGGGAGAGAGTCCTCGCTGTGCAGCTTCCCTTATCCAGATGGGAGTGGACTCGGTGCAGCATGTAGAGGATGGCATCCTCCACACCAACATCTGGCTGGTACACAAACTGCAGGCGGTCCTGGGCGTGTTGTTCCTGGGGTCTGAGGAGGCTGAGGAAGAGCCGCTCCAACGTCTTCATCAGGTGTGAAGTGAGTGCAACCGGTCGGACAGATTCAGACGCCACAAAGAAACATTTTAAAGATGAAAGTTGCTGATAAACTTGCAACTGGGTGCAAATGTGAAGGCTGTTGAGTTTCTATCCTTTTGTTTAAATGTTTGAGATGCACTGTAGGAATATTCACAATTTCCCTCCATTGTCGGCCAGAAACACACAAACAAACACATGAGCACAGATGAAGTTTCCTCATCAACCCAACTTCAGGAACAGAGACTTGAACAGTCTATTTTCAAGAACCAGCTCAGGGGCAGTGCCTCTGTTTCAACACCAGAGGTCACCTGTGCACAGGAAACCCCTCTAGTCCACCACACCAACTCATCTGTTAAGTCTAGAGTTCATGTCACTGTTGTTGATTTAAAACACTTCCTTGTTTCAAGGTCAGTCACACGTCACTTGAAGAAGCAGGTTGAGATGGCAGGTCCTTGTGGACATGGCCGGGGGATTATGTGGAGATCAGGGAGACGGCCTGGGTGAAGAACCTGTTTCTGTGTCTGGTGGTCTTGGCGTACAGAGCTCTGTGACGCCCCCCAGAGGGAAGAAGTTCAGACAGTGTGTGTGCAGGTGTGAGGGGTCTGCAGTGATCCTTCCTGCCCCTTTCTTCACTCTGGACTGGTTTAGGTCCTGAATGGAGGGCAGGTCGGCCCAGATGAGTTTTTCTGCAGACCTGATTGTCCGTTGCAGTCTGTTCCTGTTTGGTTGTCGATCCAAACCAACAGTTACTGATGTGCACAGACAGACTGGAGGAGGATGGAGGAGTGAAAGATGGTGAGCAGCTCCTGAGGCAGGTTGAACTTCCTCAGCTGACAAAACAACACGGTTAGTGTGAACTAAACAGGGCTGGTGTGTGAAGTGCAGTCTGTGTAAAGATCTACATCCTGTGTCTTCTTCAAAATAAAAGTCAACTCACTTTTAGCAGTAACACGCTCTTAATGTGAAGGTGCACTGCAGGAAGTGTTCTGTTGTTATCTTTATCAGCAGCAGCTTAACACATCCTGAACCATGAGAACAGACTCATGTCTTGTCTCACCTCACCTGCTCCTTGTTTCAATACTTTTTCTTTTTTAAATAAACTCTTGTATCCATGACAACAAGCCCTGTCCACACTTCCTTCCTACTCTGTCTCCTTCTGTCTCTCACGCTCATACAAACGGTTTTAGGGGTCGTACACAGACAATAATAAAAACAGTGCGGACGTTAAAAGTGCAAAGATTTAGCAGAAAGCTGAGGTGAACATAAAAGTGTTCAGTGTAGTTGTAAAAGTGCTCAGAGTGAAAGTCTCACATCTTCAGGAAGTTTATTCCAGCTGTTTGTTGCATAATGACTGAAAGATGCTTTCCCTTGATTTGAGTTTACTCTGCGAAACACAGAGGATCTTAGTGATCTAGAAGGCTTATGTAGTGGGAGCATATCAGTGATATACTTCGGCCCTAGACCATGAAGTGAAGCCTGTGCACAGATGAAGTTTCCTCATCAACCCAACTTCAGGAACAGAGACTTGAACAGTCTATTTTCAAGAACCAGCTCAGGGGCAGTGCCTCTGTTTCAACACCAGAGGTCACCTGTGCACAGGAAACCCCTCTAGTCCACCACACCAACTCATCTGTTAAGTCTAGAGTTCATGTCACTGTTGTTGATTTAAAACACTTCCTTGTTTCAAGGTCAGTCACACGTCACTTGAAGAAGCAGGTTGAGATGGCAGGTCCTTGTAAATTCACAGTCTTTGAAAAATATCAGTGATGCTGATGAACATACTCTGATATAGTAAATATGCAACGGGTGCAATGAAAAGACAAAACACATCAAGTATATTTATGCCCCACCGGGGTAAATTCCAACACCGCGGTGCTTAGCCGGGTATTCAGGAGTATCCCCACACCCGCCCTGCACCTCACAGCCTGGGCAACTCCAGGGAAGAATAGGGTCAAACCCGGATCCAGGAGTCAGGGGCGCCACCAGGGATTTTGAGCCCCATGAAAAGACGTCACACTGAGCCCCAAACCAGGCACCAGCCACAACAACCAAGTGCATTTCTGTAACGGGATGTCCAGAACCAAATGGACCCATTTAAGCTTTAAATACCTTAAAATAACTCTCCTCAGTGTAGCAGTAACATTGGTGAGTGAGGTGACACAGTGGAGCTGCACCAAGTTTGATTGTCAGTCCTGACTTCATGTGTGTGTTGTTGTGTGACTTGTGAGCGCATGGAGACTTGGTTCAGATGGATTTTGTAGCCGAGGTTCTGATGTTTACTGAGATTTCTGCAACATCACTTTATTCTTTAGTGATTCATTTGTGTTTAGTACATTTGCCCTGTTTAAAAAGGGGACCAGAGGGTGTGAGCCAGTTACAGGGGTATCACACTACTCAGCCTCCCTGGTAAAGTCTCCAAGGTGCTGGAAAATCTGTTCTGTGTGAACTAAACAGGGCTGGTGTGTGAAGTGCAGTCTGTGTAAAGTTCTACATCCTGTGTCTTCTTCCAAAATAAAAGTCAACTCACTTTTAGCAGTTACACGCTCTTAATGTGAAGGTGCACTGCAGGAAGTGTTCTGTTGTTATCTTTATCAGCAGCAGCTTAACACATCCTGAACCATGAGAACAGACTCATGTCTTGTCTCACCTCACCTGCTCCTTGTTTCAACACTTTTTCTTTTTTAAATAAACTCTTGTATCCATGACAACAAGCCCTGTCCTCACTTTCTTCCTACTCAGTCTCCTTCTGTCTCTCACGCTCAGACAAACTTTTTTAGGGGTCGTACACAGACAATAATAAAAACAGTGCGGACGTTAAAAGTGCAGAGATTTAGCAGAAAGCTGAGGTGAACATAAAAGTGTTCAGTGTAGTTGTAAAAGTGGTCAGAGTGAAAGTCTCACATCTTCAGGAAGTTTATTCCAGCTGTTTGTTGCATAATGACTGAAAGATGCTTTCCCTTGATTTGAGTTTACTCTGCAAACCACAGAGGATCTTAGTGATCTAGAAGGCTGATGTAGTGGGAGCATATCAGTGATATACTTCGGCCCTAGACCATGAAGTGAAGCCTGTGCACGGATGAAGTCTCCTCATCAACCCAACTTCAGCAACAGAGACTTGAACAGTCTATTTCCAAGAACCAGCTCAGGGGCAGTGCCTCTGTTTCAACACCAGAGGTCACCTGTGCACAGGAAACCCCTCTAGTCCACCACACCAACTCATCTGTTAAGTCTAGAGTTCATGTCACTGTTGTTGATTTAAAACACTTCCTTGTTTCAAGGTCAGTCACACGTCACTTGAAGAAGCAGGTTGAGATCAGTGACGTGCGGTCAGGGGAGGCAGGTGAGGCTGTGCCTCCCCTGTCATCATGAGAGGAAAAAGAAACGAAATAATAAAACAACACGTATTAATATTTGTCCTCTGGACTATGATTTCGGTGTAGTTATTAATGTATTTTGACCGTTTTTATAGTAAAAATTGCAGAAAATTCTGTATTTCCTGCTTAAATAAACGGAGTCTCTTCGGAGACGAGAGGTGAGGCACGGACAGCCGAGCCTCCCTCCAGATTGCGCAATCACTCCCAAACTGGATTGAGCGCGTGCCCTCTGCGCGTGCTTGTTCCCATTTCTGTGTATGTTTCCAATATGATGGTTGAGGACACTTTTATGTAATAAAAGTATACGTCTTCTTTTCCATGGTGTTCATTAATGTATTTTACGTATAGTGTAATATTTACACCTTATTGATGTGATCCACAGGGGAAATGCTGCCTTGAGGCCGGCAGTACCTCTGCCTCAAGGCGGGCGGCGATAGTGAGCAGCCTGATAGCCAGGCAGGTCAGCCAGGTCATGGTGAACTCTAACCTGTGTGCAAAAAGTAAACACAAGAAGTGTGCTGTGCGACGCTGTAGAGCTAAGCGACAAGCTGTCATTTCTTGCCCTGAAAATGGAGCATTTGATTTCTAAACTAAGACATTTTTCAAAGCTGGATTTTCAGTCAGTAAAGGTAAGATATAGGGCAATATACAGTGGCACTGGTGTTTTAAAATGGTTTTCAGCATCCTATTCTCTCCTATTCTCTCATCCTATTGGCATCCTACTGTATGTTTATAAATCTGACTTGTGAGTCAGTGCCTCCCCAACCCCAACCCTCACTGCACGCCACTGGTTGAGATGGCAGGTCCTTGTGAATTCACAGTCTTTGAAAAATATCAGTGATGCTGATGAACATACTCTGATATAGTAAATATGCAACGGGTGCAATGAAAAGACAAAACACATCAAGTTATATATATATTTAAATATCAACAGAGAAACAAATACAAAAGGGGAAAACTCATTATACAGTAAAGTAAATTAACTGATATGGCTTCAAGGATGTTCATCAAACACACTATTTTAAGAGTCTGTGAACCTGTTTCTTTAAAAATACATTTTATTTATCAGGGAAAGGGATTTGAGAAGTGACTTATTCCACTGAAAAACAAAGACATAAGGGTTGAGAACCTAAAAACCTTTGTTTATGATAAACATACGTTGATAAGTCTGTAAATGTTCTCATGTGTCCAGGTCGTCGTTCTCCTCAAAGCAGCTTCAGTCAAAAGCAACTGGACTTGGTTATTTGTCAGGAAGACGTTTCACCTCTGATCCAAGAGGCTTCATCAGTTCATGGACGCATCTGACCAGGACCAGGACCAGGACCAGGACCAGGACCAGGCTGGGACTGGACCAGGACCAGGACCAGGCTGGGACTGGACCAACTAACTGGTGTGGAGATCCAGGTATTTAACCTCTCACAGGCCCAGATGAGTTTTTCTGCAGACCTGATTGTCCGTTGCAGTCTGTTCCTGTTTGGTGGCCGATCCAAACCAACAGTTATTGATGTGCACAGACAGACTGGAGGAGGATGGAGGAGTGAAAGATGGTGAGCAGCTCCTGAGGCAGGTTGAATTTCTTCAGCTGTCGCAGGAAGTAAAACCTCTGGATTCGACCCCCTCGTCCACCGGTGTAAACTCCAACACTGTGGTGCTTAGCCGGTGATTCAGGAGTATCCCCAAACCCGCCCTGCACCTCACAGCCTGGGCAACTCCAGGGAAGAACAGGGTCCAACCCGGATCCAGGAGTCAGGGGCGCCACCAGGGACTTTGAGCCCCAAGAAAAGACGTCACACTGAGCCCCCAAATCAGGGACCAGCCACAACAACCAAGTGCATTTCTGTAACCTGTAGTCAAACCTCAGATTGAAGAGGAACGATACGGTTAGTGTGAATGTTCAGTGTGAACTAAACAGGGCTGGTGTGTGAAGTGCAGTCTGTGTAAAGTTCTACATCCTGTAGCTTCTTCAAAATAAAAGTCAACTCACTTTTAGCAGTTACACGCTCTTAATGTGAAGGTGCACTGCAGGAAGTGTTCTGTTATCTTTATCAGCAGCAGCTTAACACATCCTGAACCATGAGAACAGACTCATGTCTTGTCTCACCTCACCTGCTCCTTGTTTCAATACTTTTTCTTTTTTAAATAAACTCTTGTATCCATGACAACAAGCCCTGTCCACACTTTCTTCATACTCTGTCTCCTTCTGTCTCTCACGCTCACACAAACAGTTTTAGGGGTCGTACACAGACAATAATAAAAACAGTGCGGACGTTAAAAGTGCAAAGATTTAGCAGAAAGCTGAGGTGAACATAAAAGTGTTCAGGCTAGTTTTAAAAGTGGTCAGAGTGAAAGTCTCACATCTTCAGGAAGTTGATTCCAGCTGTTTGTTGCATAATGACTGAAAGATGCTTTCCCTTGATTTGAGTTTACTCGGCGAACCACAGAGGATCTTAGTGATCTAGAAGGCTGACGTAGCGGGAGCATATCAGTGATATACTTCGGCCCTAGACCATGAAGTGAAGCCTGTTCACGGATTAAGTTTCCTCATCAACCCAACTTCAGCAACAGAGACTTGAACAGTCTATTTTCAAGAACCAGCTCAGGGGCAGTGCCTCTGTTTCAACACCAGAGGTCACCTGTGCACAGGAAACCCCTCTAGTCCACCACACCAACTCATCTGTTAAGTCTAGAGTTCATGTCACTGTTGTTGATTTGAAACACTTCCTTGTTCCAAGGTCAGTCACACGTCACTTGAAGAAGCAGGTTGAGATGGCAGGTCCTTGTAAATTCACAGTGTTTGAAAAATATCAGTGATGCTGATGAACATACTCTGATATAGTAAATATGCAACGGGTGCAATGAAAAGACAAAACACATCAAGTATATTTATACCCCACCGGGGTGAATTCCAACACTGCGGTGCTTAGCCGGGTATTCGGGAATATCCCTCACACCCTGGGCAACTCCCGAGAAGAACCGGGTCAAACCTGGATCCAGGAGTCAGGGGCACCACCAGGGGTTTTGAGCCCCATGAAAAGACGTCACACTGAGCCCTAAACCAGGCACCAGGCACCAGCCACGCCAACCAAGTGCATTTTCTATAACTGGATGTCCAGAACCAAATCACAGGGGTGCTGATTGTCAGTCCTGACTTCATGTGTGTGTTGTTGTTGACTTGTGAGCGCATGGAGACTTGGTTCAGATGGATTTTGTAGCCGAGGTTCTGATGTTTACTGAGATTTCTGCAACATCACTTTATTCTTTAGTGATTCATTTGTGTTTAGGACATTTGCCCTGTTTAAAAAGGGGGACCAGAGGGTGTGTGCCAGTTACAGGGGTATCACACTACTCAGCCTCCCTGGTAAAGTCGACTCCAAGGTGCTGGAAAGGAGGTTCGTCCTGTAGTCGAACCTCAGACTGAAGAGGAACAATGTGAATTCCGTCCTGGACGTGGAACAACGGACCAGCTCTTCACTCTCAAGGATCCTGGAGGGGGTCTGGGAGTGTGCCCATCCAGTCTACATGTGTTTGTGGATCTGGAGAAGGCATATGACCGAGTCCCTCAGGAGATACTGTGGGAGGTGCTGCGGGAGTCTGGGGTGAGGGGGTCACTTCTGCGGGCCGTCCAGTCTCTGTACACCCAAAACGAGAGCTGTGTCCGGATCCTCGGCAGTAAGTCGGAGTCGTTCCCGGTGGGGGTCGGCCTCCGCCAGGGGTGCGCTTTGTCACCATCCTGTTTGTGATTTTTATGGACAGGATATCGAGGCGTAGTCGTGGTGGGGAGGGGCTGCAGTTCGGTGGGCTGAGGATCTGGTCTCTGCTTTTTGCAGATGACGTGGTCCTGATGGCATCGTCTGACCAGGATCAGGACCAGGACCAGGCTGGGACTGGTCCAACTAACTGATATGGAGATACAGGCCCCAGATGAGTTTTTCTGCAGACCTGATTGTCCGTTGCAGTCTGTTCCTGTTTGGTGGCAGATTCAAACCAACAATTATTGACGTGCACAGACAGACTGGAGGATGGAGGCGTGAAAGATGGTGATGTCTTATTGAAGAAGGGGGACATAGTTGGAGAGGAAGTACACAGAGCACATGTGTCAGCTCTCCAGAAGTGGTGCGATGAAAGCTTCTTAGAGATCAACAGAGCAAAAACACAGGAACTTGTCCTTTATGAAAAGGACCCTGTGCAGCCCCTTATAAATAAGGGACAAACTGTAGAGGTAGTTCTCAAGGTCAAATATCTTGGTTCATTTGTTGATTGCAACCTAAATTTCAGTGAAAACACTGACGATATATTTAAAACTTGTAACCAACGTCTCCACCTGCTACGCCAGCTCGACTCCTTTAGAGTGAGCGAGGTTATTATGGAAACAGTTCATAAGAACCTGATAGAGAGCGATTTAACCTTTAACATGGCGATGTGGTACGGTGATCTAAACATCAAAGGAAGAAGCTGCAGAGAAGAGGAAACGTAGCCTCAGAAATCACAGGGATGAGACAGAAACAGTTAAGTTGTACGTACGAGGAAGTGCAAACGCTCCCTCTCATCCACTCAACGGGGAGTTTGAACTTCTTCCCTCTGATAGACGACACAAGGTACCAAGGGCAGATCCTGATGCCATTGGAGCAGTGAACACCGTGTCCCGATGATGCGTTTTTATTGTTATTGCCAGAGACCAAAGACAAATTTCCACATTGTGGAAAATAAATGAAACCAAACCAAACAAACACATGAGCACAGATGAAGTTTCCTCATCAACCCAACTTCAGGAACAGAGACTTGAACAGTCTATTTCCAAGAACCAGCTCAGGGGCAGTGCCTCTGTTTCAACACCAGAGGTCACCTGTGCACAGGAAACCCCTCTAGTCCACCACACCAACTCATCTGTTAAGTCTAGAGTTCATGTCACTGTTGTTGATTTAAAACACTTCCTTGTTCCAAGGTCAGTCACACGTCACTTGAAGAAGCAGGTTGAGATGGCAGGTCCTTGTAAATTCACAGTCTTTGAAAAATATCAGTGATGCTGATGAACATACTCTGATATAGTAAATATGCAACGGGTGCAATGAAAAGACAAAACACATCAAGTATATTTATACATTTAAATATCAACAGAGAAACAGACACAAAAGGGGAAAACTCATTATACAGTAAAGTAAAGTAACTGATATGGCTTCAAGGATGTTCATCAAATACACTATTTTAAGAGTCTGTGACCTTGTTTCTTTAAAAAAACATTTTATTTATCAGGGAAAGGGATTTGAGAAGTGACTTATTCCACTGAAAAACAAAGACATAAGGGTTGAGAACCTAAAAACCTTTGGTTATGATAAACATACTTTGATAAGTCTGTGAATGTTCTCATGTGTCCAGGTCGTCGTTCTCCTCAAAGCAATTTCAGTCAAAAGCAACTGGACTTGGTTATTTGGCAGGAAGACGTTTCACCTCTCATCCAAGAGGCTTCATCAGCTCATGTACACATCTGACCAGGACCAGGACCAGGACCAGGACCAGGACCAGGACCAGGACCAGGCTGGGACTGGACCAAGACCAGGACCAGGCTGGGACTGGACCAGGACCAGGACCAGGCTGGGACTGATCCAGGACCAGGACCAGGCTGGGACTGGTCCAACTAACTGGTGTGGAGATCCAGGCCCAGATGAGTTTTTCTGCAGACCTGATTGACTGGAGGATGGAGGTGTGAAAGATGGTGAGCAGCTCCTGAGGCAGGTTGAACTTCTTCAGCTGTCGCAGGAAGTAAAACCTCTGCTGGGCCTTTTCCTGACTGAGTCTTTGTGGGACTTTCACTTGAGATCCTGGGCGATTGTGGTTCCAGGAACTTAAAGGAGTCCACAGTAGACACAGTGCTGTAGAGGATGGACTGGTCGCAGTCTTGGTCTGGACCTCCCAAAATCAATTACAGCTTCTTGGTCTTGGAGGTGTTGAGCTGTAGGTGGTTAGTGTGGCACCAGAGAGCAAAGTCCCCCACCAGACTCCAGTACTCCTCCTCTCTGTCACCCCTGATCCATCCCACGATGGCTGTGTCATCGGCGTACTTCTGTTTGGTGGCCGATCCAAACCAACAGTTATTGATGTGCACAGACAGACTGGAGGAGGATGGAGGAGTGAAAGATGGTGAGCAGCTCCTGAGGCAGGTTGAACTTCTTCAGCTGACAAAACAACACGGTTAGTGTGAACTAAACAGGGCTGGTGTGTGAAGTGCAGTCTGTGTAAAGTTATACATCCTGTGTCTTCTTCAAAATAAAAGTCAACTCACTTTTAGCAGTTACAAGCTCTTAATGTGAAGGTGCACTGCAGGAAGTGTTCTGTTGTTATCTTCATTAGCAGCAGCTTAACACATCCTGAACCATGAGAACAGACTCATGTCTTGTCTCACCTCACCTGCTCCTTGTTTCAATACTTTTTCTTTTTTAAATAAACTCTTGTATCCATGACAACAAGCCCTGTCCACACTTCCTTCCTACTCTGTCTCCTTCTGTCTCTCACGCTCACACAAACTTTTTTACAGGTCGTGAAAGCAACTTAAAAAACAACACACCACCACAGCTTCAGCAATGGAAGCTTTGAACATTGCCCACTCCGGTTCGATGCCCCCAACCTCCACAGGGACGCCAGAAAAGCTCTGTCGTAGGTGTGAGTTGAAGGTTTGGCGCATTTGCACAAACAACAGTCAGAGTTTCCCCCACCACCCGCAGGTGTAAGGAGGCGACCATCCCGTCCACTGGGGTTAACTTTAACACCACGGTGCTTAGCCGGGTATTCAGGAGTCTCCTCACACCCGCCCGGCGCCTCACACCCTGGACAACTCCAGAGAAGAACAGGGTGAAAACACCTGTGACCCCTGTCTCCATCCAGGGGGTCCCTGTGGACCCTGTAGAGGAGTACAAGTACCTGGGGGTGAATTTCAATAATGAGTTGAACTGGACTAGAAACACAGAGGCGTCTACAAAAAGGGCCAAAGTGGACTCTTCTTCCTGAGGAGGCTGAGGTCCTTTAACATCTGCCGGACGATGCTGAGGATGTTTCTGAGTCTGTTTCCAGTGTGATCGTCTTCACTGTGACACGCTGGGGCAGTGGGCTGAAGGTCGCAGACACCGACAGACTGAACACACTGATCAGGAGGGCCGGTGATGTGGTGGGGGAGGAGCTGGACACCCTGAGGACCGTGGTAGAGCGGAGGATGCAGTCCAGGCTCCGGTCTCTCCTGGACCAGGTCTCCCACCCTCTCTACGACACACTGGCCCAGCAGAGGAGCACCTTCAGCAGGAGACTCCTCGCACCCAGATGCACCACAGGAACTCTTTCCTGCCTGTGGTCATTAAACTATACAACGCATCCCTGGGAGAGTCTGACACCTCCTCTCTGTGATTCAGACTCAACCACAGACGATCTTTGATCACGTTTTCACTGCTGTAAATATTAAACTCTGTTAATTCAAATTTGAGCTTTTCTAATATGTGTTTAGTCTGTTTAATGTTTGTTGTTTGAGTCGTGCAACAACAATAATGAATCAATCTGTTCAGTGTGAACTAAACAGGGCTGGTGTGTGAAGTGCAGTCTGTGTAAAGTTCTACATCCTGTGTCTTCTTCAAAATAAAAGTCAACTCACTTTCAGTAGTTACACGCTCTTAATGTGAAGGTGCACTGCAGGAAGTGTTCTGTTGTTATCTTTATCAGCAGCAGCTTAACACATCCTGAACCATGAGAACAGACTCATGTCTTGTCTCACCTCACCTGCTCCTTGTTTCAACACTTTTTCTTTTTAAATAAACCCTTGTTTCCATGACAACAAGCCCTGTCCGCACTTTCTTCCTACTCTGTCTCCTTCTGTCTCTCGCGCTCAGACAAACTTTTTTGTGGGTCGTGAATGCAACATGAAAAAACATCACACCACCACAGCTTCAGCAATGGAAGCTTTGAACATTGCCCACTCCGGTTCAATGCCCCCAACCTCCACAGGGACGCCAGAAAAGCTCCGCCAGAGGTGTGAGTTGAAGATTCGGTGCATTTGCACAAACAACCGTTAGAGTTTACCCCACAACCTGCAGGTGCAAGGAGGCGACCATCCCGTCCACCGGGGTGAACTCTAACATCGCTGTGCTTAGCCGGGTATTCAGGAGTATCCCCACACCCGCCCGGCGCCTCACACCCTGGACAACTCCAGAGAAGAACAGGATGAAAACACCTGTGACCCCTGTCTCCATCCAGGGGGTCCCTGTGGACCCTGTAGAGGAGTACAAGTACCTGGGGGTGAACTTCACTAATGAGTTGAACTGGACTAGAAACACAGAGGCGTCTACAAAAAGGGCCAAAGTGGACTCTTGTTCCTGAGGAGGCTGAGGTCCTTTAACATCTGCCGGACGATGCTGAGGATGTTTCTGAGTCTGTTTCCAGTGTGATCTTCTTCACTGTGACACGCTGGGGCAGTGGGCTGAAGGTCGCAGACACCAACAGACTGAACACACTGATCAGGAGGGCTGGTGATGTGGTGGGGGAGGAGCTGGACACCCTGAGGACCGTGGCAGAGAGGAGGATGCTGTCCAGGCTCCGGTCTCTCCTGGACCAGGTCTCCCACCCTCTCTACGACACACTGGCCCAGCAGAGGAGCACCTTCAGCAGGAGACTCCTCGCACCCAGATGCACCACAGGAACTCTTTCCTGCCTGTGGTCATTAAACTATACAACGCATCCCTGGGAGAGTCTGACACCTGCTCTCTGTGATTCAGACTCAACCACAGACGATCTTTGATCACGTTTTCACTGCTGTAGATATTAAACTCTGTAAAATTCAAACTTGAGCTTTTCTAATATGTGTTTAGTCTGTTTAATGTTTGTTGTTTGAGTCGTGCAACAACAATAATGAATCAATCTGTTCAGTGTGAACTAAACAGGGCTGGTGTGTGAAGTGCAGTCTGTGTAAAGTTCTACATCCTGTGTCTTCTTCAAAATAAAAGTCAACTCACTTTTAGCAGTTACACGCTCTTATTGTGAAGGTGCCCTGCAGGAAGTGTTCTGTTGTTATCTTTATCAGCAGCAGCTTAACACATCCTGAACCATGAGAACAGACTCATGTCTTGTCTCACCTCACCTTCTCCTTGTTTCAACACTTTTTATTTTTTAAATAAACTCTTGTATCCATGACAACAAGCCCTGTCCACACTTCCTTCCTACTCTGTCTCCTTCTGTCTCTCACGCTCATACAAACAGTTTTAGGGGTCGTACACAGACAATAATAAAAACAGTGCGGACGTTAAAAGTGCAAAGATTTACCAGAAAGCTGAGGTGAACATAAAAGTGCTCAGTCTAGTTTTAAAAGTGGTCAGAGTGAAAGTCTCACATCTTCAGGAAGTTGATTCCAGCTGTTTGTTGCATAAAGACTGAAAGACGCTTTCCCTTGATCTGAGTTTACTCTGCGAACCACAGAGGATCTTAGTCATCTAGAAGGCTGATGTAGCGGGACCATATCAGTGATATACTTCGGCCCTAGACCATGAAGTGAAGCCTGTTCACGGATGAAGTTTCCTCATCAACCCAACTTCAGGAACAGAGACTTGAACAGTCTATTTCCAAGAACCAGCTCAGGGGCAGTGCCTCTGTTTCAACACCAGAGGTCACCTGTGCACAGGAAACCCCTCTAGTCCACCACACCAACTCATCTGTTAAGTCTAGAGTTCATGTCACTGTTGTTGATTTAAACACTTCCTTGTTCCAAGGTCAGTCACACGTCACTTGAAGAAGCAGGTTGAGATGGCAGGTCCTTGTGAATTCACAGTCTTTGAAAAATATCAGTGATGCTGATGAACATACTCTGATATAGTAAATATGCAACGGGTGCAATGAAAAGACAAAACACTTCAAGTATATTTATACCCCACCGGGGTAAATTCCAACACCGCGGTGCTTAGCCGGGTATTCGGGAGTATCCCTCACAGCCTGGGCAACTCCAGAGAAGAACAGGGTCAACCCCGGATCCAGGAGTCAGGGGCGCCACCAGGAGTTTTGAACCCCATGAAAAGACGTCACACTGAGCCCCAAACCAGGCACCAGCCACGCCAACCAAGTGCATTTCTGTAACGGGATGTCCAGAACCAAATGGACCCATTTAAACTTTAAATACCTTAAAATGACTCTACTCAGTAAAGCAGTAACATTGGTGAGTGAGGTGACACAGCGGAGCTGCACCAAGTTTGATTGTCAGTCCTGACTTCATGTGTGTGTTGTTGTTTGACTTGTGAGCGCATGGAGATTTGGTTCAGATGGATTTTGTAGCCGAGGTTCTGATGTTTATTGTGATCTGCAACATCACTTTATTCTTTAGGGATTCTTTTGTGTTTAGTACTTTTGCCCTGTTTAAAAAGGGGACCAGAGGGTGTCTGCCAGTTACAGGGGAATCACACTACCTGGTAAAGTCACGAAGATGCTGGAAAATCTGTTCTGTGTAAACTAACAGGGCTGGTTTGTGAATTGCAGTCTGTGTTTGGAGGGGCTGTCTTTGCTGACACGTCTCTTCAACATATCGGAGTAAATGGCGGCATTATCCACCTTGTTAGGGACTTCCTCTCCTCTCCGCCCTCAACAGGTTCTGATTAATAACACTCGGTCCGACATCATTGTGCTTAATACTGGTGCTCCGCAGGGGACTATTTCATCCCCATTACTTTTCTCTATATACACAAACAAATTCCAATTAGATCTGGAAAACTTTAGTATGTTTAAGTATGCGGATGATACGGCCCTGGTCGCCTTATTGAAGAAGGGGGACATAGTTGGAGAGGAAGTACACAGAGCACATGTGTCAGCTCTCCAGAAGTGGTGCGATGAAAGCTTCTTAGAGATCAACAGAACAAAAACACAGGAACTTGTCCTTTATGAAATGGACCCTGTGCAGCCCCTTATAAATAAGGGACAAACTGTAGAGGTAGTTCTCAAGGTCAAATATCTTGGTACAGATTCATAAAACACGGGACGTGATGTTGAGACTGTCCATTGTGCCAATAGATGCGGTGCACTCACATGAGATTTGCAGTGATGTTGAGAGTGGCATGGGAGATCTGTTCCTGAGGATGGGGTTAGATGTTAAATTTCGGGACACATCCTCAGTAGTGTTCCTTTGAATCAACCGGTGTTTTGGCCTTTAACACTATACACCCTCATCAAAGGTGGCCAGCTACAGGGTGATCAAGCTTGTGTCCCATGCCCAATCATTAGGAGTAGCTTAGCTGTAAAATGGCTAATATCACAAGCGACTATGCAAGGCAGGGGCGTCCTCTTCCCTGAGCCAAGCCTACAGCTGACCGCATACCTCATGGACCCTCCTCAGGTTGGAGGGTTGGGATTCGGGCTCTCAGGTCAGGAGGGGGGGTCATGTTCTTAGGGCCCAGCAAGGGTCCTTCCGTTTAATCCATAGCCCCTTCGTGCCCCTTTCAGCTGCTTCAGAAACTGATCTGATGGTCTGCCGCAGAGCCTGTCCCTGGAGTCCAAGTTCCTTCAGCAGCCTGACGGTGGAAGAGGCCACGAATCCTCTACATCCGACTTCAACCGGACACACTTTTGCATTCCAGCCATGTTGAATTGCGTCTGCTGCTAGCTCCGTGTATCGCAGCTTTTTTCGCTCATAGGCCTCCTCGACAGAGTTCTTCCACGGGACTGTGAGTTCTTCGATGAACACAGATCTTCGTGAAGGAGACCAGAGTACCATGTCTGGCCTAAGGTTGGTGGTCGCGATCTCAGATGGAAAATGAGCTGCTGGCCAACATCAACAAGCATTTTCCAGTCCCAGGCCATGGCCAGGTGTCCAGTTTTTGGCTTCGTAGCAGTATGCTCTGGCTTTTCCTGTCCTTCTCGGATGAATGTTATTGTTTTCATGGGGTTCTTTGGTCATGGGGGTAAGGAGTTGGTTGCATTCCTCTTGATCTCAGTTGCTGCAGCGAGGCTCTTGAGGACTTGTTGTGCCTCCAGGTGTAGCGGCCTTGTGTGAGGCTGGTCTTGCAACCTGTCAAGATATGCCTGAGAGACGCTGGAGCTGGGCAAAGAGGGCAGGTTGGATCCTCGCCATACCACTGATAAAGGTTCTTTGGTGATGGAAGCACATCATATACAGAAATTGATTGCAACCTAAATTTCAGTGAAAACATTGACTATATTTTTAAACTTGTAACCAACGTCTCCACCTGCTACGCCAGCTCGACTCCTTTAGAGTGAGCGAGGTTATTATGGAAACAGTTCATAAGAACCTGATAGAGAGCGTTTTAACTTCTAACATGGCGATGTGGTACGGTGATCTAAACATCAAAGGAAGAAGCTGCAGAGAAGAGAAACGTAGCCTCAGAAATCACAGGGATGAGACAGAAACAGTTAAGTTGTACGTACGAGGAAGTGCAAACGCTCCCTCTCATCCACTCAACGGGGAGTTTGAACTTCTTCCCTCTGGTAGACGACACAAGGTACCAAGGACAGATCCTGATGCCATTGGAGCAGTGAACACCGTGTCCCGTTGATGCGTTTTTATTGTTGTTGCCACGGCTGTCCTGCTTTTTGCCCTGAGGATGTTTGCGTGTAAGTGTTGCTGTTGTTGTTGTTGTCGTCCTGTTTGTTGCTTTTATGAGACCAAAGACAAATTTCCACATTGTGGAAAATAAATGAAACCAAACCAAACCAAACACATGAGCACAGATGAAGTTTCCTCATCAACCCAACTTCAGGAACAGAGACGTGAACAGTCTATTATCAAGAACCAGCTCAGGGGCAGTGCCTCTGTTTCAACACCAGAGGTCACCTGTGCACAGGAAACCCCTCTAGTCCACCACACCAACTCATCTGTTAAGTCTAGAGTTCATGTCACTGTTGTTGATTTAAAACACTTTGAAAAATATCAGTGATGCTGATGAACATACTCTGATATAGTAAATATGCAACGGGTGAAATAAAAAGACAAAACACATCAAGTATACTTAAACATTTAAATATCAAGCATCAGGTGATTCAGCACCAGCCTCTGGAAGGACTTCATGAGCACAGACGTCAGGGCCACGGGTCTGTAGTCATTCAGCTCAGTGATGGTGGTTTTTTGGGGACCAGGATGATGGTGGAGCGTTTGAAGCAGGAGGGGACTTCACACAGCTCCAGAGATCTGTTGGAGATCTGAGTGAAGATGGGGGCCAGCTGGTCAGAGCAGAGTCTCGGGCAGGATGGGGACACATGTATCTCATTGCATCACAGCTGTTGTTACCACCACTCATCACTGATCATATTTATGTTGCAACCAATTACCTTCAGAAGTCACACAGTTAGTGAAATAATGTCCATCAGTGTGCAATCTAAGTGTCACATGATCCATCAGTGCACACACACATCTTTATTTAAAGGCCCCAGAGGCTGCAACACCTAAGCAAGAGGCACCACTGACCAAACTCTGCCATGAAGACCAAGAACTCTCCAAACAAGTGAGGGACAATGTTGAGAAGTACAAGTCAGGGTTAGGTTATAAGAAAACATCCAAATCTTTGATGATCCCCAGGAGCAAAACATCAAATCTGTCAGAACCAACTGGAACGAACACGGCACAGAAGCAAACCTGCAAAGAGACGGCCGCCCAGCAAAACTCACGGACCGGGCAAGGAGGGCATTAATCAGAGAGGCAGCACAGAGACCTAAGGTGACCCTGGAGGAGCTGCAGAGAGGCAGCACAGAGACCTAAGGTGACCCTGGAGGAGCTGCAGAGAGGCAGCACAGAGACCTAAGGTGACCCTGGAGGAGCTGCAGAGAGGCAGCACAGAGACCTAAGGTGACCCTGGAGGAGCTGCAGAGAGGCAGCACAGAGACCTAAGGTGACCCTGGAGGAGCTGCAGAGAGGCAGCACAGAGACCTAAGGTGACCCTGGAGGAGCTGCAGAGAGGCAGCACAGAGGCCTAAGGTGACCCTGGAGGAGCTGCAGAGAGGCAGCACAGAGGCCTAAGGTGACCCTGGAGGAGCTGCAGAGAGGCAGCACAGAGACCTAAGGTGACCCTGGAGGAGCTGCAGAGAGGCAGCACAGAGACCTAAGGTGACCCTGGAGGAGCTGCAGAGAGGCAGCACAGAGGCCTAAGGTGACCCTGGAGGAGCTGCAGAGAGGCAGCACAGAGACCTAAGGTGACCCTGGAGGAGCTGCAGAGATCCACAGCAGAGACTGGAGTATCTGTACACAGGACGGTAATAAGCCGTACGCTCCATAGAGTTGGGCTTTAAGGCAGAGCGGCCAGAAGAAAGTCATCACTTTCAGCAAAGAACAAAATGGCACGTTTTGAGTTTGTGTAAAGGCATGTGGGAGACTCCACAATATGGAGGAAGGTGCTCTGGTCTGATGAGACTAAAATTGAACTTTTCGGCCATCAAAGAAAACTCTGTCTGTCACAAACCAAACACATCACATCACCCAATGAACTCCCATCCTGCTGCGTTTTTCAGCAGCCGGGAATGACCCCGAACACACTAAGGCAACACTTGAGTGGTTTAAGGGCGCACTCACACTGTCCTTCCGCACCGCGTCCCGTGCTTTAGGGTCCTTGTCCCCCCCTCCAGGCCCGTTTGTACTCACACTACCTGGGCCTCGGAGAATGCTTCTTGCTGCCTATACGTCATCACGCCGTAACATGTCACACGCATTGATGACGTCATGGCGATGCGTGGCTTTGTTTCCAGATCTTTCCGTAGACCTCGGAGTTTTTGTGCGTCTTGTCGACTGTTTTTGAATCTTTTCATCGACCAAATCTGCAGTAAACACTCCACCTCCGCATCACACCAACGTGAACCTTTCACCGCCATTGTTTTAAATGTCCGCGCATGGTCCCTCCTTCTTTTTTCTATGTCCGAACAGGCGCACATACGCTACCGCCGTAGGGCTCGTGCTCGTGCTCGTACACGTGCGCACGGCTCCGCTAAAGCCCACCTCTTTCAAGTCGGCTGTTATGCGCGGAACGGGTGCACTCACACTGCTTAAACGTACTAGGCTTTAGGTGAAAAACCGGTTTTGGCCGGGGACAGAACGACAGTGTGAGTGCACCCTCAGAGGAAACATGTAAATGTGTTGGAATGGCCGAGTCAAAGCCCAGACCTCAATCAGATAGAAAATCTGTGGTCAGACTTAAAGATCGCTGTTCACATGCGCAAACCGTGAAACTTGAAGGAGCTGGAGCCGTTTTGAAAAGAAGAATGGGCAAAAATCCCAGTGGTGAGATGAGGAACGCTCAAAGAGTCTGATCCAAAGAGACTTGGAGCTGTGATTGCTGCAAAAAGGGGCTCTACAAAGTATTTCCTTTAAGAGGGTGAATAGTTACGCACATTGACTGTTTTCTGTTATTTTGTCCTATTTGTTTTTCGTTTCACAATAAAAAACAAATGTTCAAAGTTTTCGGCATGTTGAGTAAATTAAATTATGCAAATCCTCAAACAATCCGTGTTAATTCCAGGCAACAAAACGTGAAACACGCAAAGGGGGGTGAATACTTCTGCAAGGCACTGTGTACGTGTGTGTATATATATATATATATATATTATGCTTAATGATGCTGCTATAGGCTGAGTCTGGGATGATCCTGCTCCTGATCCTCTCTCCTGTCTGTATCGTTCATGTCTCATCAATACTTTGTTGTTTGTGTTTTGTCGTCTCGCAGGTCTCTGCTGATGGTGGTGGTGCCTGCTGCCGTGGTCCTGTGTGCAGGTCTCTGCTGATGGTGGTGGTGCCTGCTGCCGTGGTCCTGTGTGCAGGTCTCTGCTGATGGTGGTGGTGCCTGCTGCCGTGGTCCTGTGTGCAGGTCTCTGCTGATGGTGGTGGATCCTGCTGCCGTGGTCCTGTGTGCAGGTCTCTGCTGATGGTGGTGGTGCCTGCTGCCGTGGTCCTGTGTGCAGGTCTCTGCTGATGGTGGTGGTGCCTGCTGCCGTGGTCCTGTGTGCAGGTCTCTGCTGATGGTGGTGGTGCCTGCTGCCGTGGTCCTGTGTGCAGGTCTCTGCTGATGGTGGTGGTGCCTGCTGCCCTGGTCCTGTGTGCAGGTCTCTGCTGATAGTGGTGGTGCCTGCTGCCGTGGTCCTGTGTGCAGGTCTCTGCTGATGGTGGTGGTGCCTGCTGCCGTGGTCCTGCATGACACTTCCTGCAGTTTGTCATGTTTGGATCAGGACAGTCCTACTCTCCTTCTACGTTGTTTTTGTCTCCCTCTGTCGGTGTTTCTCTGTATGTGCTCCCCTTTGTTTCCCTGGTTCGAGTTGGTTTTCCTGGCAGGTGATTCTCGTTGGCATCGATCACCTGCCACTCTGTATATTAAGCCGGTCCTGAGCCTCGTTCGGGGCGGGATCATTATTCCACACACTCTATCCACCCAGACGTCTCCCTGCGTACCTGGCCTCTTGTGTTCCTGCCTCGTGTCAAGTTTGTATCAGTTTTCCTCGTGTTTGCCTTTGTTCTCTGTGAAACTTTCTGTTAAAGTAAGTTTATTAAATCTGTTAAAACTGACTCGTGCCGTGTCTGCATTTGGGTCCAATCCTCTGTGAATTCCCCGTCACCCCACGTGACACTGTTATTATTACTGTTACTCATATAAACTATCACTAGTTTCAGGAATTATAAAATGTGTAGCCATAAAAACATCAGAATCAGAATCAGCATCAGCTTTAATCCCCATGTGTGTGAAAACAAACACGGACTTTGACTCTGGATGTTTTCTCTCCTCTGTGTCACAACACACTAAAATACAAAAACCACAGAAAAATACAAAATAAAGAATTTACCAAAGAAGACAAGATGAAAGATATAAATATATATATACATGTTAAGTGCAGATGGTCCTGCAACGGCAGGGGGATTAAGTGGAGATCAGGGAGACGGCCTGGGGGAAGAACCTGTTTCTGTGTCTGGTGGTCTTGGCGTACAGAGCTCTGTGACGCCCCCCAGAGGGAAGAAGTGCAGACAGTGTGTGTGCAGGTGTGAGGGGTCTGCTGTGATCCTTCCTGCCCCTTTCTTCACTCTGGACTGGTTTAGGTCCTGAATGGAGGGCAGGTCGGCCCAGATGAGTTTTTCTGCAGACCTGATTGTCCACTGCAGTCTGTTCCTGTTTGGTGGCCGATCCAAACCAACAGTTATTGATGTGCACAGACAGACTGGAGGAGGATGGAGGTGTGAAAGATGGTGAGCTGCTCCTGAGGCAGGTTGAACTTCTTCAGCTGACAAAACAACACGGTTAGTGTGAACTAAACAGGGCTGGTGTGTGAAGTGCAGTCTGTGTAAAGTTCTACATCCTGTGTCTTCTTCAAAATAAAAGTCAACTCACTTTTAGCAGTTACACGCTCTTATTGTGAAGGTGCACTGCAGGAAGTGTTCTGTTGTTATCTTTATCAGCAGCAGCTTAACACATCCTGAACCATGAGAACAGACTCATGTCTTGTCTCACCTCACCTGCTCCTTGTTTCAATACTTTTTCTTTTTAAATAAACTCTTGTATCCATGACAACAAGCACTGTCCACACTTCCTTCCTACTCTGTCTCCTTCTGTCTCTCACGCTCATACAAACTTTTTTAAGGGTCGTGAAAGCAACTTAAAAAACAACACACCACCACAGCTTCAGCAATGGAAGCTTTGAACATTGTCCACTCCGGTTCGATGCCCCAAACCTCCACAGGGACGCCAGAAGAGCTCCGTCGGAGGTGTGAGATTAAGATTTGGTGCATTTGCACAAACAACAGTCAGAGTTTCCCCCACAACCCACAGGTGCAAGAAGGCGACCATCTCGTCCACTGGAGTTAACTCCAACACTGTGGTGCTTAACCGGGGATTCAGGAGTATTCCCACACCCGCCCGGCGCCTCACACCCTGGGAAACTCCAGAGAAGAACAGGGTGAAAACACCTGTGACCCCTGTCTCCATCCAGGGGGTCCCTGTGGACCCTGTAGAGGAGTACCTGGGGGTGAACTTCATTAATGAGTTGAACTGGACTAGAAACACAGAGGCGTCTACAAAAAGGGCCAAAGTGGACTCTTCTTCCTGAGGAGGCTGAGGTCCTTTAACATCTGCCGGACGATGCTGAGGATGTTTCTGAGTCTGTTTCCAGTGTGATCGTCTTCACTGTGACACGCTGGGGCAGTGGGCTGAAGGTCGCAGACACCAACAGACTGAACACACTGATCAGGAGGGCCGGTGATGTGGTGGGGGAGGAGCTGGACACCCTGACGACCGTGGCAGAGAGGAGGATGCTGTCCAGGCTCCGGTCTCTCCTGGACCAGGTCTCCCACCCTCTCTACGACACACTGGCCCAGCAGAGGAGCACCTTCAGCAGGAGACTCCTCGCACCCAGATGCACCACAGGAACTCTTTCCTGCCTGTGGTCATTAAACTATACAACGCATCCCTGGGAGAGTCTGACACCTGCTCTCTGTGATTCAGACTCAACCACAGACGATCTTTGATCACGTTTTCACTGCTGTAGATATAAAACTCTGTAAAATTAAAATTTGAGCCTTTCTAACATGTGTTTAGTCTGTTTAATGTTTGTTGTTTGAGTCGTGCAACAACAATAATGAATCAGTCTGTTCAGTGTGAACTAAACAGGGCTGGTGTGTGAAGTGCAGTCTGTGTAAAGATCTACATCCTGTGTCTTCTTCAAAATAAAACTCAACTCACTTTTAGCAGCTACACGCTCTTAATGTGAAGGTGCACTGCAGGAAGTGTTCTGTTGTTATCTTCATTAGCAGCAGCTTAACACATCCTGAACCATGAGAACAGACTCTTGTATCCATGACAACAAGCCCTGTCCACACTTCCTTCCTACTCTGTCTCCTTCTGTCTCTCGCGCTCAGACAAACTTTTTACAGGTCGTGAAAGCAACTTAAAAAACAGCACACCACCACAGCTTCAGCATCAGAATCAGAAATACTTTAATAATCAATGGTTGGAAATTATTTTTGTTACACAACTCAAACAACAAATATTATACAGACTAAACATTTATGAGGCAGATGTTAAAGGACCTCAGCCTCCTCAGGAAAAAGAGTTTGTGTTTAGTTTAATGACCACAGGCAGGAAAGATTTCCTGTGGTGCATCTAGCAGACACTAGTGACCTCAACTGAAGGAAGGAGCACTTTGAGGAACTCCTTAATCCGACTAACACGCCCTCTTTTGTAGAGGCAGAGCTGGAGGATGATGGGGATCATCATCAATATCTCTGGTGGAAGTCACTGAGGAAGTCAAACACCTCCACAGTGGCAAAGCCCCAGGGGTTGATGAGATTCGTCCAGAAATGCTGAAAGCTTTGGGTTTGAAGGGGCTGTCCTGGTTGATGTGTCTCTTCAACATTGCGTGGAAGTCTGGGACAGTGCCAAGGGAGTGGCAGACCGGGGTGGTGGTTCCTCTGTTTAAAAAGGGGGACCAGAGGGTGTGTGCCAGTTACAGGGGTATCACACTACTCAGCCTCCCTGGTGAAGTTGACTCCAAGGTGCTGGAAAGGAGGTTCGTCCTGTAGTCGAACCTCAGATTGAAGAGGAACAATGTGGATTCAGTCCTGGACGTGGAACAACGGACCAGATCTTCACTCTCGAGGATCCTGGAGGGGGCCTGGGAGTGTGCCCATCCAGTCTACATGAGTTTGTGGATCTGGAGAAGGCAAATGACCGGGTTCCTCAGGAGATACTGTGGGAGGTGCTGCGGGAGTATGGGGTGAGGGGGTCACTTCTGTGGGCCATCCAATCTCTGTACACCCAAAGCGAGAGCTGTGTCCGGATCCTGGGAAGTAAGTCAGATTTGTTCGCGGTGGGGGTCGGCCTCCGCCAGGGGTGCGCTTTGTCACCAATCCTGTTTGTGATTTTCATGGACAGGATATCGAGGCGTAGTCGTGGTGGGGAGGGGCTGCAGTTCGGTGGGCTGAGGATCTGGTCTCTGCTTTTTGCAGATGATGTGGTCCTGATGGTGTCGTCTGACCAGGACCAGGACCAGGACCAGGCTGGGACTGGTCCAACTAACTGATGTGGAGATACAGGCCCCAGATGAGTTTTTCTGCAGACCTGATTGTCCGTTGCAGTCTGTTCCTGTTTGGTGGCAGATTCAAACCAACAATTATTGACGTGCACAGACAGACTGGAGGATGGAGGCGTGAAAGATGGTGATGTCTTATTGAAGAAGGGGGACATAGTTGGAGAGGAAGTACACAGAGCACATGTGTCAGCTCTCCAGAAGTGGTGCCATGAAAGCTTCTTAGAGATCAACAGAACAAAAACACAGGAACTTGTCCTTTATGAAATGGACCCTGTGCAGCCCCTTATGAATAAGGGACAAACTGTAGAGGAAGTTCTCAAGGTCAAACATCTTGGTTCATTTGTTGATTGCAACCTAAATTTCAGTGAAAACACTGACTATATTTTTAAAACTTGTAACCAACGTCTCCACCTGCTGCCAGCTCAGCTCCTTTAGAGTGAGCGAGGTTATTATGGAAACAGTTTATCAGAACCTGATAGAGAGCGTTTTAACCTTTAACATGGCGATGTGGTACGGTGATCTAAACATCAAAGGAAGAAGCTGCAGAGAAGAGGAAACGTAGCCTCAGAAATCACAGGGATGAGACAGAAACAGTTAAGTTGTACGTACGAGGAAGTGCAAACGCTCCCTCTCATCCACTCAATGGCGAGTTTGAACTTCTTCCCTCTGGTAGACGACACAAGGTACCAAGGACAGATCCTGATGCCATTGGAGCAGTGAACACCGTGTCCCGTTGATGCGTTTTTATTGTTGTTGCCACGGCTTTCCTGCTTTTTGCCCTGAGGATGTTTGCGTGTAAGTGCTGCTGTTGTTGTTGTTGTCGTCCTGTTTGTTGCTTTCATGAGACCAAAGACAAATTTCCACATTGTGGAAAATAAATGAAACCAAACCAAACCAAACACATGAGCACAGGTTAAGTTTCCTCATCAACCCAACTTCAGGAACAGAGACTTGAACAGTCTATTTCCAAGAACCAGCTCAGGGGCAGTGCCTCTGTTTCAACACCAGATGTCACCTGTGCACAGGAAACCCCTCTAGTCCACCACACCAACTCATCTGTTAAGTCTAGAGTTCATGTCACTGTTGTTGATTTAAAACACTTCCTTGTTTCCAGGTCAGTCACACGTCACTTGAAGAAGCAAGTTGAGATGGCAGGTCCTTGTAAATTCACAGCCTTTGAAAAATATCAGTGATGCTGATGAACATACTCGGATATAGTAAATATGCAACGGGTGCAATGAAAAGACAAAACACATCAAGTATATTTATACATTTAAATATAAACAGAGAAACAGAAACAAAAGGGGAAAACTCATTATACAGTAAAGTAAATTAACTGATCAAGGATGTTCATCAAATACACTTTTGTAAGAGTCTGTAAACCTGTTTCTTTAAAAATATATTTTATTTATCAGGGAAAGGAATTTGAGAAGTGACTTATTCCACTGAAAAACAAAGACATAAGGGCTGAGACCCTAAAAACCTTTGGTTATGATAAACATACATTGATAAGTCTGTGAATGTTCTCATGTGTCCAGGTCGTCGTTTTCCTCAAAGCAATTTCAGTCAAAAGCAACTGGACTTGGTTATTTGTCTAGGAAGACGTTTCACCTCTCATCCAAGAGGCTTCATCAGCTCATGTACGCATCTGACCAGGACCAGGACCAGGACCAGGACCAGGACCAGGACCAGGCTGGGACTGGACCAGGACCAGGCTGGGACCAACTAACTTGTGTGGAGATCCAGGCCCAGATGAGTTTTTCTGCAGACCTGATTGTCCGTTGCAGTCTGTTCCTGTTTGGTGGCCGATCCAAACCAACAGTTATTGATGTGCACAGACAGACTGGAGGAGGATGGAGGAGTGAAAGATGGTGAGCAGCTCCTGAGGCAGGTTGAATTTCTTCAGCTGTCGCAGGAAGTAAAACCTCTGGATGCGACCCCCTCGTCCACCGGTGTAAACTCCAACACTGTGGTGCTTAGCCGGTGATTTAGGAGTATCCCCAAACCCACCCTGCACCCCACAGCCTGGGCAACTCCAGGGAAGAACAGGGTCCAACCCGGATCCAGGTGTCAAGGGCGCCGCCAGGGACTTTGAGCCCCATGAAAAGACGTCACACTGAGCCCCAAACCAGGCACCAGCCACAACAACCAAGTGCATTTCTGTAACCTGTAGTCAAACCTCAGATTGAAGAGGAACGATACGGTTAGTGTGAATGTTCAGTGTGAACTAAACAGGGCTGGTGTGTGAAGTGCAGTCTGGGTAAAGTTCTACATCCTGTGTCTTCTTCAAAATAAAAGTCAACTCACTTTTAGCAGTTACAAGCTCTTAATGTGAAGGTGCACTGCAGGAAGTGTTCTGTTGTTATCTTTATCAGCAGCAGCTTAACACATCCTGAACCATGAGAACAGACTCATGTCTTGTCTCACCTCACCTGCTCCTTGTTTCAACACTTTTTCTTTTTTAAATAAACTCTTGTATCCATGACAACAAGCCCTGTCCACACTTCCTTCCTACTCTGTCTCCTTCTGTCTCTCGCGCTCATACAAACTTTTTTATGGGTCTTGAAAGCAACGTGAAAAAACATCACACCATCACAGCTTCAGCAATGGAAGCTTTGAACATTGCCCACTCCGGTTCGATGCCCCCAACCTCCACAGGGACGCCAAAAAAGCTCCTCCGGAGGTGTGACTTGAAGATTCGGTGCATTTGCACAAACAACAGTCAGAGTTTACCCCACCACCCGCAGGTGTAAGGAGGCGACCATCTCGTTCACAGGGGTAAACTCCAACACCCCGGTGCTTAGCAGGGTATTCAGGAGTATCCCCACACCCGCCCGGCGCCTCACACCCTGGGCAACTCCAGATAAGAACAGGGTGAAAACACCTGTGACCCCTGTCTCCATCCAGGGGTCCCTGTGGACCCTGTAGAGGAGAACAAGTACCTGGGGGTGAACTTCACTAATAAGTTGAACTGGACTAGAAACACAGAGGCGTCTACAAAAAGGGCCAAAGTGGACTCTTCTTCCTGAGGAGGCTGAGGTCCTTTAACATCTGCCGGACGATGCTGAGGATGTTTCTGAGTCTGTTTCCAGTGTGATCGTCTTCACTGTGACACGCTGGGGCAGTGGGCTGAAGGTCGCAGACACCAACAGACTGAACACACTGATCAGGAGGGCCGGTGATGTGGTGGGGGAGGAGCTGGACACCCTGAGGACCGTGGCAGAGAGGAGGATGCTGTCCAGGCTCCGGTCTCTCCTGGACCAGGTCTCCCACCCTCTCTACGACACACTGGCCCAGCAGAGGAGCACCTTCAGCAGGAGACTCCTCGCACCCAGATGCACCACAGGAACTCTTTCCTGTCTGTGGTCATTAAACTATACAACGCATCCCTGGGAGAGTCTGACACCTGCTCTCTGTGATTCAGACTCAACCACAGACGATCTTTGATCACGTTTTCACTGCTGTAAATATTAAAATCTGTTAATTCAAATTTGAGCCTTTCTAATATGTGTTTAGTCTGTTTAATGTTTGTTGTTTGAGTCCTGCAACAACAATAATGAATCAATCTGTTCTGTGTGAACTAAACAGGGCTGGTGTGTGAAGTGCAGTCTGTGTAAAGTTCTACATCCTGTGTCTTCTTCAAAATAAAAGTCAACTCACTTTTAGCAGCTACAAGCTCTTATTGTGAAGGTGCACTGCAGGAAGTGTTCTGTTTTTATCTTTATCAGCAGCAGCTTAACACATCCTGAACCATGAGAACAGACTCATGTCTTGTCTCACCTCACCTGCTCCTTGTTTCAACACTTTTTCTTTTTTAAATAAACTCTTGTATCCATGACAACAAGCCCTGTCCACACTTCCTTCCTACTCTGTCTCCGTCTTTGAACACTTTGAGGAACACCTTGATCCGACTAACACGCCCTCTTTAGTAGAGGCAGAGCTGGAGGATGATGGGGATCATCGTCAATATCTCTGGTGGAAGTCACTGATGTAGTCAAACACCTCCACAGAGGCAAAGCCCCAGGGGTCCATGAGCTGCAACACACATGCTGAAAGCTTTGGGTTTGGAGGGGCCGTCCTGGTCCTCACGCCTCTTCAACATTGCGTGGAAGTCTGGGACAGTGCCAAGGGAGTGGCAGACCGGGGTGGTGGTTCCCGTATTTAAAAAGGGGGACCAGAGGGTGTGTGCCAATTACAGGGGTATCACACTACTCAGCCTCCCTGGTAAAGTCGACTCCAAGGTGCTGGAAAGGAGGTTCGTCCTATAGTCGAACCTCAGACTGAAGAGGAACAATGTGGATTCAGTCCTGGATGTGGAACAACGGACCAGCTCTTCACTCTCAAGGATCCTGGAGGGGGCCTGGGAGTGTGCCCATCCAGTCTACATGTGTTTGTGGATCTGGAGAAGGAATATGACCGGATGCCTGGAGATACTGTGGGAGGTGCTGCAGGAGTCTGGGGTGAGGGGGTCACTTCTGTGGGCCATCCAATCTCTGTACCCCCAAAACGAGAGCTGTGTCCGGATCCTCGGCAGTAAGTCGGATTCGTTCCCGGTGGGGGTCGGCCTCCGCCAGGGGTGCGCTTTGTCACCAATCCTGTTTGTGATTGAGTAGTAAGATTCAATTATTGCCGGTAAGTGGTGGATTTAAATTTTGCCTGATCACTTGATCCAGTCTGGAGGTGTCAGACGTGGTGTCCTTCAGCCTGACGTACTGTGGCCTGTCAGTGAGGTAGTCTCTGACCCAGTCCACCAGATAGGGGTCCACTCCCATCCTGTTCAGTGTGTCCTGAAGTATAGGGGGCTGGATGGTGTTAAAGGCACTGGAGAAGTCCAGGGAGAGAGTCCTCGCTGTGCTGCTTCCCTTATCCAGATGGGAGTGGACTCGGTGCAGCATGTAGAGGATGGCATCCTCCACACCAACATCTGGCTGCTACGCAAACTGCAGGTGGTCCTGGGCGTGTTGTTCCTGGGGTCTGAGGAGGCTGAGGAAGAGCCGCTCCAACGTCTTCATCAGGTGTGAAGTGAGTGCCACCGGTCGGACACATTCAGACGCCACAAAGATTCATTTTAAAGATGAAATTTGCTGGTAAACGTGCAACTGGGTGCAAATGTGAAGGCTGTTGAGTTTTAACCAGCTCATCATGAAGAACTTGACACAATGTTTGTATTTGCACCACATGCTGCACAGGAGCATGACACTGTGATAGAACACAATCGTCTAAGTTGGTGAAGGGAAATGAGAAAAATATATAAAACTAATAGAAATAAAAAACTGAAAATTGGCATGTGCATATTTATTCACCCCCTTTGTGATGAAGCCCATAAAAAGCTCTGGTGCAACCAATTACCTTTAAAAGTGAATTAATGAATGAATGCTTTATTTCAAACATATGAAAAAATAAATAAATTACACTTGAAGCACGAGTCATTAAAACATTTTGTATGTTTGAAAAGGAGCAGGAAGAAGCTTTAGCGTATTAATTCCTACGCCTTCTCCACTTCGTATCTATACTATAGGTTTTCTTACTTCCTGTGTTTCCTGTTTATTTTATTATTATTATTTTTTTTAATACGCTCAACAAAACCAACAATAACCAACAAACAAACAATAACCGCTTGTGTATAAATAAATAAATGACACGTACGGCAGAGAGTGAGAACCCTCGTGTTCGTCACACCCCTCTTCTTCTTCCCTGTACCTTGTAAACACCATCCGTTTGTACTGTTGTTTGAATTCGCTCATGGTTGGTCGTCGTCTGAGCTCCTCCGCTCGTCTGTTCCACAGTTTCACTCCACATGTTGAAATGCAAAAGGTTTTTAAAGTTGAGCGTGCACACGGATGTTTCAGATTCAGTTCCCTCCTCAGATTATAACCCCCCCCTTCACTCGGAAAAAAACATGCTTGAATATTTACTGGTAACGAGTCGTTTGTTGCTCTGTTGATTTGTGCTGTTTGGAAACTGAGCAGATCAGTGAGTTTCAGTCTTTTTGATTGTGAGAGTAAGGGTTGAGTGTGCTCTCTGTACCCAGTGTGATGAATTATCCTGATTGCTCTTTTCTGCAGAATCGACAGCGGTTGTAGTGTAGATTTATAAGTATTGCCCCAAATCTCTGCACAGTAACTCAAATATGGTAAAATCAGTGAGTTGTAAAGAATGAGGAGTGATTCGTGGTCCAGAAAGTGTTGAGCCTTACCTCGTACTGAGATGCTCCGTGACAGTTTACTTCGAACATGCTTTACGTGGTTTCCATGTTAGTTTTTCGTCTATAATTCATTCATTCATTCATCTTCAACCGCTTATCCCGGGGTCGGGGTCGCGGGGGTGCTGGAGCCGATCCCAGCTGACATTGGGCGTGAGGCGGGGTCCACCCTGGACAGGACGCCAGTCTATCACAGGACACATAGAGACGAACAGAGACAGACAAACATTCACACCTACGGGTGATTTAGAGTCATCAATGAACCGAACACCTGCACGTCTTTGGACTGTGGGAGGAAACCGGAGAACCCGGAGAAAACCCACGCAGACACGGGGACAACATGCAAACTCCACACAGAAGGGCCCAGCCGGGATTCAAACCTGGAACCTTCTTGCTGTGAGGCGACAGTGCTAACCACCACACCCAGAAATTTATTTTCATGTACCCTTGCAATGTCCACACTGTATTATTGCTTTAGTGTTCATTTTAAAGTTCCCAAATAATTGGAACTTGGTTTAATTTAGATTTAAAGATCATTTATTTCTATCAAACCACCTTTTTAATTTACACATTTCTTCAGTGATAAACCCAGAAGATCCTGTAAATTCTCCCCTGAGCAAAACATGTTTGTGTCATCAGCAAAAAGTATCAATTTCAACATATTTGAGACGTTACATATATCATTTATATATAGAATAAAAAGTTTGGGACCCAGCACTGACCCCTGGGGGACGCCACAGGCAATGTCCAGGCAGGATGAGCTATACTCTCCCAACTTCACAAATTGACTCCGGCCCTTTAAATAACTCTGAACCCAGTGCAGAACTATCCCCCTGATCACCGGTCGCTCCAGCTTATTAATTAATATGTCATGATTAATTGTGTCAAAGGCTTTTTTAAGATCAATCCATTCATTCATTCATTCATCTTCAGCCTCTTGTCCCTGTTGGGGTCGTGGGGGGCTGGAGCCGATCCCAGCTGACATCAGGCATGAGGCGGGGTGCACCCTGGACAGGACGCCAGTCTATCACAGGACACATAGAGACGAACAGAGACAGACAACCATTCACACCTACGGGTGATTTAGAGTCATCAATGAACCGAACACCTGCACGTCTTTGGACTGTGGGAGGAAACCGGAGAACCCGGAGAAAACCCACGCAGACACGGGGAGAACATGCAAACTCCACACAGAAGGGCCCCAGCCGGTACTTGAACCAGGAACCCTCTTGCTGTGAGGCGACAGTGCTAACCACCACTCCACCGTGTCGCCCTTTTTTCAAGATCAATGAATATTCCAATTACATATTGTTTATTTTCTGTGATTACTTCCAGTGATTCCATTAATGCCAGTGATGTTGAACTGTTTGATCTGAATCCGCAGTGATCGTCAGTGAGTCATTTATGTTTGATTATGAATTTGTCTAAATCGATTATTGAATGCTTTTCTAAAATGTTTGAAAATTGTGGTAGTAATGAGACGGGTCTGTAATTTGTGAATTGGCGTCCATCTCCGGATTTAAACAGCGGTACAACTTTAGCCGTTTTCATTTTGCTTGGAAATTTGCCAGTTTGATGAATTACAGATGAAAGTTAACGGTTCTTAAATCCCCTCAATGACCTTTTTCACAATTTTCATAGCAATGTTATTATTATTATTATTATTCTGTCACCTTAGCTTTGCTTGTTTCTACTATTCTGTTGTATTAACTGTCTTAACATATATGTTATGGGCGACACGGTGGAGTGGTGGTTAGCACTGTCGCCTCACAGCGAGAAGGTTCCAGGTTTGAATCCCGGCTGGGGCCCTTCTGTGTGGAGTTTGCATGTTCTCCCCGTGTCTGCGTGGGTTTTCTCCGGGTTCTCCGGTTTCCTCCCACAGTCCAAAGACGTGCAGGTGTTCGGTTCATTGATGACTCTAAATCACCCGTAGGTGTGAATGGTTGTGTGTCTCTGTTCGTCTCTATGTGTCCTGTGATAGACTGGTGTCCTGTCCAGGGTGGACCCCGCCTCACGCCCGATGTCAGCTGGGATCGGCTCCAGCCCCCCACGACCCCGACCCCGGGATAAGCGGTTGAAGATGAATGAATGAATGAACATATACGTTATATTCACATTACTATAAATATTATAGTTACTGGCTTTGCTTGCACCTCTCTCTCTGTCCATCTGTCCGTCTTTTCTCTCTCTCTCTCTCCTTCTCTTCCTCTCTCTCTTCCTCTCTCTCTCCTTCTCTTCCTCTCTCTCTCCTTCTCTTCCTCTCTCTCTCTCCTTCTCTTCCTCTCTCCGGTGCAGACAGATGTGCGTCCTCCACAGAGCTGGGTCTGTCTGACGTTCCTGTCTGTTATAGTGAAGGTTTTCGTCTCCACCGTACTCTACGGGGGAATTGTTGGGTCTGTGTAAATCATAAATAAGTCATAGAGTGTGGTCTTTACCTGCTCTGTAAAGTGTCCTGAGATAACTTTGGTTATGATTTGGCACTATAAATAAAACTGAATTGAATTGTTATTACCATCAGTAGATGTTTTATCTTTACATTTATTTACAATATTAATTATTTCCTTCCTCTACGGCTGTGAACATGAGTTAGTGTATCATTCCCATCCTGTGATGCCGGGGGATCCAACACTCACAAAGAACTGGTTAAAGCTATTTCCTACATCCTCCATGTTTTCCTTTCTTATATCATTGTCTATGAAATACAGAGGGTCACATTGTCTGGAGCCATTTTGGATAATGCTGTTTAGTTTATCCCATATCCCTTTAACATTCATTTTATTTTTATTTAATATCTCATGATAGTATTCCTTTTTACTTTTCCTTAAAATACTGATTCATTTATTTTTATATTTTTTTGTATTTATTTTCAGCCTCCTTAGTTCTTTCTTTTATAAATTCTCTATATAGTGTATTTTTCTTTTTACAGGCGTTCTGTAATCCCTTAGTGACCCATGGTCGATCTGAGTATTTATGTTTCCTACTATGTTGTTTAATAGGACAATTTTTATTATATAATGATGTAAATATGCTTAAAAATGTGTTGTATGCCTTATCAATATCACTTTCCTTATACACAGCGTCCCACTTTTGTTCACACAGGTCATTTCTCAGTGCTTCCATAGTTCCTTCTGTCCTCAGTCGTCTATACGTCGTCTTCTCATCCGTCCGACTTCCTTTAAATCCACCATCGTAAACTGTGAAGACAAATGGTCACTGAGGTCAATGATGAGTAATCCAGGGACAGTGCTGTCTTCAGTATCATTGGTGAAGATGTTGTGGATTAATGTGGAACAGTGAGGTCTGGTGATTTTTGGATACAGGCTCCTGCTGCACATTGTACTAATGAGTTCGTCTGCTGCTTTGTGCTCGTTTGGATTCACAAGATCAATATTGAGGTCGCCACAGATGAAAATGACTTTTTGATGAACCTTTGGAAAAGATGCCTCCATCCAGTTATTGAACCTGGCGCCCTTTATATACAGCTGATTATTACATTTTTGTTTTTCTCTCTGCAGATTTCAATTGTTATGCATTCAAACATCCTCAAAGCAACGTCAGTCAAAAAAAAGCAACTGGACTTGGTTCTTTGTCAGGAAGACGTTTCACCTCTGATCCAAGAGGCTTCATCAGTTCATGTACGCATCTGACCAGGCTGGGACTGGACCAGGACCAGGACCAGGACCAGGATCAGGACCAGGACCAGAACCAGAACCAGAACCAGGACCAGAACCAGAACCAGGCTGGGACTGGACCAGGACCAGGACCAGGACCAGGACCAGGACCAGGCTGGGACCAGGACCAGGACCAGGACCAGAACCAGGCTGGGACTGGACCAGGACCAGGACCAGGACCAGGACCAGGACCAGGACCAGGACCAGGCTGGGACTGGTCCAACTAACTGGTGTGGAGATCCAGGTATTTAACCTCTCACAGGCCGATGATGTCACTGGAACCCTTTGTGCTCCAAGTGCCAACGACCGTCGTTAGAGTGGCAGACGTTGGTGGAAGTAGGTTTGGACTTCGTTAGTGCTCTATTGAAAAAAGACACAGAAGACACAAAAAGACACAAAACGACGACAAAAAGACACAAAACGACGACAAAAAGACACAAAAAACGCAAAAAAACGCAAAAAAACGCAAAAAAGTCGCAAAAAACGCAAAAAAAGCAAAAAATACGCAAAAAAACACAAAAAAACACAAAAAAGTCGCAAAAAGGCAAAAAAAGCTACAAATACGCAAAAAAAACACACAAAAAAAAATGGCGTCTCCATTTTAGTTTTTGTCTCTGCAGATTTCAATCGTCAATCTTGTACTAATGAGTTCGTCTGCTGCTTTGTGCTCGTTTGGATTCAAGAGATCAATATTGAGGTCGCCACAGATGAAAATGACTTTTTGATGAACCTTTGAAAAAGATGCCTCCATCCAGTTATTGAACCTGGCGCCCTTTATATACAGCTGATTATTACATTTTTGTTTTTTTCTCTACAGATTTCAATTGTTATGCATTCAAACATCCTCAAAGCAATTTCAGTCAAAAACAGCTGGACTTGGTTCTTTGTCAGGAAGACGTTTCACCTCTGATCCAAGAGGCTTTTTCAGTTCATGTACGCATCTGACCAGGCTGGGACTGGACCAGGACCAGGACCAGGACCAGGACCAGGACCAGGACCAGGACCAGGACCAGAACCAGGCTGGGACTGGACCAGGACCAGGACCAGGACCAGGACCAGGACCAGGCTGGGACTGGTCCAACTATCTGATGTGGGATCCTGGTCTTTAACCTCTCACAAGGCCGATGATGTCACTGGAACCCTTTGTGCTCCAAGTGCCAACGACCGTCGCTTGAGTGACAGTCGTTGGTGGGAAATTGGTTTTGACTTCGTTAGTGCTCTATTGAGTAAAGACACAGAAGACACAAAAAGACACAAAAAGACACAAAACGACGACAAAAAGACACAAAAAGACACAAAAAACGCAAAAAAAACGCAAAAAAAAAGCAAAAAATACGCAAAAAAACACAAAAAAGTCGCAAAAAAGGCAAAAAAAAGCTACAAATACGCAAAAAAAACACACAAAAAAATGGCGTCTACATTTTAGTTTTTGTCTCTGCAGATTTCAATCGTTACACATTCAAACAGATTGTCCACAGCAGTTGACACATTTTCCACTTCCCTATAGTTCAAGTCTTTTTCCACACATACAGCCACGCCTCCTCCGCTTTTGTTCTTCCTGTTAATGTGGTTGAGTTCATATCCATCCAGCTCAAAATCCATTTCTTTATCAGCTTTAATCCATGTTTCTGATAGGGCAATAATCTTGAATGGTTTTTTAAATTTATTCACGTAATCCTTAATGCTACTAAAATTTGCGTACATGCTTCTGCTGTTGAAATGGATTATGGATAGTTTGTTATCCATTTTAATGGTTTGATTGTACTGTTCGTCCGTGTAGTAACAGCAATTATCATTAATATTGGAAAAGAAATTAATGTCTGGATCTATATCGTTTTCTACGTCCAGTACATTACGGTCTGTATACTGAAAAGTTTTCAGATCCATGTTGTGGAGATCAGAAGTCCTTTGAGTTGTGTCCTCACAGTTCCCAGATGTGTGTGATATATCTCCAACGGTGTCATGATCGTGTGTAGATGGATCATACCTTAAAGTCCAGTTCATGATGCTCATTGGTACCTGTCCAGCTCTTCCATGTTCCTGATGACGACCATTTTTGCTTGTTCTGTTGTTCCGTTCAGCTTAATCAGTACTTTACAATTGCTTGTCCATGTGCTTTGAATTTCCCCTTGTTTTCTCAGAATGCTTTTCTTGCGATGTCGGAGTTGCGTTTAGTGAGGTGCTCGTTAATGAATACATTAGTTCCTTTCAGTTTCCTTCCCTGCTTCAGCAGTGCCGACTTGTGTTTCCTGTTTACAAATCTCATGATGATGGTCGATGCATTCCCGTCACTTTTCCGGGGCAGAGGGTGGCGAGCCTCTATGTTGTTTGAATCTACTTCAATCCCCTTTGAGTGGAAGAAGGCAGCCACCTGTTGCTCTGCCGATCTGTCATCCTGCTCACCGGGCTCCCCCCTGTTGTCAGTGGTCACCGACCGGGCGAATGACCGGGGTTTGATGCGGAGCCCAGTCACAACAACATCATAGATCCTGGAGTATTGCTCCAGGTCTGCCACTCTGTTCTCCAGCTCCACCAGACGCCGGTCCTTCTCGGCGTTCTGGATCCTGAGAGCCTTCACGGGTGTTTTTAAGTTCGCCTCCCTCCTCAGCTGTCATTGCCATCTTCGGCGGCATGCTGCTGCTAGGTAACGCCGACAATCAGCTGTTAGCCTAGCCACCGGCTAGGTGATCTGCAAACTTTGCAACTGGCGTTGCGCTTCAGTCCGTGTTCCAAAATCAGCGTCGTAACCAAGCAGTGTCCAAGCCAGAGGTATCAATAGTAAGGTCAATGTCCATGATCCAGGATCAGTTAGCAAAAGTAGAAAAAATTGTCAAAAACCGAGCACCAAACACAGAACGAGCGAGCGAAGAAACAGGAACAGGAAACAAAATAAATAAATGGTTTCAGAGTCCATATATCAGCTTCCGATAGTTCTTTTTTACTTTTCATAAATGTGAAAATGTCCAGCACATAATAAATCAATGTGTTCACTTCACTCACTGGGTTCATGTAGCGCACGCACCGCGAACAGCAAGCGCAAGTCACACAGTTAGTGAAATAATGTCCACCTGTGTGCAATCTAAGTGTCACATGATCCATCAGTGCACACACACATCTTTATTTAAAGGCCCCAGAGGCTGCAACACCTAAGCAAGAGGCACCACTGACCAAACTCTGCCATGAAGACCAAGAACTCTCCAAACAAGTGAGGGACAAAGTTGAGAAGTACAAGTCAGGGTTAGGTTATAAGAAAATATCCAAATCATTGATGATCCCCAGGAGCAAAACATCAAATCTGTCAGAACCAACTGGAACGAACACGGCTAAAAACTTTGTGTCAGGTTTTTGAAAGTAGAAGTCGAGACGTGAAACATCTGTATTTGTCTTGATGTGTTGAAGAAACAAAAGGCCAATAAATTAAGTTACTGCCTGATCAGTGTATCCAGTCTGGAGGTGTCCTTCTTGGATATGCCCCCCCAGCACACCACAGTGTAGAAGAGGACACTGGTGACCACAGACTGGTGAGGGATCGCCGTCTCCTCAGGAAGTCCAACCTGCTTCGTGTCTTCCTGTACAGGTGTCTGGTGTGTGTTGTCCAGTCTAGTTTATTGTCCAGCCACAGCCGAGGTATTTGTACGAGTCCACAGCCTCCACCTCAGCTTCCTCTAGCAGGACTGGTCGTGGTCTTGGTCTGGACCTCCCAAAATCAATTACAGCTCCTTGGTCTTGGAGGTGTTGAGCTGTAGGTTGTTAGTGTGGCACCAGAGAGCAAAGTCCCCCACCAGACTCCGGTACTCCTCCTCTCTGTCCCCCCTGATCCATCCCACGATGACTGTCATCGGCGTACTTCTGTATGTGACACAGCTCCGAGTTGAAGACCGAGGTGTACAGGGTGAAGATAAGAGGGGCCAGCACTGTGCACTGAGGGGCTCCAGTGCTGCTGACCACAGTGTCAGACGTGGTGTCCTTCAGCCTGACGTACTGTGGCCTGTCAGTGAGGTAGTCCCTGACCCAGTCCACCAGGTAGGGGTCCACTCCCCTCCTGTTCAGTGTGTCCTGAAGTATAGGGAACTGGATGGTGTTAAAGGCACTGGAGAAGTCCAGGAAGAGAGTCCTCGCTGTGCTGCTTCCCTTATCCAGATGGGAGTGGACTCGGTGCAGCATGTAGAGGATGGCATCCTCCACACCAACATCTGGCTGCTACACAAACTGCAGGCGGTCCTGGGCGTGTTGTTCCTGGGGTCTGAGGAGGCTGAGGAAGAGCCGCTCCAACGTCTTCATCAGGAGTGAAGTGAGTGCCACCGGTCGGACACATTCAGACGCCACAAAGAAACATTTTAAAGATGAAATTTGCTGATAAACTTGCAACTGGGTGCAAATGTGAAGGCTGTTGAGTTTCTATCCTTTTGTTTAAATGTTTGAGATGCACTGTAGGAATATTCACATTTTCCCTCCATTGTCGGCCAGAAACACACAAACAAACACATGAGCACAGATGAAGTTTCCTCATCAACCCAACTTCAGGAACAGAGACTTGAACAGTCTATTTCCAAGAACCAGCTCAGGGGCAGTGCCTCTGTTTCAACACCAGAGGTCACCTGTGCACAGGAAACCCCTCTAGTCCACCACACCAACTCATCTGTTAAGTCTAGAGTTCATGTCACTGTTGCTGATTTAAAACACTTCCTTGTTCCAAGGTCAGTCACACGTCACTTGAAGAAGCAGGTTGAGATGGCAGGTCCTTGTGGACATGGCCGGGTGATTATGTGGAGATCAGGGAGACGGCCTGGGGGAGGAACCTTTTTCTGTGTCTGGTGGTCTTGGCGTACAGAGCTCTGTGACGCCCCCCAGAGGGAAGAAGTGCAGACAGTGTGTGTGCAGGTGTGAGGGGTCTGCAGTGATCCTTCCTGCCCCTTTCTTCACTCTGGACTGGTTTAGGTCCTGAATGGAGGGAAGGTCGACCCTGATGAGTTTTTCTGCAGACCTGATTGTCCGTTGCAGTCTGTTCCTGTTTGGTTGCTGATCCAAACCAACAGTTACTGATGTGCACAGACAGACTGGAGGAGGATGGAGGAGTGAAAGATGGTGAGCAGCTCCTGAGGCAGGTTGAACTTCTTCAGCTGACAAAACAAAACGGTTAGTGTGAACTAAACAGGGCTGGTGTGTGAAGTGCAGTCTGTGCAAAGTTCTACATCCTGTGTCTTCTTCAAAATAAAAGTTAACTCACTTTTAGCAGTTACACGCTCTTAATGTGAAGGTGCACTGCAGGAAGTGTTCTGTTTTTATCTTTATTAGCAGCAGCTTAACACATCCTGAACCATGAGAACAGACTCATGTCTTGTCTCACCTCACCTGCTCCTTGTTTCAACACTTTTTCTTTTTTAAATAAACTCTTGTATCCATGACAACAAGCCCTGTCCACACTTCCTTCCTACTCCGTCTCCTTCTGTCTCTCACGCTCATACAAACTTTTTTACGGATCGTGAAAGCAACTTAAAAAACATCACACCACCACAGCTTCAGCAGTGGAAGCTTTGAACATTGCCCACTCCGGTTCAATGCCCCCAACCTCCACAGGGACGCCAGAAAAGCTCCGCCAGAGGTGTGAGTTGAAGATTCGGTGCATTTGCACAAACAACCGTTAGAGTTTACCCCACAACCTGCAGGTGCAAGGAGGCGACCATCCCGTCCACCGGGGTGAACTCTAACATCGCTGTGCTTAGCCGGGTATTCAGGAGTATCCCCACACCCGCCCGGCGCCTCACACCCTGGACAACTCCAGAGAAGAACAGGGTGAAAACACCTGTGACCCCTGTCTCTCACCACAGTTCACAGGGTATCAGAACCTCAGACGAAGCTCAGCCAAGCACAGATCCACCAACGGACATGAGTCCAGAGCTCATCCAGCCACAGGTGGCAGTAGAGAGGAGGATTAATAAATCCTGCCTGAAAGAGGAGTGGGAAACCATCACCGCAGACCGTGTCCATCTCCTTGAAGGTCTGAAAGGGTGCATGAACAGGAAGTTTGACAAGATCGGAGAGATCATCTACAGCTATGGAGCAGAGAGATTCGGGGTGAAGGGTAAGAATCCTAGGAGACAGAAGGAACCAGCAGCTCATCTCACGTCCAGGAGACAACAAGAGATTGAGAGACTTGTGAAAGAAAGACGGTCCCTGAGAAAACAGTGGAAGAAGGCCACAGAAGTGGAAAGGAAAGGACTTGAGGCACTAGAAGAAGAAGAAGGAACGAACGAGGACCCCCAAAGCATCCGTAAGGGAACTAGAGGAGCACCTGAGGAAGACCTACTCCGACAACCAGAGGCATGGACCAGCCAGCAGTCCAGGTGACATGCCACCAATCCAGCCACCGGAGCACGGTCCGCTCAACAATCCCTGGATATTTAACAACTAGTCCTAGTTTTCCTTTTGTTTAAATGTTTGAGATGCACTGTAGGAATATTCACATTTTCCCTCCATTGTCGGCCAGAAACACACAAACAAACACATGAGCACAGATGAAGTTTCCTCATCAACCCAACTTCAGGAACAGAGACTTGAACAGTCTATTTTCAAGAACCAGCTCAGGGGCAGTGCCTCTGTTTCAACACCAGAGGTCACCTGTGCACAGGAAACCCCTCTAGTCCACCACACCAACTCATCTGTTAAGTCTAGAGTTCATGTCACTGTTGTTGATTTAAAACACTTCCTTGTTTCAAGGTCAGTCACACGTCACTTGAAGAAGCAGGTTGAGATGGCAGGTCCTTGTGGACATGGCCGGGGGATTAAGTGGAGATCAGAGAGACGGCCTGGGGGAAGAACCTGTTTCTGTGTCTGGTGGTCTTGGTGTACAGAGCTCTGTGACGCCCCCCAGACGGAAGAAGTTCAGACAGTGTGTGTGCAGGTGTGAGGGGTCTGCAGTGATCCTTCCTGCCCCTTTCTTCACTCTGGACTGGTTTAGGTCCTGAATGGAGGGCAGGTCGGCCCTGATGAGTCTTTCTGCAGACCTGATTGTCCATTGCAGTCTGTTCCTGTTTGGTGGCTGATCGATGGCAAACCCTTTCAAAGCATCTTCAATTCCCCTCCCACCTTGCCAGGTCCCTGTTTATCGATGTTACTTCTGCTTTTAACAGCCTGCAGATTCACACCCTGCTGCAGAGACTTATTGATATCGGAGTAAATGTTGGCATTATCCACCTTGTTAGGGACTTCCTCTCTGACCGCCCTCAACAGGTTCTGATTAATAACACTCGGTCCGACATCATTGTGCTTAATACTGGTGCTCCGCAGGGGACTATTTCATCCCCATTACTTTTCTCTACATACACAAACAAATTCCAATCAGATCTGGAAAACTTTAGTTTGTTTAAGTATGCGGATGATACGGCCCTGGTCGCCTTATTGAAGAAGGGGGACATAGTTGGAGAGGAAGTACACAGAGCACATGTGTCAGCTCTCCAGAAGTGGTGCGATGAAAACTTCTTAGAGATCAACAGAACAAAAACACAGGAACTTGTCCTTTATGAAAAGGACCCTGTGCAGCCCCTTATAACTAAGGGACACATTGTAGAGGCAGTTCTCAAGGTCAAATATCTTGGTTCATATGTTGATTTCAGTGAAAACACTGACGATATTTTTAAAACTTGTAACCAACGTCTCCACTGTTGAGCTCAACCTGCAGTTACCTCCCCGGGTCCGTTGATCGGAGGATAGAAGGAGAGATCTTGAGACGATGGCTTGAGATCACACCAATATCTTTATTGGAGCACTTTGCAAAGTGGAGACAAGTTCTGATACAACTCAAACCAGGTCATACATCAGAAGAGTCTGTTGTTGTCTAGGGGTAGAGGCTTAAATACCCTTCTGTCGATGGTAACAACTTAAAGGAAGAGAAGGCGGCAATGGGCGTTAATCTGCCTGGCAACACATTATAACACTAAAAACTGTGTGGAGGAAATTAGTGCGTGTCCCTATATGGCTATCTAGAGAGAACAGATGTGTCTGTGTTTGCACCACAGGAAATTGTTAGTTAATGAGTGTGTGTGTGTGTGTGTGTTTGCCTAAAATGAGGAAATGAGCATTCTTCTGTTCTTTATGGTCATAACGAGGTGAGTGTGAGTGGGCACGAGATCTCTATCTTCCCCACCACCTGCTACGCCAGCTCAGCTCCTTTAGAGTGAGCGAGGTTATTATGGAAACAGTTCATAAGAACCTGATAGAGAGCGTTTTAACTTCTAACATGGCGATGTGGTACGGTGATCTAAACATCAAAGGAAGAAGCTGCAGAGAAGAGGAAACGTAGCCTCAGAAATCACAGGGATGAGACAGAAACAGTTAAGTTGTACGTACGAGGAAGTGCAAACGCTCCCTCTCATCCACTCAACGGGGAGTTTGAACTTCTTCCCTCTGGTAGACGACACAAGGTACCAAGGGCAAATCCTAATGCCATTGGAGCAGTGAACACCGTGTCCTGTTGATGCGTTTTTATTGTTGTTGCCACGGCTGTCCTGCTCTTTGCCCTGAGGATGTTTGTGTGTAAGTGTTGCTGTTGTTGTCGTCCTGTTTGTTGCTTTCATGAGACCAAAGACAAATTTCCACATTGTGGAAAATAAATGAAACCAAACCAAACCAAACCAAACCAAACACGTGAGCACAGATGAAGTTTCCTCATCAACCCAACTTCAGGAACAGAGACTTGAACAGTCTATTTCCAAGAACCAGCTCAGGGGCAGTGCCTCTGTTTGAACACCAGAGGTCACCTGTGCACAGGAAACCCCTCTAGTCCACCACACCAACTCATCTGTTAAGTCTAGAGTTCATGTCACTGTTGTTGATTTAAAACACTTCCTTGTTTCAAGGTCAGTCACACGTCACTTGAAGAAGCAGGTTGAGATGGCAGGTCCTTGTGGACATGGCCGGGGGATTATGTGGAGATCAGGGAGACGGCCTGGGGGAAGAACCTGTTTCTGTGTCTGGTGGTCTTGGCGTACAGAGCTCTGTGACGCCCCCCAGAGGGAAGAAGTGCAGACAGTGTGTGTGCAGGTGTGAGGGGTCTGCTGTGATCCTTCCTGCCCCTTTCTTCACTCTGGACTGGTTTAGGTCCTGAATGGAGGGCAGGTCGGCCCAGATGAGTTTTTCTGCAGACCTGATTGTCTGTTGCAGTCTGTTCCTGTTTTAGTCCCTTTGATAGCTTAGTTGGTAAAGTGGAGGACTGTAGTAGCTTTACCAGGCATCCTTAGGTTGCTAGTTCAAATCTAGCTTGAAGGAGTGACTTTTGGGTGGCAGTTGCTCAGTCCATAGGTGACTCGGCTTGGCACGGGAGGGTTGTTGGCTCGAGTCCATGTGGGAACCATGAATGGAGCATGCACTGGTGGCTGGAGAGGTGCCAGCTCATCTCCTGCACAGCAAAGACTGGAGGGTTGAAATTTCAGGGTTAAACATTTTCGAGTTGATTTTCAATCCCAGAGTGTAATTTTAACACATTTTGATTAAAATGGCATTCAGTGTTGGAGTTATTTGACAGAGTTGATCACACCAGTGTTAACCCAATTACAAGGTGAGTGCAATTAAGTCAAACTTACGGAAACAATTATAAATTGATGCTGTGAAGTTTAGTATGAACAATAATACATCTACAGAGAATATATGCCTTACAAAATCGTGTTTGTTGCCAGGACTGAACAGCAAATTTGGCCTGGTGATTAGCTAGCTAGCATGCTATGGCAAGCACGCTGTTTGCTACTAAAACCGTCTCCAACTTTATCAGTGATAATTTAACAATTCACAGGCATGCTTTAAGCGAGGAAAAACAAAGCTTTATGTTTATACTGTATAAAAAATAGTTTGAGGCTTGAGCTAACAGTCTTCTTCTTTTTTTTGCCTTCACTTTGAACATCAAAGGTGCCGCAAAAAAACATGTCCCAACAAGCAGACGGGTGTTTCTAGTTGTCTGTGTGACCAGTGTATTAGTGTATTTGGTGACTCGTCACATTCTGTGACCTGCAATATTGAAAAGTACTCAGATCATTTACTTAAGTAAAAGTATATAAGTATTACCAGTTAATGCACTTAAATTACTAAGTTAAAGCTGAAGTACAAAATTAGCAGAGAATCGGGCTGTGACGGACACAGGCATCATTAAATTCTGATGAGTTGACGCATAGGCAGCATTTTAATAACTCAGTCAAGCCCAAATATGAGTACTTTTTCCAACATTGCAGGTCACAGAATCTGATGGGTCACCACAAATGGTGTAACACTGTCGTTCTTACTTTATATGTTTATTTACTTTGTCAAACTTCTTTGCATGTCTCAGTAAAAATGCCGGTCCAGGTGAAGTGCAGCCAACAGCAGAAGTTTGTTAAGTTGGATGAGGATGAAGGAAGGTTTGACTTTCTGCAATTCCATGAAAAAGGTTAGCATGGCTAAACCGCACTCTTTTAAAAGCTCATTCTCCAAGCCTCTTGATGTTGTCGATTCTGATTTCTTTACATGCCTTTAGCAGACTCTTTTATACTGTAAATGGGGGTAAACTGCTAAACATTTTCAGTTCTGCAATGTGTCCTTCGTAGTGTGAGGTATAATATACACGCAAACAGTCGATAAAAAAGCCAATCATCAATTTTTAAATTTGGATTCAAGATGGAAATGGGTTTTGTGAGGGAAACATGCTCCGGGTCTATTTAATGATTATACAGTGGTGACATTTGACATGAACATTTATCCGCTGTGAGGCAAGAAACACTGCTGACTTCAAAAGCACATTCAGTTTTATCATCCTATCTTTTCCAGTCATCGAGAGATTTTGCCTGCCACCTGATGCAAAAGTTATATACAAGGATGCAACAGGGGCAGAAGTTGATGCAGAAATATTCAGTGACCTCGTTGGACAAGGCAATGTGGTGCTGACAGTTTTCTCAGATCAGGGTGAGATATCAAGGCAGGTATAATAAAGCACTCTACACCTTCCAGAGAATAATTATTTACATGTTTCTATGCCTGCTCCCTGTCTTCTGAGACATCTGACTCAAGCTTCAGCTCAAGTGCATCAACTGTAATCCTAGATGGTGTTCCTAGCAAGAGACAAAGAATTGAGGATACAAGTGATGCTGTGTCTGCTCAGGTTTCTTAATACTTTCACATTTTCTCAGTCTGAGTCTCTAGAAAAACTTATTATCACAGTGTTTTGAATTCTGATGTTTATGTTTTTTATTACACGGTGGTGTAGTGGTTAGCACTGTCGCCTCACAGCAACAAGGTCACAGGTTTGCATCCCGACCTCAGCCTTTCTGTGTGGAGTTTGCATGTTCTCCCCGTGTCTGCGTGGGTTTTCTCCGGGTTCTCCGGTTTCCTCCCACAGTCCAAAGATGTGCAGGTGTTGGGTTCATTGATGACACTAAATCACCCGTAGGTGTGAATGGTTGTCTGTCTCTGTACGTCTCTATGTGTCCTGTGATAGACTGGCGTCCTGTCCAGGGTGTACCCCGCCTCACGCCTGATGTCAGCTGGGATCGGCTCCAGCCCCCCCGCGGTCACAGTCCAGCGGTGAAGAAGTACTACAGGAGTACCAAACAACAGAAACCCTAACAGATGCTGCAAGAAGACAAATGGTTAACATCCTGGTGGCTCACATGATTGACAATCATGGGTATATTTGTTTGATATTGTTTTTATTTGTGCCAGATAACTGCATGGCTAACTATTATATTTATTATTTCCTAATTTAGTATCTCCTCTCAGGCACCTCCCCACTAAAGCAATCAGAGAAGATTATGCACGTGGGATAGTGATGCTGTTCCCTTCCCTCAAAGATCTGTACTCCGAGAAGGGCTACGTGCGTAATAGGCATTATTATTGTTTACACTTTTATGTTGTGACACCAAACTGTGTGGACGACATTGATATTTGAATTCCATGAGATTTCTCATGAGCCTGGTAAGACAATGCGTTTATTTTTAGTTTTTTCATTTCAGGAACACTTCTATGATGCTGCAGGCAGCACAGGATTCATTTCTTGGCGTCTGAAAACAGTCCAGAGGAAGATTCGTCGAGGATCTGCACTGCCACCAAATAGCCCAATTGACTTTTCTCAAGGAGGCCCACATTTCCAAAGGACTGTTAGGGCGTGATCACACTGTCCTCCCGGACCACGACCCGGACTTTAGGGTCCTTGTCCCCCCCTCCAGGCCCGTTTGTACTCACACTACCTGGGCCTCGGCCAATGCTTCTTGCTGTCTATACGTCATCACGCCGTAACACGTCACACGCATTGATCGCGTGTGTGTGGCTTTGTTTACAAATCTTTCCGTAGACCTCGGAGTTTTTGTGTGTCTTGTCGACTGTTTTTGAATCTTTTCATCGACCAAATCTGCAGTAAACACTCCACCTCCGCATCACACCAACGTGAACCTTTCACCGCCATTGTTGTTGTTGTTAAATGTCCGCGCATAGTCCGTCCTTCTATTTACATGTCCGAACAGGCGGACATAACGCTACTGCCGTAGGGCTCGTGCTCGTGCTCGTACACGTGCGCACGCTCGTGCTCGTACATGTGCAAACGGCTCCGCTAAAGCCCACCTCTTTCAAGCGGGCCGTGGCGGCCCAGCTGGCCCCAGTTGAGCGCGGAGCGGGTGCGCTCACACTACTTAAAGGTACTAGACTTTAGCTGAAAAAACGGTTTTGGCCGCGGCCAAAAGGACAGTGTGATCACGCTCTTAATGTCTAAAGCCAGCTTGATGGTGATGCTTGCCTTGAGGCCATGTCTTTGCTCAACCATACTGCAGACGATGTCCTGATTTTTCAGAAGATGAGAGAGACCTTTCGGCACCGTCAGAAGCTTGTTAATGACCCAGGCAGAAGTGTTGATATCCTCTCCAGCTTCCCAAGATTCCTGGATACGACGGGATTGGTAAGTTTGGGAGGAGATGTTTAGAATGGCTTGAAATTCAAAATGATTTCCTGTAGTTATAGTTTAATATCTTCTTTCTTAAAGGTGGACCAAGACTTCACTCTCCTATTTGATGACGAAACATCCTCCATGCTTCTTCAGAGATGGGATTTGTTTTTCAAACCAAATGTCATAAAAGAGGCGACTCACGCGACTCACCTCAACACCAGAGTTGCGTTGCTTGGTGCAGTCAGCAGAAAGTCACCCAGGAAATGATCTTGATGAGGCCACAAGTGAGTTTTTTTGTTTTTTGCTTATTTTAATGTATTTGCTACAATTGCGGTTAAACTGTAACTGCAGTAATATTTAATTTGTTTATTCTGTGTGTCTCTGAACGTTGATCTGATTGTTGGGATAAATGTGACTAATAGATGGATGGATCTCATAATGCCTCCCTGTTCTCATTCAAATTTGAAAAATATTAAATTTGAAGAGTTTTCAGTTAATTCTTGTGACTCTTTGTCCTCAGCCTACGACCAAGAAATGGCCTTCCTGTTGTTGCTGTTACATCTCCTTCCACCACCTCCAGGGGGACTGAAGTCTCCAAAAATAAGTGCATGTGACGCAGTTGAGAGACTTGTTGTCTTTCATAAGGTAATTATATTATTAAGGTGATTATAATAATTTGTCACGTCACCTTCTTAGTCACATATGTAATTGTAACTAAGTCTTCATTCCCATCTTTCACAAGCAAATGAGAAGATGTTTGAATAATCACTTCTGTAAAGTACTTTTCTCTGTGGCTGCTTATTATTCTTGTGTCTAATGTTCAGTTTTCTGATCTCAACCCTGGTCATGCTGCAGTTTGGAGGAGCATCGCCGCAACAAGCAGGGTCGACAGCCGTACCTCCTCGCTGTTGGGCGTCAAAAGAGCAAGATTGACAGCTTCTACATCGCCATGGATAAGCGTCTCATCCCATGCAAGGCAAACCGCTCCCTCGGGGCATGTGATGAACTTTTCAAAGCACATTTTGTGTTTAATTGTTCTTACGATGTTGCACTTGTGAATTTTTACACATTCCTGCAGACAACAGTGTATAACATTGATGTGGGGAAAATGAAGGAGTCACCCAGAGTTAGAGACTTGAGAGCGAGACTGCTTAACCAGCCAGTGGCACTCTCACCCTGTGAGTAAGAAGCTATAACAATGCTGACCTGTTTCATGTGTCAGACAAATTCTCCCAGCAGTCAGCAGTTAATTCCACATTTAAGAGTTGAACATGGCTACTATCCTGGACCCAAGTTCAAATTGTGGCAGGGGGCAGTAGCGGCAAAGGGCGGCAGTAGCTCAGTCCATAGGTGACTTGGCTGGGAACCGTAGGGTCGCTGGTTCAAGTCCCTGTGTGGACCATATATGGAGCGTGGACTGGTGGCTGGAGAGGTGCCAGTTCATCTCCTGGGCACTGCCGAGGTGCTGTTGAGCAAGGCACCGAACCCCCAACTGCTCGGGGCGCTGGTCACTGGCAGCCCCCTCGCTCTAACATCTCTCCTCAATTGCATGTATATAGGTCCTGTTTGTGCATGTGTGTATTTCGGGCCTGTGTGTGTAACATGTATGATAATAAGAGGGAAAATTGAATTTCCCCGTGTGGGATAAAAATAAAGTAATTCTTCTTCTTTGTTCTCAGCAAAGCTGTAGGCATCCGTTCCTAACATATGCAGGTTTTCGGAAGCACCTTAATAGTGTCCATAGCAATGCTCAGCAAATTGCTCAAACTTCAACAATTGCATGTTCAACTGAGCCAGTTGCAACTTCATCTCAGGCACATGCTTTGGAGGACCAATTTAATCCTCGAAATCAACGCAGCTCTTCCAGTGTTTCTTCTGAGAGCAATGATTCAGGACTCACTAAAGATCCAACTAAAGAAATGTGTGCATCCATCGTGGCCAAATTACAGGGGAGTGGGATTTCCAACAGTTTGGTTTCCTCAATTGTAGGAGATTTGGAGAATTTAACAAGCAAAGCATACAGCTATTTCTGCTTTACCTATAACTGACCCCAACATATCTGTGATAAATGAATCTTTTTAGGGTTATGAAAACCCATTCACAAATCTGATACAGGAAACGAAATAAATACTTCAACCAAAAATGGGGAGTTGTCGAGCCAGTAAGTAAATAAGTGTGTAAAGTAAAGTGACCAGGCTGTTATAAATATCTTTGTTATATTATTTACAGTGATATACATAAGGTGCATTAGGTGCATTTGTCTTTGGCATGTGTGTGTGATGTGTCGGGTGGGGTCAGTTGTTCAGCAGTGTGACGGCCTGGGGGTAGAAACAGAGGGGAGAGGTTCAAAGAGGTGATGTGCAGGGTGTGAAGGGTCTGCAGAGATGTGAACGGCCCTTTTCCTGACTCTGGATGAGTGCAGGTCCTGGATAGTGGGCAGTTTGACCCTTTTCCTGACTCTGGATGAGTGCAGGTCCTGGATAGTGGGCAGTTTGACCCTTTTCCTGACTCTGGATGAGTGCAGGTCCTGGATAGTGGGCAGTTTGACCCTTTTCCTGACTCTGGATGAGTGCAGGTCCTGGATAGTGGGCAGTTTGACCCTTTTCCTGACTCTGGATGAGTGCAGGTCCTGGATAGTGGGCAGTTTGACACCAATGACTCTCTCAAATCATTCATTAAAGCATTTCCATGTTTGTAATAATTACTCATTTGATATCATGCATGATCTTCTTGAGGCTGTGCTTGATTGCTTTTTGGATATCTCACATAAACACTTTATGTCAGAACAGGAATTGCTTTCTAGGATTTATGGTTTTGATTCTGGATTTTTAGAACAAAGAAATCAGCCTACAAAGATTATTTTGGAGAGTACTGGCGATGGCATTGGTTTGAACTCTATTCAGACATTGTTGTCTTGTGAAAAACATCCCTCTGTTGTTTGGTGACTTTATTCCTGCAGGAAACAAAAACTGGAATCTGTTACTTCAACTAATGAACATGGTTTTTTCACCATCTCTCACTCTGGGTATGACAATATATTTGAAGCATTTGATTGTTGACCATCACAAACTATTTAAGCACTTGTTTGGTAAATGGACTTGTACTTATAAAGCGCCTTTCTAGTCTTCTGACTACTCAAGGTGCTTTCACAGTGTTTGTCACATTCACGCTGATGGCAGTGGACATCTACAGACCATCTAATCTGATCTAACCATTCACACACATTCACACACCCATGTGCAGCACGGGGAGCAATTCAGGGTTCAGTGTCTTGCCCAAGGACACTTCGACATGTGGACCAGGGGGAGATGGGGATCGAACCACCAATCTCTCAAACAGAGGACGACCCACTCTGCCACCAAGCCACAGCCGCCCCTGTAGCCACTTGTATCCACATAGAGACTTGATACCTAAGCATCGTTTCATGATCCATTACCCATCTTCTATGAGGCAAATTGGCCCCTTATTACATACGTGGTGTATGAGGTTTGAGGCAAAACACAAGCTGTCTAAAGATTATTTTAAACATTTCAAAAACATAACCACTTGCTAAAAAGCGTCAGATGGCCGTTGCTTATCACTGGGAAACCTTCGCCCTCAGGCAAAATGAGTATGGGCCAATTAAATCTTTTCACTTCAGAGATGAGAATGTGGTCAACAATGAAATGCTTGAAATGATCTTGTCAAAGATGCTTTTTTAAAGTAGTTGGGTTAAAGTTGATGGCGTAGAGCATGGGTGTCAAAGTCAAGGCCCGCGGGCCGGATCTGGCCCTCGAATGAATGATCTCGGCCCCCGGGATGAAATTTGATTTGTACTAGAACGCCACAGCCGCCTGCTGGTGTTTTTCACGCACCAAAACTACATTACCCACAATGCAACGGTAGCTCGGCTTCATTATTCATCAGCATTCAGGGCAGATGTGAACTTTCAGCCCCCCCCCCCCCCCCCAATAACGGCTAAAGGGAAGGTGGACGATGAGAACAGGGTGTCTTAAGCTCGGTGGGAGGCAGAGCTCATGTTCACACAGCTGTGCGTCTTTATCTTGATATTAAGGAAAATGTTTTATTTTTGACGGACATTTTCTTTTCTTTTTTGCTGTTTCTGTTGAAAATGTTTTCCTTGAAATAACTAAAGTCATAAGAAAATCTTGCTTTATTCATTTAATGTACAGCACAAGTGTTTTCTCTTTGGAGGAAGTTTGCTTTTGTCTGTTTGCCTGGTTCAATAAGTTACATGAAATAATTTTAATATGTTTTAATAAACATTGAACCAGTCCGGCCCTCGGCTTGGAGCAGATTAGTTTCTTTGGCCTCTGATGTGTTTGACTTTGACGTCCCTGGCGTAGAGTATAAAGCTGGACTAGTTATTTGCAGTGCAATGGAAGAAGACGTGCCAGTCTTTTATCAAATAAGTGATAAACTTTTGGTTGAAGATAACATATTTTTGTTTGATAAACAAGCTTTTTACAGAGAACTTTGTTGACCATCATCATGCATTCAGAGTATTACAAACTGCAGAAAGATGTCTATTAAAAATGTCTGAGCTTAAATTCCATAAACCGTTTGATATTCAAAGCTCATACTGTGTTTCACATGAAAGTTTGTACATTATACCTTCATTCACAATGTTTTAATGCAACTGACTGCAAGGGAGAAAAGGCACAAAAATGATTGTTTATTGGAATTAACACGTGTTCATATAAGTATATATATTAAATCGATTATTAATCCATATTTAATAAGTTAAACATTAATTTTAACACTTTTTCAGTGTAGATTGTTGACTTTAGGGAGTGAAAATAACACTACCCAAATAGTTAAAAAAATCACTCTAGAGAAGTGTTGGTTGTCTAAAAGTGTTACTTTAACTCTGTTCTGCGAGTTAACAAAGGAACTCTGGCAGAGTGTTACATGTTTAACTCTTTTGAAAGTGTTAATTTAACTCGGGAGAGTGTGGAGCTCTATAAACCCTCAAAAAGTGTTAAAATCAACTCAGGGAGTTAATTCAACACTGGACTTTTTGCTGTGTGGGCGCTGCCGAGGTGCTGTTGAGCAAGGCACCAAACCCCAACTGCTCGGGGCGCTGATACATTTGCAGCCCCCTCACTCTAACATCTCTACATTAATTGCATGTATAGGTGCTGTTTGTGCATGTGTGTATTTCAGGCCTGTGTGTTTGAAACATGAATAAAAACAGAGTGAAAAAATAAAAGTAATTCTTCTTCTTCTTCCTGTTTGGTGGCTGATCCAAACCAACAGTTATTGATGTGCACAGACAGACTGGAGGAGGATGGAGGAGTGAAAGATGGTGAGCAGCTCCTGAGGCAGGTTGAACTTCTTCAGCTGTCGCAGGAAGTAAAACCTCTGCTGGGCCTTTTCCTGACTGAGTCTATGTGGGACTTTCACTTGAGATCCCGGGCGATTGTGGTTCCTAGGAACTTAAAGTCCACAGTAGACACAGTGCTGTTGAGGATGGACTGGTCGCAGTCTTGGTCTGGACCTCCCAAAATCAATGGCTAGCTCCTTGGTCTTGGAGGTGTTGAGCTGTAGGTGGTTAGTGTGACACCAGAGAGCAAAGTCCCCCACCAGACTCCGGTACTCCTCCTCTCTGTGACCACTGATACATCCCACGATGGCTGTGTCATCGGCGTACTTCTGTATGTGACACAGCTCCGAGTTGAAGCAGACGTCCGAGGTCTACAGGGTGAAGAGAAGAGGGGCCAGCACTGTGCCCTGAGGGGCTCCAGTGCTGCTGACCACAGTGTCAGACGTGGTGTCCTTCAGCCTGACGTACTGTGGCCTGTCAGTGAGGTAGTCTCTGACCCAGTCCACCAGATAGGGGTCCACTCCCATCCTGTTCAGTTTGTCCTGAAGTATAGGGGGCTGGATGGTGTTAAAGGCACCGGAGAAGTCCAGGAAGGGAAGCGGCACAGCGAGGACTCTCTTCCTGGACTTCTTATCCAGATGGGAGTGGACCCCTATCTGGTGGACTGGGTCAGAGACTACCTCACTGACAGGCCACAGTAGCATGTAGAGGATGGCATCCTCCACACCAACATCTGGCTGGTACGTAAACTGCAGGCGGTCCTGGGCGTGTTGTTCCTGGGGTCTGAGGAGGCTGAGGAAGAGCCGCTCCAACGTCTTCATCAGGTGTGAAGTGAGTGCCACCGGTCGGACGGATTCAGACGCCACAAAGAAACATTTTAAAGATGAAAGTTGCTGATAAACTTGCAACTGGGTGCAAATGTGAAGGCTGTTGAGTTTTTATCCTTTTGTTTAAATGTTTGAGATGCACTGTAGGAATATTCACATTTTCCCTCCATTGTCGGCCAGAAACACACAAACAAACACATGAGCACAGATGAAGTTTCCTCATCAACCCAACTTCAGGAACAGAGACTTGAACAGTCTATTTTCAAGAACCAGCTCAGGGGCAGTGCCTCTGTTTCAACACCAGAGGTCACCTGTGCACAGGAAACCCCTCTAGTCCACCACACCAACTCACCTGTTAAGTCTAGAGTTCATGTCACTGTTGTTGATTTAAAACACTTCCTTGTTTCAAGGTCAGTCACACGTCACTTGAAGAAGCAGGTTGAGATGGCAGGTCCTTGTGGACATGGCCGGGGGATTATGTGGAGATCAGGGAGACGGCCTGGGGGAAGAACCTGTTTCTGTGTCTGGTGGTCTTGGCGTACAGAGCTCTGTGACGCCCCCCAGAGGGAAGAAGTTCAGACAGTGTGTGTGCAGGTGTGAGGGGTCTGCAGTGATCCTTCCTGCCCCTTTCTTCACTCTGGACTGGTTTAGGTCCTGAATTGAGGGCAGGTCGGCCCAGATGAGTTTTTCTGCAGACCTGATTGTCCGTTGCAGTCTGTTCCTGTTTGGTGGCTGATCGATGGCAAACCCTTTCAAAGCATCTTCAAGTCCCCTCCCACCTTGCCAGGTCCCTGTTTATCGATGTTACTTCTGCTTTTAACAGCATGCAGATTCACACCCTGCTGCAGAGACTTATTGATATCGGAGTAAATGGCGGCATTATCCACCTTGTTAGGGACTTCCTCTCTGACCGCCCTCAACAGGTTCTGATTAATAACACTCGGTCCGACATCATTGTGCTTAACACTGGTGCTCTGCAGGGGACTATTTCATCCCCATTACTTTTCTCTACATACACAAACAAATTCCAATTAGATCTGGAAAACTTTAGTTTGTTGAAGTATGCGGATGATACGGCCCTGGTCGCCTTATTGAAGAAGGGGGACATAGTTGGAGAGGAAGTACACAGAGCACATGTGTCAGCTCTCCAGAAGTGGTGCGATGAAAGCTTCTTAGAGATCAACAGAACAAAAACACAGGAACTTGTCCTTTATGAAATGGACCCTGTGCAGCCCCTTATAAATAAGGGACAAACTGTAGAGGTAGATCTCAAGGTCAAATATCTTGGTTCATTTGTTGATTTCAGTGAAAACATTGACTATATTTTTAAAACTTGTACCAACGTCTCCACCTGCTACGCCAGCTCAGCTCCTTTAGAGTGAGCGAGGTTATTATGGAAACAGTTCATAAGAACCTGATAGAGAGCGTTTTAACTTGTAACATGGCGATGTGGTACAGTGATCTAAACATCAAAGGAAGAAGCTGCAGAGAAGAGGAAACGTAGCCTCAGAAATCACAGGGATGAGACAGAAACAGTTAAGTTGTACGTACGAGGAAGTGCAAACGCTCCCTCTCATCCACTCAACGGGGAGTTTGAACTTCTTCCCTCTGGTAGACGACACAAGGCACCAAGGGCAGATCCTAATGCCATTGGAGCAGTGAACACCGTGTCCCGTTGATGCGTTTTTATCGTCATTGCCACGGCTGTCCTGCTTTTTGCCCTGAGGATGTTTGCGTGTGAGTGTTGCTGTTGTTGTTGTTGTCGTCCTGTTTGTTGCTTTCATGAGACCAAAGACAAATTTCCACATTGTGGAAAATAAATGAAACCAAATCAAACCAAACACATGAGCACAGATTAAGTTTCCTCATCAACCCAACTTCAGGAACAGAGACTTGAACAGTCTATTTTCAAGAACCAGCTCAGGGGCAGTGCCTCTGTTTCAACACCAGAGGTCACCTGTGCACAGGAAACCCCTCTAGTCCACCACACCAACTCATCTGTTAAGTCTAGAGTTCATGTCACTGTTGTTGATTTAAACACTTCCTTGTTTCAAGGTCAGTCACACGTCACTTGAAGAAGCAGGTTGAGATGGCAGGTCCTTGTGGACATGGCCGGGGGATTATGTGGAGATCAGGGAGACGGCCTGGGGGAAGAACCTGTTTCTGTGTCTGGTGGTCTTGGCGTACAGAGCTCTGTGACGCCCCCCAGAGGGAAGAAGTGCAGACAGTGTGTGTGCAGGTGTGAGGGGTCTGCAGTGATCCTTCCTGCCCCTTTCTTCACTCTGGACTGGTTTAGGTCCTGAATGGAGGGCAGGTCGGCCCGGATGAGTCTTTCTGCAGACCTGATTGTCCGTTGCAGTCTGTTCCTGTTTGGTGGCTGATCGATGGCAAACCCTTTCAAAGCATCTTCAAGTCCCCTCCCACCTTGCCAGGTCCCTGTTTATCGATGTTACTTCTGCTTTTAACAGCATGCAGATTCACACCCTGCTGCAGAGACTTATTGATATCGGAGTAAATGGCGGCATTATCCACCTTGTTAGGGACTTCCTCTCTGACCGCCCTCAACAGGTTCTGATTAATGACACTCGGTCCGACATCATTGTGCTTAATACTGGTGCTCCGCAGGGGACTATTTTATCCCCATTACTTTTCTCTACATACACAAACAATTTCCAATCAGTTCTGGAAAACTTTAGTTTGTTTAAGTATGCGGATGATACGGCCCTGGTTGCCTTATTGAAGAAGGGGGACATAGTTGGAGAGGAAGTACACAGAGCACATGTGTCAGCTCTCCAGAAGTGGTGCGATGAAAGCTTCTTAGAGATCAACAGAACAAAAACACAGGAACTTGTCCTTTATGAAATGGACCCTGTGCAGCCCCTTATAAATAAGGGACACATTGTAGAGGAAGTTCTCAAGGTCAAATATCTTGGTTCATATGTTGATTGCAACCTAAATTTCAGTGAAAACACTGACTATATTTTTAAAACTTGTAACCAACGTCTCCACTGTTGAGATCAACCTGCAGTTACCTCCCCGGGTCCGTTGATCGGAGGATAGAAGGAGAGATCTTGAGAGGATGGCTTGAGATCACACCAACATCTTTATTGGAGCACTTTGCAAAGCGGAGACAAGTTCTGATACAACACACACTAGGTCATACATCCGAAGAGTCTGTTGTTGTCTAGGGGTAGAGGCTTGAATACCCTTCTGTTGATGGTAACACCTTAAAGGAAGAGAAGGCGGCAATGGGCGTTAATCTTCCTGGCAACACATTATAATGCTAAAAACTGTGTGGAGGAAATTAGTGCATGTCCCTATATGGCTATTTAGAGAGAACAGATGTGTCTGTGTTTGCACCACAGGAAATTGTTAGTTAATGAGTGTGTGTGTGTGTGTGTGCCTAAAATGAGGAAATGAGCATTCCTCTGTTCTTTATGGTCATAACGAGGTGAGTGTGAGTGGGCACGAGATCTCTATCTTCCACACCACCTGCTACGCCAGCTCGACTCCTTTAGAGTGAGCAAGGTTATTATGGAAATAGTTCATAAGAACCTGATAGAGAGCGTTTTAACCTTTAACATGGCGATGTGGTACGGTGATCTAAACATCAAAGGAAGAATTTGCAGAGAAGAGGAAACGTAGCCTCAGAAATCACAGGGATGAGACAGAAACAGTTAAGTTGTACGTACGAGGAAGTGCAAACGCTCCCTCTCGTCCACTCAACTGGGAGTTTGAACTTCTTCCCTCTGGTAGACGACACAAGGTACCAAGGGCAAATCCTAATGTCATTGGAGCAGTGAACACCGTGTCCCGTTGATGCGTTTTTATTATTGCCACGGCTGTCCTGCTTTTTGCCCTGAGGATGTTTGCGTGTAAGTGTTGCTGTTGTTGTTGTCGTCCTGTTTGTTGCTTTCATGAGACCAAAGACAAATTTCCACATTGTGGAAAATAAACCAAACCAAACCAAACCAAACAAACACATGAGCACAGATGAAGTTTCCTCATCAACCCAACTTCAGGAACAGAGACTTGAACAGTCTATTTCCAAGAACCAGCTCAGGGGCAGTGCCTCTGTTTCAACACCAGAGGTCACCTGTGCACAGGAAACCCCTCTAGTTTGATGTTTCTTTAATCTGAATTGTATGTGATGGATCAGAACACAATAGTCTAAGTTGGTGAAGTGAAATGAGAAAAATATATAAAATTATTTATTAGAAATAAAACACTGAAAATTGGCATGTGCATATTTATTCACCCTCTTTGTTATGAAACCCATAAAAAGCTCTGGTGCAACCAATTACCTTCAGAAGTCACACAGTTAGTGAAATAATGTCCACCTGTGTGCAATCTAAGTGTCACATGATCCATCAGTGCACACACACATCTTTATTTAAAGGCCCCAGAGGCTGCAACACCTAAGCAAGAGGCACCACTGACCAAACTCTGCCATGAAGACCAAGGACTCTCCAAACAAGTGAGGAACAATGTTGAGAAGTACAAGTCAGGGTTAGGTTATAAGAAAATATCCAAATCTTTGATGATCCCCAGGAGCAAAACATCAAATCTGTCAGAACCAACTGGAACGAACACGGCACAGAAGCAAACCTGCAAAGACACGACGCCCAGCAAAACTCACGGACCGGGCAAGGAGGGCATTAATCAGAGAGGCAGCACAGAGGCCTAAGGTGACCCTGGAGGAGCTGCAGAGAGGCAGCACAGAGGCCTAAGGTGACCCTGGAGGAGCTGCAGAGAGGCAGCACAGAGACCTAAGGTGACCCTGGAGGAGCTGCAGAGAGGCAGCACAGAGACCTAAGGTGACCCTGGAGGAGCTGCAGAGAGGCAGCACAGAGGCCTAAGGTGACCCTGGAGGAGCTGCAGAGAGGCAGCACAGAGGCCTAAGGTGACCCTGGAGGAGCTGCAGAGAGGCAGCACAGAGACCTAAGGTGACCCTGGAGGAGCTGCAGAGAGGCAGCACACAGGCCTAAGGTGACCCTGGAGGAGCTGCAGAGATCCACAGCAGAGACTGGAGTATCTGTACACAGGACGGTAATAAGCCGTACGCTCCATAGAGTTGGGCTTTATGGCAGAGCGGCCAGAAGAAAGTCATCACTTTCAGCATAAAACAAAATGGCACGCTTTGAGTTTTTGGAAAAGGCATGTGGGAGACTCCACAATATGGAGGAAGGTGCTCTGGTCTGATGAGACTAAAGTTGAACTCTGTCTGTCACAAACCAAACACATCACATCACCCAATGAACTCCCATCCTGCTGCGTTTTTCAGCAGCCGGGACCGAGAAACTCGTCAGAGTTGAGGGAAAGATGGATGGTGCTAAATACAGAGATATTCTTGTTCAACACCTCAAATATGAATCAAACAAGTTCCCAATTCTATGTTTTGATTAAATGTTTAATAGTTTGAACAAGTCAGCATGAAGGGATTAAAATAACCTGTTCAGTGTGAACTAAACAGGGCTGGTGTGTGAAGTGCAGTCTGGGTAAAGTTCTACATCCTGTGTCTTCTTCAAAATAAAAGTCAACTCACTTTTAGCAGTTACACGCTCTTAATGTGAAGGTGCCCTGCAGGAAGTGTTCTGTTGTTATCTTTATCAGCAGCAGCTTAACACATCCTGAACCATGAGAACAGACTCATGTCTTGTCTCACCTCACCTGCTCCTTGTTTCAACACTTTTTCTTTTTTAAATAAACTCTTGTATCCATGACAACAAGCCCTGTCCACACTTCCTTCCTACTCAGTCTCCGTCTTTGAACACTTTGAGGAACACCTTGATCCGACTAACACGCCCTCTTTTGTAGAGGCAGAGCTGGAGGATGATGGGGATCATCATCAATATCTCTGGTGGAAGTCACTGAGGTAGTGAAACACCTCCACAGAGGCAAAGCCCCAGGGGTCCATGAGCTGCATCCACACATGCTGAAAGCTTTGGGTTTGGAGGGGCTGTCTTGGTCCTCACGCCTCTTCAACATTGCATGGAAGTCTGGGACAGTGCCAAGGGAGTGGCAGACCGGGGTGGTGGTTCCCCTATTTAAAAAGGGGGACCAGAGGGTGTGTGCCAATTACAGGGGTATCACACTACTCAGCCTCCCTGGTGAAGTCAACTCCAAGGTGCTGGAAAGGAGGTTCGTCCTGTAGTCGAACCTCAGATTGAAGAGGAACAATGTGGATTCAGTCCTGGACGTGGACCAGGACCAGCTCTTCACTCTCAAGGATCCTGGAGGGGGTCTGGGAGTGTGCTCATCCAGTCCACATGTGCTTTGTGGACGTGGAGAAGGCATATGACCGGGTCCCTCGGGAGATACTGATGGAGGTGCTGCGGGAGTCTGGGGTGAGGGGGTCACTTCTGTGGGCCATCCAATCTCTGTACACCCAAAGAGAGAGCTTTGTCTGGATCCTCGGCAGTAAGTCAGATTTGTTCCCGGTGGGGTTTGGCCTCTGCCAGGGGTGCGCTGTGTCACCAATCCTGTTTGTGATTTTCATGGACAGGATATCGAGGTACAGTCGTGGTGGGGAGGGGTTGCAGTTCGGTGGGCTGAGGATCTCGTCTCTGCTTTTTGCAGATGACGTGGTCCTGATGGTGTCGTCGGTCAGTGACCTTCAGCACTCACTGGATCGGTTCACAGCCGAGTGTGAAACGGCTGGTAGAGGAAATGTTTGAAATATGTTTGACTGTATTAAACAGAAATGAGCAAACTGCAGGTGGTCCTGGGCGTGTTGTTCCTGGGGTCTGAGGAGGCTGAGGAAGAGCCGCTCCAACGTCTTCATCAGGTGTGAAGTGAGGGCCACCGGTCGGACAGATTCAGACGCCACAAAGATTAATTTTAAAGATGAAATTTGCTGACAAAATTGCAACTGGGTGCAAATGTGAAGGCTGTTGAGTTTTTCGAGTGAAGCCCAGCGGCAGGACACTCACCACAGTTCACAGGGTATCAGAACCCCAGACGAAGCTCAACCAAGCACAGATCCACCAACGGACATGAGTCAAAAGTCTTATTAATTCCTATATGACCAGAAAGTGGATTATCATGTGCTAGTTTCAAAATCTCACTTCGATACGTCTGAGGGATAACGATCTGTTCCACCACCCCCCAACTATCATGGCCAGATAACCCTGGAGGTGTCCACTTGCGCATGAGTACGTTACCTTTTAGGAAAAACCCTGTTGACAAATCTTCCAACTCCTCTCCTGAAACCACACATTCAAAGAGAGGAGCTAGTGACGCGTCTCGCTTTTGATCGGCAACAAGCTGCTCACGTGACATGCAAACCTTTGAGTCCAGTTGAGGCAAAACAGAACCGGAAAGAACCTCTGGAGAGGCCGGTGGAGAAGTTGAACAGTCAACCAGAAAACTGTCAGACAGCTCCACCTCAAAATCACAGGAATGAGACAGAAACAGTGAAGTTGTACGTACGAGGAAGTGCAAACGCTCCCTCTCATCCACTCAACGGGGAGTTTGAACTTCTTCCCTCTGGTAGACGACACAAGGTACCAAGGGCAGATCCTGATGCCATTGGAGCAGTGAACACCGTGTCCCGTTGATGCGTTTTTATCGTCATTGCCACGGCTGTCCTGCTCTTTACCCTGAGGATGTTTGTGTGTAAGTGTTGCTGTTGTTGTCGTCGTGTTTGTTGCTCTCATGAGACCAAAGACAAATTTCCACATTGTGGAAAATAAATGAAACCAAACCAAACCAAACACATGAGCACAGATTAAGTTTCCTCATCAACCCAACTTCAGGAACAGAGACTTGAACAGTCTATTTCCAAGAACCAGCTCAGGGGCAGTGCCTCTGTTTCAACACCAGAGGTCACCTGTGCACAGGAAACCCCTCTAGTCCAGTGGTGCTCACACTTTTTCACCATACGAGCTACTTATAAAATGATCAAGTCAAAATGATCTACCTACTACAAAAATGCAAAACATATATTTATTTATAAATATAATGAGGATTCTTTATATCTACAATGTATGTTGATGTACATGCATAACCGCATGAGACAATATTGCACAACACAACACAACACAATTAACTACGTAAATTTTTTGTCATTACCCGAGTTTACTCTGATGACTTGCACTGAATTGAATCAGCCAGGGATGCATAGTCCGGACGGTAACTACTGACAGCCAGCCTCAAGCACACTTCCAAATGTTCATCAGTCATGGTGGAACGGTACAGGGACTTTATGATCTTCATGTGGGAAAAGGCTGACTCACATAAATAAGTGGAGCCGAATAACGCAGTCAATGAGGCAGCACATTTCCTCATGTTGGGGTACTTTACCTCTGTGAGTAAGTTCCAGAACTGTCCATGAGCTCTAGACTTCAGCTCAATGTCGGCTTGTAGTGTCAAAATCTCATCTTCCACTCCAGAAGAGTTCAGGTGAAACATCTCATCTCATCTCATCTTCAGCCTTTTATCCGGGGTCGGGTCTCGGGGGCAGCAGCTTTAGCAGGGGACCCCAAACTTCCCTTTCCCGGGCCACATTAACCAGCTCTAACTGGGGGATCCTGAGGCGTTCCCAGGCCAGTGTGGAGATCTAATCTCTCCACCTGGTCCTGGGTCTTCCCCGATGCAATTTTTGATGCGAGTGAATCAACCTCAGCACTGCACCGCGTGCACTGTCAAGTTGCACACAGGCCTTCCCTTGCATCTCCAGCTCTGACGGCAGGTTCTGGAAGTTTGCCAAATCATGGCGCTGCAGCTTTGTGGAGAGATGTTGCATCTTTCGTTTGAAAGCATTAACTGAGCTGATCCTATTGATCAGCGTTTTGTCTTTTCCTTGCAGCTCTAGATTAAGGTCATTCAACATGTTGGTCAGATCGGTTAAAAATGCCAAGTCTAACAGCCACTGACCGTCATTAAGTTGCATGTATTCTGCATGTCCAGCTACCTTAATCTCTGGACAGAGCTCTCGAAATCTTTGCAGGAATTTCCCTCGACTAAGCCATCTGACGTCAGTGTGTAGCAACAACTCAGAGTGGTCGCAGTCAGCATTCTCCAGATGTGCACGGGAATAGCCTTCTTTGAAGAGATCTGGCGCGAATAGAACAGGCGATCTTCGTTGCAACATCCATGATCTCTTTCATGTTGAGCATTTTAGCGCATAACGCTTGTTGGTGGATTATGCAATGGTAATTTAGGAAGTCTGGGAAAGCATCGTCCTGACTGCACTTTGCAATAAATCCATTCAAGCGGCCAACCATTGCGGGTGCTCCATCCGTGGTGATGGACATCAATTTGTAAACTGGGAGCCGAGTTTTCCCGACAAAGTTTTTAAAAGCCTGAAATATGTCCTCCCCTCGCGTCTGTTCTTTCATGGGCCTACTCCGTCTCCTTCTGTCTCTCGTGATCAATCAAACGGTTTCATGTGAAAAAACATCACACCGCCACAGCTTCAGCAATGGAAGCTTTGAGCATTGTCCACTCCGGTTCGATGCCCCCAACCTCCACAGGGACGCCAGAAAAGCTCCGCCGGAGGTTTGAGTTGAAGATTCGGTGCATGAGCACAAACAACAGTCAGAGTTTCCTCCACCACCTGCAGGTGCAAGGAGGCGACCAACACCACGGTGCTTAGTCTGGGATTCAGGAGTATCCCCTCACCCTGGGAAACTCCAGAGAAGAACCGGGTCAAACCCGGATCCAGGAGTCAGGGCGCCACCAGGGATTTTGAGCCCCATGAAAAGATGTTTCACTGAGCCCCCAAACCAGGAACCAGCCACGCCAACCAAGTGCATTTTCTATAACTGGATGTCCAGAACCAAATCACAGCGGTGCTGTACAAAGTTTGATTTTTAGTTATTACTTTATTTATATTTTGTTGTTATTGACTTGTGAGGGCACCGTTGTGATGAAAAGAGAGCTGAGCCTGACGGCAAAGCTCTCGATCTACCGGGCGATCTTCGAACCAGGTCCAGGTCCAAGCGTCTGAACTGTGTTTCCTCAGGAGGGGGTCTGGAGTCTCCCTTAGAGAGAGGGGGAGAAGTTCAGCATCCGTGAGGAACTCGGAGTAGAGCCGCTGCTCCTTTGCGTTGAAAGGAGCCAGTTGAGGTGGTTCAGGATCATCTGGTAAGGATGAACCCTGGGCGCCTCCCTAGGGAGGTGTTCCAGGCACGTCCAGCTGGGAGGAGGCCTCGGGGAAGACCCAGGACCAGGTGGAGAGATTAGATCTCCACACTGGCCTGGGAACGCCTCAGGATCCCCCAGTTAGAGCTGGTTAATGTGGCCCGGGAAAGGGAAGTTTAGGGTCCCCTGCTAAAGCTGCAGTCGCATGAACTAGAAGTTATTGTAAAAAAACATGGATTTTCTATATTTATATTAATTTTGCAATCAAACTACCATCTAAAGTGACCTGTGTGTTATATGTTTTATTCAAATTGACCTATTTGTTAAAAATGAATCAGTTATGAATCAAAACAAGTTCCCAATTCTGTGTTTTGATGAAATGTTGAATAGTTTGAACAAGTCAGCATGAAGGGATTAAAATAACCTGTTCAGTGTGAACTAAACAGGGCTGGTGTGTGAAGTGCAGTCTGTGTAAAGTTCTACATCCTGTGTCTTCTTCAAAATAAAAGTCAACTCACTTTTAGCAGTTACAAGCTCTTAATGTGAAGGGGCACAGCAGGAAGTGTTCTGTTGTTATCTTTATCAGCAGCACGCTGGGGCAGTGGGCTGAAGGTCGCAGACACCGACAGACTGAACCCACTGATCAGGAGGGCCGGTGATGTGGTGGGGGAGGAGCTGGACACCCTGAGGACCGTGGCAGAGAGGAGGATGCTGTCCAGGCTCCGGTCTCTCCTGGACCAGGTCTCCCACCCTCTCTACGACACACTGGCCCAGCAGAGGAGCACCTTCAGCAGGAGACTCCTCACACCCAGATGCACCACAGGAACTCTTTCCTGCCTGTGGTCATTAAACTATACAACGCATCCCTGGGAGAGTCTGACACCTGCTCTCTGTGATTCAGACTCAACCACAGACGATCTTTGATCACGTTTTCACTGCTGTAAATATTAAACTCTGTTAATTCAAATTTGAGCTTTTCTAACATGTGTTTAGTCTGTTTAATGTTTGTTGTTTGAGTCCTGCAACAACAATAATGAATCAATCTGTTCTGTGTGAACTAAACAGGGCTGGTGTGTGAAGTGCAGTCTGTGTAAAGTTCTACATCCTGTGTCTTCTTCAAAATAAAAGTCAACTCACTTTTAGCTGTTACAAGCTCTTAATGTGAAGGTGCAGTGCAGGAAGTGTTCTGTGTTTATCTTTATCAGCAGCAGCTTAACACATCCTGAACCATGAGAACAGACTCATGTCTTGTCTCACCTCACCTGCTCCTTGTTTCAACACTTTTTCTTTTTTAAATAAACTCTTGTATCCATGACAACAAGCCCTGTCCGCACTTCCTTCCTGCTCTGTCTCCTTCTTTGAACACTTTGAGGAACTCCTTAATCCGACTAACACGCCCTCTTTTGTAGAGGCAGAGCTGGAGGATGATGGGGATCATCGTCAATATCTCTGGTGGAAGTCACTGAGGAAGTCAAACAACTCCACAGAGGCAAAGCCCCAGGGATCCATGAGCTGCATCCACACATGCTGAAAGCTTTGGGTTTGGAGGGGCTGTCTTGGTTGATGTGTCTCTTCATCATTGGTGGAAGTCTGGGACAGTGCCAAGGGAGTGGCAGACCGGGTGGTGGTTCCTCTTTTTAAAAAGGGGGACCAGAGGGTGTGAGCCAATTACAGGGGTATCACACTACTCAGCCTCCCTGGTGAAGTCGACTCCAAGGTGCTGGATCGGAGGTTCGTCCTATAGTCGAACCTCAGACTGAAGAGGAACAATGTGGATTCAGTCCTGGACGTGGACCAGGACCAGCTCTTCACTCTCAAGGATCCTGGAGGGGGTCTGGGAGTATGCCCTTCCAGTCTACATGTGTTTGTGGATCTGGAGAAGGCATATGACCTGGTCCCCAGGAGATACTGTGGGAGGTGCTGCGGGAGTCTGGGGTGAGGGGGTCACTTCTGTGGGCCATCCAATCTCTGTACACCCAAAGCGAGAGCTTTGTTATGAAATATGTTGTTATGAAATATAAAAAGCTTATTTTTATTATTTTTACACAAACTCACAAAGCATACGGACGTATCACGGCTTTACATCATCTACTTTGTACATAAAGAGCCATCAACTCTGTAAACACAACATTGCTCATTCATACTATTGCTGTTGTCACACACACTTCCACACACACTTCCACACACACTTCCACACACACTTCCACACACACTTCCACACACACTTCTGTTACGACCCGGCTCATGGGTAAAGGGAAGCAACATAAACCAGAATGTTTTTGGTAAAATAGCAACTTATTTATTTGCAGAAAAACAAAAAGAACAGGGAAAAGGGCATGTTGGATGCTGCTCAAATCAAAGACATAAATATAACTTAAAGAGGTCTCTCCAAACTGAGAGACAACCATTAGCCACTTCCAAAAAGAATTAACCAATTCAACAATAAACAGAAAACACCAAATAAGCAGCACCCTCTCAAACCTAGTGTATCTAACAAAGAAGTGCTACAGATGTCATGTTGGTATCAGTAAAACCCAACTAAACCTTGCCCAATTTCCTTACCGCACTTTTGGAAATAACAAAGAAACTCAAAGAACACTACACACACACAAACACACACCAGGCCAGTTGGTCAAAGACAAAGGGCCAAAACCACAGTGAAGGCAACTATTTAAAAAGAGGGACGGTCTGGAAGCTGGTAGGTGGTTGGTGGAGATTGCCAGACGCCGCCCAAATCAAATCAACAGCAGAACCAGGAAGTAGGCAGGTCTTGTGCCAGCCAATCCTCAGCAAGGGATCCCACATCCTGCTTGGCATAGATGCACAACACAGATACACAGATACTGGAGGCCGTAACACCCCTCCCCTTAAGATGCAAACAATAAGTTTGCAACAAATCACCACTTTACAATGAACACTATTTCTACACTCTTGAAAGAGCATCAGCAAACACATTCTCAGAACCTTTCTTATGACGTACATCCAGATTGTAATCTTGCACGACCAAGGCCCACCGCATGAGTCGCTGGTTGTGGTTATACATGCGGGAAAGAAACACAAGGGGGTTATGGTCAGTGTAAGTCACAACCGGCAGAGAACTGGAACCAACATATACCTCAAAATGCTGTAGGGCCAACAGCAAAGCAAGGGATTCCTTTTCAATTGTCGAGTACCTAGTTTGGTGCTTGTTAAATTTACGGGAAAAATAACACACTGGATGATCCACACCATTACCATCCTCCTGCAATAGGACTGCACCAGCTCCAACCGCACTGGCATCCACTTCCAGTTTAAAAGGTTTAGAGAAGTCTGGGGCAGCGAGAACAGGGGCATGACTTAAGAGTATTTTTACACTTTCAAATGCGTGCTGGCACTCTGGAGACCAGGCAAAATTTACCTTGGGGCTGAGTAGGTCAGTCAATGGCTGTACAACAGCAGAAAAATTACGGCAAAAGCTTCTGTAATAGCCGGCCATTCCGAGAAACCGACGTAGAGCTTTACGTGTGGTCGGAATTGAGAATTCCGTTATGGCGGTGACCTTAGCCTCAACAGGTCGCACCTGACCCTGTCCAACCTGTCTCCCCAAGTAGACGACAGTGGCCTTACCAAAATCACATTTTGCCAGGTTTATAGTGAGCGTTGCCTGTGCGAGTCGGGAAAACACCTGCTCCAGGACTCGCACATGCTCCTTCCAGGTCTCTGTATAGATTATCAAATCATCCAAGTAAGCATTACAGTTAGGTAATCCAGTCAACACGGTATTCACCAACCTTTGAAAGGTGGCAGGAGCATTACACATTCCAAACGCCATAACAGTATATTGTAGGAAGTGATCGGGGGTAACAAATGCAGATATTTTAGAGGCGCGCTCTGTCAGGGGAACTTGCCAATAGCCCTTTAGCAAATCCAATTTACTGATATACTTGGCAGTTCCCAAGTTATCAATGCAGTCCTCCATTCTAGGTAGGGGATAGCAATCACGAACTGTAACACTATTTACCTTCCGAAAGTCAGTTATGAACCTGGGAGAGCCATCTGACTTAGCCTCTAAGAGACAGGGAGAACTCCAGGGACTTGAGCTGGGAACAGCCAAGCCATTCTGTAGGAGATACTCTGTTTCTCCCTTCATCAGTTCACGCTTCAGCTGATTAACGCGATACGGATGCTGCTTAAGAGGGCGCGGATTAGTAACTATGATGTCATGCTGAAGGACATTGGTCTGTGTCGGAACATCATTAAAAAGACAGCGGAATTGACTAACAAGATTAACAACATCTTGTTGCTGTTCAGCGGTAAGATGCTGTAGCTCAGATGGTAACGCTTGCAATGCCTGAGAGTTCCGAAGACGCAGCCCCTGGTGCACAGAGGGACACAGCTCCAAATCGTCACTGTATGATAGATCAGGCTGATCAGTTACGATCAGTGCAGAGACGCCTGAAGTATTTTCCGGAACAGTGGTTTGGGATGGCAGAGAATCAACTGGACTAGTTTTGGTCTCCCTTGCATGATACAACTTCAGCAAATTAACATGACAAACTCTGTTTTTCCGCCTTCTTTCAGGGGTGCCAATTACATAATCTGTATCACTTAGGCGCTCCCGAATGTCATAAGGACCAGAGAACTTGGCAGAAAGAGCAGAGCCGACAACTGGCAGCAAAGCCAAAACTTTGTCTCCTATCTGGAAACAGCGAGGAACAGCAGAGCGATCATAATGACGCTTCATCACAGACTGGGCATCTACCAAAGCCTCTTTAGCGAGTGCATTAGCCCGGTGCAAACGCTCCCGGAACTGAGTGACATAATGTAACACATTGATGCTAGGTGAGGCGTTAAGTGACAGAAATTGGTCATGTAGGGATTTAAGTGGACCGCGAGGAGTATGACCGAACACAAGTTCTGCAGGGCTAAAACCTAAAGACTCCTGAATGGCCTCACGGGCAGCAAACAACACAAAAGGGATCCCCTCATCCCACTCTCTCTCGTTTTCTACACAGTATTTGCGCAGCATCGACTTTAACGTCTGGTGCCATCTCTCTAATGCACCTTGGAATTGCGGGTGGTATGCCGATGAAACTGCATGGCGCACATCCAGTGTTTTAAGAACCTGGTTAAATAATCTAGACTGGAAGTCTGAGCCTTGGTCAGTTTGAATCACCCGAGGAAGACCAAAAGTGGAAAAGAACCTGGTCAATGCTTTCACGATAGCCCCAGCTGTGATTTTACGTAGTGGGATCACTTCGGGAAAGCGAGTGGCAGCGCACATGACTGTAAGCAAATATTGATTTCCACTTTTAGTTCTAGGCAAGGGTCCGACACAGTCTATTATTACACGTTCAAAAGGTTCCCCTATCACAGGTATCGGATGCAATGGTGCAGGAGGAATAGGTTGATTTGGTTTACCTACAAGTTGGCACACATGACAGCCACGGCAGAATTTAGCTACATCTGATTTCAATCCGGGCCAAAAGAAATGTTTGAGAATGAGCCGGTAGGTTTTTGTCACTCCCAGATGTCCAGACCATTGGCTTTCATGTGCTACTGTCAAAACGTGCTGTCTGTTTTCCGAAGGTACAACTACCTGATAGACAGCATCCCAATCAGAATCAGTAGAAGTTAAAGGGGACCACCTACGAACTAAAACTTCTTTATCTAACAGATAAGTTACTTTTTCACCACTTGCTTTACCGTTACTCACCACACTTGAAAAGCATTTCTGCAATGTTGGGTCAGCCCTCTGCGCAGTGATCAGGTGCTCTCTGGTGACTGGGAGTGCCCCATCACTGGGTGACGCTGAGACTGGGCTGGGAAGGCATCCCAGCACAACAGCCTCATCCTGAGATGTAGCAGACTTCACCACCTCTTTCTCTGCCTCAGCTTCATCTGAAACAGCTGACATAAACACACTGTCAGCTAATAGGAAATCAGAGGCATCCATTTTACTCTTCCTCGCACAAGCACGCGTAATAGCACAGGTGGGAAACACAGTGGATTGTAGCTGATCTACTGGAGATGATTCATCACCCACCGGTGAATCTAACACTTCCAATGCAGGGTAGACTTTGCCTCCAGCAAGGTCATTACCCATCAATAGAACAATACCCTGGATTGGCAACTCAGAACAGACAGCAACAGGAAAAACTCCAGTAACTAATTTAGACTGGATGTGGACACTATGTACTGCTCGAGGAACATATCCCATCTCAATACCACGTAATATTGAGCCATAACCGCAGGCTGATTTTTCAGAAAATGGAAGTGCTGTGGCCAGAATAACGGACTGAGAGCAACCTGTGTCTCTCAGAACACGCACAGAGCGCTGGTCAGCAGGCTCCCCTGTGAGAGAAACAAGTGCATCAAAAACAAACGGCTTAAAACAAATGTCAATAGCTTCCTGCTTGTCACACTCAGAGGTTACACAGGACTCAGCTTTAATCAACCCTACACCTTTAGGCTGGGAAGCACGAGTGGATTGCTCCTTGTTTTTAAGGACCAAACAGTTAGCGATTATGTGACCTGTCTTGTGACAGTAGAAGCACTTTCGCTCTGCACTCTGCAATCTGGGTGGACTAGGAGATGATGGAGCAGAAACAGGATTAACTAATGAAGAAGTGGATACAGGGTTACGGGGTGTATTACGGCGGGACCCCTCCACAGAACTTGAAAAGAAACTAGCTTTGTGTGTTAACACATACTCATCCGCTAGGACTGCCGCCTCGGATAAGGCACTTACTTTCTGCTCATTGAGATACACTACAATGCGCTCGGGCAAACATTTCTTAAAATCCTCTACCAAAACTAACTCCCTTAATGAGTTAAAGTCATTTACTTTACATGTAGTGCTCCATTTATCAAAAAGAATTCCCTTCTCTCTAGCAAACTCAACATAAGTTTGACTCTGAGCTTTCCTGTGATCTCTAAATTTCTGCCTATACGCTTCAGGGACTAACTCATAAGCACGCAGAATTGCAGACTTAACAGCATCATAACTCAAACTGTCTGCTAGGGAGAGAGCAGCAATGGCATCTTGGGCTTTTCCATGAATTTTGCACTGAAGTAGGAGTGACCATACCTCAGCCGGCCACTGCAATGCAGCCGCAATACGCTCAAACACACCAAAATAGGAGTCCACTTCAGTCTCACGAAACACAGGCACTAAAGCAATATGCTTGCTAACATTAAATGCGGTTTTACCAACATTAGTGGAGATGGTGGAAGACGGCGTCATTCCTGAGTCAACAGGTACACCTTGCACTTGCCCTGCTGTCTGAGTCTCAAGCTCGAGCTTCCGCAGTCTCACAGCTTTGTCGGCCTCAATCTCCAGCTTTTTTACTTCCAGCTGAAGATGGAACTGTGCCTGCCTTTCACGGTCCTTTTCCTGGGCTTCCAGCTGGAGACGGGCAAGGCGGACCTTCAATCGGGCCTCGTCTCTGGAGCCAGTACTGATCGTAGGGGATGGATCATAGCGAGGAAGCGTGTACGGTGTTTTCACCCTCCCAACCGCCCCGCCTTCCGCCCTGGAGGTTGTTGGTGCCTCACGGCTTTGACCCTCCTCAGCTAGGGCTGGGATGCCAACAGGAATGGCAGCAGACTCAGTTTGCTCAGGTCCTACAATCACTCCTTGTTCCACCAAGTTAGCAATTACTAGAGCTTTGAGCTCCCTTTTCAACAGGTGTTTAGCGAAAGTGATTCCAAAGTGGACTGCAATTTGGCCTAACTCATCCTTCCGACAGCTTTCTATTTTATCCAAAGTAGGATTGGCTACAAAGTACTCCAAATCAAAACGCTCCGCCATGGTGCCCACTTAACCCGCTGCACTCCCTTACAAATTGTCACACAATCAAAGGAAATGTTCTGCCAACAAATAACTTGTTCTTGGACCTCAATTAAGAGTGATCCCGGACGAGCCCCCATTTATGTTACGACCCGGCTCATGGGTAAAGGGAAGCAACATAAACCAGAATGTTTTTGGTAAAATAGCAACTTATTTATTTGCAGAAAAACAAAAAGAACAGGGAAAAGGGCATGTTGGATGCTGCTCAAATCAAAGAAATAAATATAACTTAAAGAGGTCTCTCCAAACTGAGAGACAACCATTAGCCACTTCCAAAAAGAATTAACCAATTCAACAATAAACAGAAAACACCAAATAAGCAGCACCCTCTCAAACCTAGTGTATCTAACAAAGAAGTGCTACAGATGTCATGTTGGTATCAGTAAAACCCAACTAAAACCTTGCCCAATTTCCTTACCGCACTTTTGGAAATAACAAAGAAACTCAAAGAACACTACACACACACAAACACACACACACTTCCACACGCTTCCACACACACTTCCACACACGCTTCCACACACGCTTCCACACACGCTTCCACACACACTTCCATACACACTTCCACACACACTTCCACACACACTTCCACACACGCTTCCACACACACTTCCACACACGCTTCCACACACACTTCCACACACGCTTCCACACACTTCCACACACGCTTCCACACAAACTTCCACACACGCTTCCACACACACGCTTCCACACACGTTTCCACACACACGCTTCCACACACGCTTCCACACACGCTTCCACACACGCTTCCACACACGCTTCCACACTCGCTTCCACACGCTTCCACACACGCTTCCACACACACGCTTCCACACACGCTTCATCACACGCTTCCACACACGCTTCCACACACACGCTTCCACACACGCTTCCACACACGCTTCCACACACACTTCCACACACACTTCCACACTCGCTTCCACACGCTTCCACACACGCTTCCACACTCGCTTCCACACGCTTCCACACACGCTTCCACACACGCTTCCACACACACGCTTCCACACACGCTTCATCACACGCTTCCACACACGCTTCCACACACACGCTTCCACACACGCTTCCACACACGCTTCCACACACACGCTTCCACACACGCTTCCACACACGCTTCCACACACACGCTTCCACACACGTTTCCACACACACGCTTCCACACACGCTTCCACACACGCTTCCACACACGCTTCCACACACACTTCCACACACGCTTCCACACACGCTTCCACACTCGCTTCCACACGCTTCCACACACGCTTCCACACACGCTTCCACACACACGCTTCCACACACGCTTCATCACACGCTTCCACACACGCTTCCACACACACGCTTCCACACACGCTTCCACACACGCTTCCACACACACTTCCACACACACTTCCACACACACTTCCACACACACTTCCACACACGCTTCCACGCACACTTCCACACACACTTCCACAAACTTCCACACACACTTACACACACACTTACACACACACGCTTCCACACACACTTCCATATATATTACCACACACGCTTCCACACACACTTCCATACACACTTCCACAAACGCTTCCACACACACTTACACACACACTTACACACACACGCTTCCACACACACTTCCATATATATTACCACACACGCTTCCACACACACTTCCATACACACTTCCACACACGCTTCCACACACACTTCCACAAACACTTCCACACACACGCTTCCATTCACACACTTCCACACACACTTCCACACACACGCTTCCACACACGCTTCCACACACACGCTTCCACACACACTTCCACACACACACTTCCACACACGCTTCCACACACACTTCCACACACACTTCCACACACACTTCCACACACACTTCCACACACACTTCCACACACGCTTCCACACACACTTCCACACACACTTCCACAAACGCTTCCACACACACTTCCACAAACACTTCCACACACACTCTTCCACACACACGCTTCCACACACGCTTCCACACACGCTTCCACACACACTTCCACACACTTCCACACGCTTCCACACACGCTTCCACACACACTTCCACAAACGCTTCCACACACGCTTCCACACACGCTTCCACACACACTTCCACACACTTCCACACGCTTCCACACACGCTTCCACACACACTTCCACAAACGCTTCCACACACGCTTCCACACACACTTCCACACACACACTTCCACACACTTCCACACAAACTTCCACACACACTTCCACACACACTTCCACACGCTTCCACACACGCTTCCACACACACTTCCACACACACACTTCCACACACTTCCACACACACTTCCACACACACTTCCACACGCTTCTACACACGCTTCCACACACGCTTCCACACACGCTTCCACACACACTTCCACACACAATTCCACACACGCTTCAACACACGCTTCCACACACACGCTTCCACACACACTTCCACACACGCTTCCACACACACGCTTCCACACACACGCTTCCACACACACGCTTCCACACACACTTCCACACACGCTTCCACAAACGCTTCCACACACACGCTTCCACACACACGCTTCCACACACACTTCCACACACGCTTCCACACACGCTTCCACACTAACTTCCACACACGCTTCCACACACACGCTTCCACACACACTTCCACACACGCTTCCACACACGCTTCCACACACACTTCCACACACGCTTCCACACACGCTTCCACACACGCTTCCACACACACACTTCCACACACGCTTCCCCACACACTTTCACACACACGCTTCCACACACGCTTCCACACACGCTTCCACACACGCTTCCACACACGCTTCCACACACACGCTTCCACACACACACTTCCACACACGCTTCCACACACGCTTCCACACACACGCTTCCACACACACGCTTCCACACACACGCTTCCACACACACTTCCACACACACGCTTCCACACACACTTCCACACACGCTTCCACACACACACTTCCATTCACGCTTCCACACACACTTCCACACACACACTTCCACACACGCTTCCACACACGCTTCCACACACGCTTCCAAACACACTTCCACACACGCTTCCACACACACGCTTCCACACACACGCTTCCATTCACGCTTCCACACACACTTCCACACACACACTTCCACACACGCTTCCACACACACGCTTCCACACACACACTTCCACACACGCTTCCACACACGCTTCCACACACGCTTCCACACACGCTTCCACACACACTTCCACACGCTCCCACACACGCTCCCACACGCTTCCACACACGCTTCCACACACACTTCCACACACGCTTCCACACACGCTTCCACACACGCTTCCACACACACTTCCACACGCTTTCACACACGCTTCAGACACGCTTCCACACACACTTCCACACGCTTTCACACACGCTTCACACACGCTTCCACACACACGCTTCCACACACACGCTTCCACACACACGCTTCCACACACGCTTCCACACACGCTTCCACACACACACTTACACACACACTTACACACACTTACACACACGCTTCCACACAAACTTCCACACACGCTTCCACACACGCTTCCACACGCGCTTCCACACACACTTCCACACACACTTCCACACACGCTTCCACACACACTTCCACACGCTTCCACACACACTTCCACACACACTTCCACACACGCTTCCACACACGCTTCCACACACGCTTCCACACACACGCTTCCACACACACGCTTCCACACACGCTTCCACACACACGCTTCCACACACACGCTTCCACACACGCTTCCACACACACGCTTCCACACACGCTTCCACACACACTTCCACACACACTTCCACACACACACTTCCACACACACTTCCACACACACTTCCACACACACACTTCCACACACACTTCCACACACACGCTTCCACACACACTTCCACACACACTTCCACACACACACTTCCTCACACACTTCCACACACACTTCCACACACGCTTCCACACACGCTTCCACACACACTTCCACACACACGCTTCCACACACGCTTCCACACACACTTCCACACACACTTCCACACGCACGCTTCCACACACGCTTCCACACACACTTCCACACACACTTCCACACGCTTCCACACACGCTTCCACACACACTTCCACACACACTTCCACACACGCTTCCACACACACTTCCACACACGCTTCCACACACACTTCCACACACACTTCCACACACGCTTCCACACACACTTCCACACAGGCTTCCACACACACTTCCACACACACTTCCACACACACTTCCACACACACTTCTACACACGCTTCTACACATGCTTCCACACACGCTTCCACACACGCTTCCACACACGCTTCCACACACGCTTCGACACACGCTTCCACACACGCTTCCACACACACACTTCTACACACGCTTCTACACACGCTTCCACACACGCTTCCACACACGCTTCCACACACGCTTCCACACACACACTTCCACAAACACTTTCACACACGCTTCCACACGCTTCCACACACACTTCCACACACACGCTTCCACACACACGCTTCCACACACACGCTTCCACACACGCTTCCACACACACGCTTCCACACACACACTTCCACACACGCTTCCACACACACACTTCCACACACACTTCCACACAAACTTCCACACACGCTTCCACACAAACTTTCACACACACGCTTCCACACACGCTTCCACACAAACTTTCACACACACGCTTCCACACACGCTTCCACACACACTTCCACACACGCTTCCACACACGCTTCCACACACACTTCCACACACGCTTCCACACACACTTCCACACACACTTCCACACACGCTTCCACACACGCTTCCACACACACGCTTCCACACACACTTCCACACACGCTTCCATACACGCTTCCACACACGCTTTCACACACACGCTTCCACACACACTTCCACACACACTTCAACACACGCTTCCACACACGCTTCCACACACACTTCCACACACACTTCCACACACGCTTCCACACACGCTTCCACACACACTTCCACACACGCTTCCACACACGCTTCCACACACACGCTTCCACACACACTTCCACACACACTTCAACACAAACTTCCACACACGCTTCCACACACACTTCCACACACGCTTCCACACACACTTCCACACACACGCTTCCACACACGCTTCCACACACACTTCCACACACACTTCCACACACGCTTCCACACACACTTCCACACACACTTCCACACACACTTCCACACACACGCTTCCACACACGCTTCCACACACACTTCCACACACGCTTCCACACACACTTCCACACACACTTCCACACACGCTTCCACACACACTTCCACACACGCTTCCACACACACTTCCACACACGCTTCCACACACACTTCAACACAAACTTCCACACACGCTTCCACACACACTTCCACACACGCTTCCACACACACTTCCACACACACTTCCACACACGCTTCCACACACGCTTCCACACACGCTTCCACACACGCTTCCACACACGCTTCCACACACACTTCCACACACACTTCCACACACGCTTCCACACACACTTCCACACACGCTTCCACACACACTTCCACACACGCTTCCACACACACTTCAACACAAACTTCCACACACGCTTCCACACACACTTCCACACACGCTTCCACACACACTTCCACACACACTTCCACACACGCTTCCACACACGCTTCCACACACGCTTCCACACACGCTTCCACACACGCTTCCATACTCACTTCCACACACGCTTCCACACACGCTTCCACACACACTTCCACACACACTTCCACACACACGCTTCCACACACACTTCCACACACTTCCACACACACTTCCACACACACTTCCACACACGCTTCCACACACTTCCACACACACTTCCACACACTTCCACACACACTTCCACACACACTTCCACACACACTTCCACACACTTCCACACACACTTCCACACACTTCCACACACGCTTCCACACACACTTCCACACGCTTCCACACACACTTCCACACACACGCTTACACACACGCTTCCACACACACTTCCACACACGCTTCCACACACTTCCACACACACTTCTACACACACTTTTACACACACTTCCACACACACTTCCACACACGCTTCCACACACGCTTCCACACACTTCCACACACACTTCCACACACACAATTCCACACACACTTCCACACACTTCCACACACGCTTCCACACACACGCTTCCACACACATGCTTCAACACACACTTCCACACAAGCTTCCACACACACGCTTCCACACACACTTCCACACACATGCTTCCACACACACTTCCACACAAGCTTCCACACACACGCTTCCACACACACTTCCACACGCTTCCACACACACTTCCACACACGCTTCCACACACGCTTCCACACACGCTTCCACACACGCTTCCACACACACGCTTCCACACGCTTCCACACACACGCTTCCACACACGCTTCCACACACACACTTCCACACACACTTCCACACACGCTTCCACACACGCTTCCATACACACGCTTCCACACACACTTCCACACACACTTCCACACACGCTTCCACACACGCTTCCACACGCTTCCACACACGCTTCCACACACACTTCCACACACGCTTCCACACACACTTCCACACACGCTTCCACACACGCTTCCATACACACACTTCTACACACGCTTCCACACACGCTTCCATACACACACTTCCACACACACTTCCACACACGCTTCCACACACACTTCCACACACACTTCCACACACACTTCCACACACACTTCCACACACACTTCCACACACGCTTCCACACACGCTTCCATACACACACTTCCACACACACTTCCACACACGCTTCCATACACACGCTTCCACACACACTTCCACACACGCTTCCATACACACACTTCCACACACACCTCCACACACGCTTCCACACACACTTCCACACACACACTTCTACACACGCTTCCACACACACTTCCACACACACGCTTCCACACACGCATCCACACACGCTTCCACACACACTTACACACACACTTCCACACACACTTCCACACACACTTCAGCACACGCTTCCACACACGCTTCCACACACGCTTCCACACACACTTCCACACACGCTTCCACACACGCTTCCACACACACTTCCACACACGCTTCCACACACGTATCCATACACACACTTCCACACACGCTTCCACACACACTTCCACACACACTTCCACACACACTTCCACACACACTTCCACACACACTTCCACACACACTTCCACACACACTTCCACACACACTTCCACACACGCTTCCACACACACTTCCACACACACGCTTCCACACACGCTTCCACACACGCTTCCACACACACTTCCACACACACGCTTCCACACACGCTTCCACACACACGCTTCCACACACACTTCCACACACACTTCCACACACACGCTTCCACACACGCTTCCACACACACTTCCATACACGCTTCCACACGCTTCCACACACACTTCCACACACTTCCACACACACTTCCACACACGCTTCCACACACTTCCACACACACTTCCATACACGCTTCCACACGCTTCCACACACACTTCCACACACTTCCACACACACTTCCACACACACTATCACACACTTCCACACACACACTTCCACACACGCTTCCACACACGCTTCCACACACACTTCCACACGCTTCCACACACGCTTCCACACACGCTTCCACACACGCTTCCACACACGCTTCCACACACACGCTTCCACACACACGCTTCCACACACACTTCCACACACGCTTCCACACACGCTTCCACACACGCTTCCACACACGCTTCCACACACACGCTTCCACACACACTTCCACACACGCTTCCACACACACTTCCACACGCTTCCACACACGCTTCCACACACGCTTCCACACACGCTTCCACACACGCTTCCACACACGCTTCCACACACACGCTTCCACACACACTTCCACACACACTTCCACACACACTTCCACACACGCTTCTACACACGCTTCCACACACGCTTCCACACACGCTTCCACACACACTTCCACACACTTCCACACACACTTCCACACACACTTCCACACACTTCCACACACACACTTCCACACACGCTTCCACACACGCTTCCACACACACTTCCACACGCTTCCACACACACTTCCACACACTTCCACACACACTTCCACACACACTTCCACACACTTCCACACACACTTCCACACACTTCCACACACGCTTCCACACACACTTCCACACACACTTCCACACACACGCTTCCAAACACACACTTCCACACACGCTTCCACACACGCTTCCACACATACTTCCACACACACTTCCAAACACACACTTCCACACACGCTTCCACACACGCTTCCACACACAGTTCCACACGCACGCTTCCACACACACGCTTCCACACACGCTTCCACACACGCTTCCACACACGCTTCCACACACACTTCCACACACGCTTCCACACACACTTCCACACACACTTCCACACACGCTTCCACACGCACGCTTCCACACACACTTCCACACGCACGCTTCCACACACGCTTCCACACACGCTTCCACACACACGCTTCCACACACGCTTCCACACACACGCTTCCACACACGCTTCCACACGCACGCTTCCACACACACTTCCACACACGCTTCCACACACGCTTCCACACACACGCTTCCACACACGCTTCCACACACACTTCCACACACGCTTCCACACACGCTTCCACACACACAATTCCACACACGCTTCCACACACGCTTCCACACACACTTCCACACACACTTCCACACACGCTTCCACACACTTCCACACACACTTCCACACACACTTCCACACACACTTCCATACACACTTCCACACACGCTCCCACACACACTTCCACACACACTTCCACACACGCTTCCACACACGCTTCACACACGCTTCCAAATACACTTCACACACACTTCCACACACACTTCCACACAAACTTCCACACACACTTCCACACAAACTTCCACACACACTTCCACACACGCTTCCACACACGCTTCCACACACACTTCCACACACGCTTCCACACACGCTTCCACACACACGCTTCTACACACACGCTTCTACACACACGCTTCCACACACGCTTCCACACACACGCTTCCACACACACGCTTCCACACACGCTTCCACACACACGCTTCCACACACGCTTCTACACACACGCTTCCACACACGCTTCCACACACACTTCCACACACGCTTCCACACACACTTCCACACACACCTCCACACACTTCCACACACACTTCCACACACACTTCCACACACACGCTTCCAATCACACGCTTCCACACACACTTCCACACGCTTCCACACACGCTTCCACACACACTTCCATACACACTTCCACACACGCTTCCACACACACTTCCACACACGCTTCCACACACGCTTCCACACACGCTTCCACACACGCTTCCACACACACTTCCACACACACTTCCACACACACGCTTCCACACACACTTCCACACACACTTCCACACACACGCTTCCACACACACTTCCACACACACTTCCACACACACGCTTCCACACACGCTTCCACACACACTTCCACACACACTTTCACACACGCTTCCACACACACTTCCACACACACTCTTCCACACACGCTTCACACACACACTTCCACACACGCTTCCACACACGCTTCCACACATGCTTCCACACACGCTTCCACACACTTCCACACACGCTTCCACACACACTTCCACACACGCTTCAACACACGCTTCCACACACGCTTCAACACACGCTTCCACACACGCTTCCACACATGCTTCCACACATGCTTCCACACACACACACACGCTTCCACACATGCTTCCACACACGCTTCCACACACTTCCACACACGCTTCCACACACACTTCCACACACGCTTCAACACACGCTTCCACACACGCTTCCACACATGCTTCCACACACACACTTCCACACACGCTTCCACACACACTTCCACACACACGCTTCCACACACTTCCACACACACGCTTCCACACACGCTTCCACACACGCTTCCACACACACTTCCACACACACGCTTCCACACGCTTCTACACACACTTCCACACACACTTCCACACACGCTTCCACACACGCTTCCACACACACTTCCACACACACTTCCACACACGCTTCCACACTCTTCCACACACGCTTCCACACACGCTTCCACACACGCTTCCACACACACTTCCACACACACGCTTCCACACACGCTTCCACACACCCTTCACACACACACTTCCACACACGCTTCCACACACGCTTCCACACACGCTTCCACACTCTTCCACACACGCTTCCACACACGCTTCCACACACGCTTCCACACACACTTCCACACACACACTTCCACACACTCTTCCACACATGTTCAACACGCTTCCACTCACGCTTCCACACGCTTTCATTCACGCTTCCACACACGCTCACACACACACTTCCACACGCTTCCACACACGCTTCCACACACTTCCACACACGCTTACACACACACGCTTAAACACACGCTCACACACACACTTCCACACGCTTCCACACACACTTCCACACACACTTCCATATATATTACCACACACACTTCCATATATATTACCACACACACTTCCATATATATTACCTCACACACTTCCATATATATTACCACACACACTTCCATATATATTACCACACACACTTCCATATATATTACCACACACACTTCCATATATATTACCACACACACTTCCATATATATTACCACACACACTTCCATATATATTACCACACACACTTCCATATATATTACCACACACACTTCCATTTATATTACCACACACACTTCCATTTATATTACCACACACACTTCCATATATATTACCACACACACTTCCATATATATTACCACACACACTTCCATATATATTACCACACACACTTCCATATATATTACCATACACACTTCCATATATATTACCACACACACTTCCATATATATTACCACACACACTTCCATATATATTACCACACACACTTCCATATATATTACCACACACACTTCCACACACACTTCCATATAAATTACCACACACACTTCCATATATATTACCACACACACTTCCACACACACTTCCATATAAATTACCACACACACTTCCATATATATTACCACACACACTTCCATATATATTACCACACACACTTCCATATATATTACCACACACACTTCCATATATATTACCACACACACTTCCATATATATTACCACACACACTTCCATATATATTACCACACACACTTCCATATATATTACCACACACACTTCCATATATATTACTACACACACTTCCATATATATTACCACACACACTTTCATATATATTACCACACACACTTCCATATATATTACCACACACACTTCCATATATATTACCACACACACTTCCATATATATTACCACACACACTTCCATATATATTACCCCACACACACTTCCATATATATTACCACACACACTTCCATATATATTACCACACACACTTCCATATATATTACCACACACACTTCCATATATATTACCCCACACACACTTCCATATATATTACCACACACACTTTCATATATATTACCACACACACTTCCATATATATTACCACACACACTTCCATATATATTACCACACACACTTCCATATATATTACCCCACACACACTTCCATATATATTACCACACACACTTCCATATATATTACCACACACACTTCCATATATATTACCACACACACTTATATATATATTACCACACACTTCCATATATATTACCACACACACTTCCATATATATTACCACACACACTTCCACATATATTACCACACACACTTATATATATATTACCACACACTTCCATATATATTACCACACACACTTCCATATATATTACCACACACACTTATATATATATTACCACACACTTCCATATATATTACCACACACACTTCCATATATATTACCACACACACTTCCATATATATTAACACACACACTTCCATATATATTACCACACACACTTATATATATTACCACACACACTTATATATATTACCACACACACTTCCATATATATTACCACACACACTTCCACACACACTTCCATATATATTACCACACACACTTATATATATATTACCACACACACTTCCATATATATTACCACACACACTTCCATATATATATTACCACACACACTTCCATATATATTACCACACACACACACTTCCATATATATTACCACACACACTTCCATATATATTACCACACACACTTCCACACACACTTCCATATATATTACCACACACACTTATATATATATTACCACACACACTTCCATATATATTACCATACACACTTCCATATATATTACCACACACACTTCCATATATAATACCACACACACTTCCATATATATTACCACACACACTTCCATATATATTACCACACACACACACTTCCATATATATTACCACACACACTTCCATATATATTAACACACACTTCCATATATATTACCACACACACTTCCATATATATTACCACACACACTTCCATATATATTACCACACACACTTCCATATATATTACCACACACACTTCCATATATATTACCACACACACTTCCATATATATTACCACACACACTTCCATATATATTAACACACACTTCCATATATATTACCACACACACTTCCATATATATTATCACACACACTTCCATATATATTACCACACACACTTCCATATATATTATCACACACACTTCCACATATATTACCACACACACTTCCACACACACACTTCCACACGCTTCCACACACGCTTCCACACACGCTTCCACACACGCTTCCACACACGCTTCCACACACGCTTCCACACACACTTCCACACACACTTCCACACACACTTCCACACAAACTTCCACACACACTTCCACACACACTTCCACACACACTTCCACACACACTTCCACACACGCTTCCACACACACTTCCACACACACGCTTCCACACACACTTCCACACACACTTCCACACACACTTCCACACACACTTCCACACACACGCTTCCACATGCTTCCACACACTTCCACACACACTTCCACACACACTTCCACACAAACTTCCACACACACTTCCATATATATTACCACACACACTTCCACACACACTTCCATATATATTACCACACACACTTCCACACACACTTCCATATATATTACCACACACACTTCCACACACACTTCCATATATATTACCACACACACTTCCACACACACTTCCATATATATTACCACACACACTTCCACACACACTTCCATATATATTACCACACACACTTCCATATATATTACCACACACACTTCCATATATATTACCACACACACTTCCATATATATTACCACACACACTTCCATATATATTACCACACACACTTCCATATATATTACCACACACACTTCCATATATATTACCACACACACACTTCCATATATATTACCACACACACTTCCATATATATTAACACACACACTTCCATATATATTACCACACACACACTTCCATAAATATTACCACACACACACTTCCATATATATTACCACACACACACTTCCATATATATTACCACACACACTTCCATATATATTACCACACACACACTTCCATATATATTACCACACACACTTCCATATATATTACCACACACACTTCCATATATATTACCACACACACTTATATATATATTACCACACACACTTCCACATATATTACCACACACACTTCCACACACACACTTCCACACGCTTCCACACACGCTTCCAAACACACTTCCACACACGCTTCCACACACGCTTCCACCACACGCTTCCACACACGCTTCCACACACACTTCCACACACACTTCCACACACACTTCCACACAAACTTCCACACACACTTCCACACACACTTCCACACACACTTCCACACACGCTTCCACACACACTTCCACACACCTCACACGCTTCCACACACACTTCCACACACACTTCCTACACACACTTCCACACACACTTCCACACACACGCTTCCACATGCTTCCACACACTTCCACACACACTTCCACACAAACTTCCACACACACTTCCATATATATTACCACACACACTTCCACACACACTTCCATATATATTACCACACACACTTCCACACACACTTCCATATATATTACCACACACACTTCCACACACACTTCCATATATATTACCACACACACTTCCACACACACTTCCATATATATTACCACACACACTTCCATATATATTACCACACACACTTCCATATATATTACCACACACACTTCCATATATATTACCACACACACTTCCATATATATTACCACACACACTTCCATATATATTACCACACACACTTCCATATATATTACCACACACACTTCCACACACACTTCCATATATATTACCACACACACTTCCATATATATAACCACACACACACTTCCATATATATTACCACACCACACTTCCACACACACTTCCTTATATATATTACCACACACACTTCCATATATATTACCACACACACTTCCCCACACACCTCCATATATATTACCACACACACTTCCATATATATAACCACACACACACTTCCATATATATTACCACACACACTTCCATATATATTACCACACACACTTCCACACACACTTCCATATATATTACCACACACCACTTCATATATATTACCACACACACTTCCACACACACTTCCATATATATTACCACACACACTTCCATATATATTACCACACAACACACTTCCATATATATTACCACACACACTTCCATATATATTACCACACACACTTCCATATATATTATCACACACACTTCCACACACACTTCCATATATATTACCACACACACTTCCATATATATTACCACACACACTTCCACACACACTTCCATATATATTACCACACACACTTCCATATATATTACCACACACACTTCCATATATATTACAACACACACTTCCATATATATTACCACACACACTTCCATATATATTACCACACACACTTCCATATATATTACCACACACACTTCCATATATATTACCACACACACTTCTATATATATTACCACACACACACTTCCATATATATTACCACACACACTTCCATATATATTACCACACACACTTCCACACACACTTACATATATATTACCACACACACTTCCATATATATTACCACACACACTTCCATATATATTACAACACACACTTCCATATATATTACCACACACACTTCCATATATATTACCACACACACTTCCATATATATTACCACACACACTTCCATATATATTACCACACACACTTCTATATATATTACCACACACACACTTCCATATATATTACCACACACA
>NC_139849.1:0-5000 GCF_963691815.1 Echiichthys vipera
GAGGGAGGGAGACCAGGAGGGAGACCAGGGGGGAGGGAGGGAGGGAGGGAGACCAGGAGGGAGGGAGACCAGGAGGGAGGAGGGAGACCAGGAGGGAGGGAGGGAGACCAGGAGGGAGGGAGGGAGACCAGGAGGGGAGGGAGACCAGGGGGGAGGGAGACCAGGAGGGAGGGGAGGGAGACCAGGAGGGAGGGAGACCAGGAGGGAGACCAGGAGGGAGGGAGGGAGGGAGACCAGGAGGGAGGGAGACCAGGAGGGAGGGAGACCAGGAGGGAGGGAGACCAGGAGGGAGGGAGGGAGACCAGGAGGGAGGGAGGAGACAAGGAGGGAGGGAGACCAGGAGGGAGACCAGGAGGAGGGAGACCAGGAGGGAGGAGACCAGGAGGGAGGGAGACGGTTACTCAGGGTCTGGACCTGCTGCCCCCTGAGGACCTGCTCCAGGATCCAGGACCAGGGGTCTGGACCTGCTGCCCCCTGAGGACCTGATCCAGGATCCAGGACCAGGGGTCTGGACCTGCTGCCCCCTGAGGACCTGATCCAGGATCCAGGACCAGGAGTCTGGACCTGCTGCCCCCTGTAGACCTGCTCCAGGACCCAGGACCAGGAGTCTGGACCTGCTGCCCCCTGTAGACCTGCTCCAGGACCCAGGACCAGGGGTCTGGACCTGCTGCCCCCTGAGACCTGCTCCAGGACCCAGGATCCAGGACCTGCTGCCCCCTGTGGACAGGATGTAGGGGGGGTGGGGTCCTTACCTGCGGAGGAACTCGTCGTGCCCGCAGACCTTCAGCAGGTACTGGTCCAGGTCCACGTGGTCCAGGTCCTCCTGGGCGTAGCACAGGGTCTGGTAGATGAGCAGGTCCACCGTGGAGGACCCTCGGGGACACAGAGACAGGGGGGGGGGGGGTTAAAGACACGGGGGTCCACGGTAGACCGGTGGGTCCTATGGTGAAGGGGGGGGGGGGTCCTTACCGTCGCAGGTGAAGCTGAGGGGGTCCCTGAAGTGCTCGCTGAAGACCGTGACCTTGACGCTGACCCCCAGCGCCCGGTGCAGCTCGTCGGCGCCCACCGAAGGGGACCACACGAAACCGCCGTTGGTGGAGCGGTCGGCGTGCGGGTACGCCGAGCGCAACCTGGCGGCGAGAGACACACACGGGGCACCGTCAACCGCCCGGCGAGACACACACGGGGCACCGTCAACCGCCGGGGAGACACACACGGGGCACCGTCAACCGCCGGGGAGACACACACGGGGCACCGTCAACCGCCCGGCGAGACACACACGGGGCACCGTCAACCGCCGGGGAGACACACACGGGGCACCGTCAACCGCCGGGGAGACACACACGGGGCACCGTCAACCACCGGCGACTTGGGAGGGAGACTGGGAGGGAGGGAGACCAGGAGGGAGGGAGACAGGAGGGAGAGAGGGAGGGAGGGAGGGAGGGAGGGAGGGAGACCAGGAGGGAGGGAGACCAGGAGGGAGGGAGACTAGGAGGGAGAGATGGAGGGAGGGAGGGAGACCAGGAGGGAGAGAGGGAGGGAGGGAGGGAGGGAGGGAGACAGGAGGGAGGGAGACCAGGAGGGAGAGAGGGAGGGAGGGAGGGAGACCAGGAGGGAGGGAGACCAGGAGGGAGGGAGACTAGGAGGGAGAGATGGAGGGAGGGAGGGAGACCAGGAGGGAGGGAGGGAGGGAGACCAGGAGGGAGGGAGACAAGGAGGGAGGGAGGGAGGGAGGGAGACCAGGAGGGAGGGAGACCAGGAGGGAGGGAGACAAGGAGGGAGGGAGGGAGACCAGGAGGGAGGGAGGGGAGGCGAGGGAGGGAGGGAGACCAGGAGGGAGGGAGGGAGACCAGGAGGGAGGGAGACCAGGAGGGAGGGAGACCGGGAGGGAGGGAGACCAGGAGGGAGGGAGACCGGGAGGGGAGGGAGGGAGACCAGGAGGGAGAACAGGAGGGAGGGAGACCAGGAGGGAGGGGAGGGAGACCAGGAGGGAGAACTTTTCCCGGACTACCGCCAGGACAAACCGGACCTGGTGTCGGGGTGACGGTGGCGGTCTCGGCGGACTTGCCGGCCTCCTCCAGGACTCTGGTGGTCCATCTGTCCTCCCGTGGTACCCTGAGAACTCTTGGGGGGTACCTCCGCCGGTCCAGGCCTCGGACCCGTACAGGAGACCGCCTTGTAGACCAGATGTTAGTCCTGGACTGGAGGTCTTGGTCCTCAAAGACCCCCTTTTGTCAGTCTTGAGTAAGTCCTCCGGCACGGCTAAGACGAGGGTCTACCTCTGCCTCGATAGGGGCTCAGGATCACGAGAGTCCGCCTCGGTTTGGGGGGTGGCTTCCGTCTCTTCTCCAAGACCGGTCCCGGCGGCAGCACTCGGTTCCGTCCGAAGTCCCCGGGAAGGACAAGCTCCTCGGAGGGTCGGGATACTGAAGAACCGGTGGTGGTGGTGGTGGTGGTGGACCCAGACCCCCCCAGACTCTGGAGACCTCAGAGGGAGCCACCGGAGCGGTTTAAGGCCACCGCCGCCGCCGCCGCCTAACCCCCCCTTCGCTCTGAGGACGGACTCCCCCTGATGAAAGAGGTCCAGGACGCTACCGGGACCAGGAAGGACAACAAGGCTTCTGGGTCCGACTTCCTCTCGGTTGAGGTCCTGGAAGACGCCGGATTGGTTCTCCTCGGTCGTCCCCCTCCGGCGAGGCGGACTGTGGATGCTACCGCGGTATCCCCCCTTCCTCTCCGCCACTGGGGGGGACGGAACCAACCTCTCAACCGAGGCCTTAGACCCGGTCAACCACCAGGACCTCTGGCTGGTCCAGAAGAACGCGTCCGAGTGCTGCGCCGGCAGGTCCGCCGCCGCAGCCCCCAAACCGAGGCGGACTCTCTTGATCCTGAGCCCCCATTGAGGCAGAGGTAGACCCTCGTCTTAGCTGTGCCGAAGGACTTACTCAAGACTGACAAAAGGGGGTCTTTGAGGACCAAGACCTCCAGTCGAGGACTAAAATCTGGTCTACAAGGCGGTCTCCTGTACGGGTTAGAGTCCCGGACCGGCGGAGGTACCCCCCAAGAGTTCTCAGGGTACCCGGACAGACCCCCAGTGTCCTGGAAGAGACCGGCAAGTCCGCCGAGACCGCCACCGTCGCCCCACACCAGCTCAGACCGACCGGGGCAAGGGGGTCCAGATGCCGGCCCCCTTCCCCAGCGGGTCCCCTACTCCCCGGTGGTCCTGGGTATGCGTGGCCCCCCGGGGGGGAGACCCAGGACCACTACTTACACGTCCAGCATGTGACAGAACGCCGCCACCTCCTCGTCCCTCTCCTCCGACACCTGGAACAGCTCGTACCCGAACCCGGTCCCTCTGGAGCCCGGGGGCGCCTGTGGATCACACAGAGACGTCCAATCAGAGGACAGCTTATAACCACGGGGGGGGGGGCTCGGTTGCGGGGTCCTTACCGGGTCCGCGGACACCCGCCGCTGGTTCTTGTTGCTCTCGGGCGCGTGTACGTACGTCCTGGGCGGGACTTGAGGCGGGAGGGTCTTACTCCGAGCCACGGGTTTCCCCTGGTGGTCCCCGTGTGCCCGCCGGCCCCGCGGCGCCCGCCGGCCCCCGTCGAGGTTCAGCTCCCCGGAGACCACTTTGGGCGGATCGGCGTCGGGGGTGAAGAGGTTGACGTCGCGCGCCGCCACGGTCCCTCTGGAGGGCAGGGGGGGTCTCGCCGACCCCGAGGAGGGGGGGGATGGGGTTCCTCGGGGGGACGGCGGGGGGGGACGTCGGACCCCGGGTACTCCCTGGACTTCTTGCTGAGCTCCGGACCCTCCAGGATGTACACGCCACCCCCAGAAGGGAGCACCCCGGCTGGGACGGGCGGGGTAGACCAGGAGCCTCCTGGCTGGTTCAGGGAGGGGTCGGACCCGGAGAGTCCCCTCAGGAGGCCCCTTCCTGGGGGGGCGGGCTGGCTGGTGCTGGTGCTGGTGCTGGGTCGGGGCCGTTGGATGTGGGAGACGGGGGTCTCCGGGGCCCCCTTGTCCCGCTTGAGTCGGGACAGGGCGTCGTACTCCATCTGCAGGGCCTCCGCCAAGACCAGGTCCTTCTGGCTGAGACCCAGGACCTCCAGGGAGCTCCAGCCCCCCTCGGAGGCCTCCTGCTGGGTCTGCGCCGCCGACATGACGCCCCCCCTCCCTCTTCGGAGACCTGCTGAGGACCACAGGGGACATTACACACACTTCCTCCTTCACAATAAAAGCTCTAAACAACTAAACAGGGGGCTTTTATTGTTAAAGGGGGGGACAGGAAGTGAGCTCTGACAACGGCGACACACGCAACCAGAGTCCATTCAAAAACACCGTCACTTTAACGGGCCCCCCTCCACCGGACGACACCTGCTGCGGCCACACGGTCCCTCCGGCCCCGGGACACGGGCACCGCCTCACGGTCCGACGCGGAGGGCGGTGGCGAGCAGCCCGTGACATCCGGAGAGGTTTCCTCAAATAAACCCCCAAAAACACACATTTAGGTGGATTCTATGTGAGCCGAATCCACCTGCAGGCTTTGGAGGTCCGCCCGAACCCTCCGGACCCGATCCAGCCGGGACCAGAACCCCACCGGGACCGGAACAGATTAAAGTATCGGTTCTTTGAATGGACTCTGGTGTGACCTTCTTTCGGTCCTGCAGCGGGACACACATGCGACAGATGAGCGGTGTTAGCTAATGCTAGCTCCGGGGAGGGGACAGCTTACCTGGGGTCGGCACCGGGGGTCGGACGGTGGGTCGGGACCCTGGGGCCGGTCCCTGGGTCGGTACCCTGGGGCCGGTCTATGTCCTCCTGCGGCGGCCGGAGGGGTCCATTGTAACGCGGGGTACTTTCCTGGATCTGCTCCGGTTCCGGTGTCGGTGTCGGTGTAGAGGGGTTAACGGGGGTCCGGACGGTTGATCGGCACTTTCACACGACGGACCCGGGTCACCGGCTCCGCTCGGTCCTGCTCCGTTCCCGGGGAAACAACA